>NC_072432.2:88002954-88316136 GCF_028878055.3 Symphalangus syndactylus
AAAAAAAAAAAAAATTAAGTACAAAAATGAAATTAAAAGTTTTAAACATAGAAAAAACTTATAGAGGCCAGGTGCGGTGGCTCGTGCCTGTAATCCCAGCATGTTGGGAGGTTGAGGTGGGCAGATCACCTAAGGTCAGGAGCCTGAGACCAGCCAGGCCAACAGGGTGAAACCCCATCTCTACCAAAAACACAAAAAATAGCCGGGCGTGGTGGTGGGCACCCGCAAGCCTAGCTACTAGGGAGGCTGAGGCAGGAGAATCACCCCAACCCAAGAGGCAGAGGCCGCGTTGAGCCGAGATCACGCCATTGCACTCCAGCCTGGGCGACAAGAGCAAAACTGCATCTCAAAACAAAACAACCAGTTTTTGTCCAGTTCAAGGATTATTTTCTGTGTCCTTCCACCCTGCTATTGCACTCATCCAATGAGTTTTTATTTCAGTTACTGCAATTTCCAGTTCTAAAATGTCCATTTGGTTCTTTGTATCTCCTAAATTTTTATTATTATTTTGCTGGGACATTCTATTTCTTTTTTGAGATTTTTGATTTTTTTCATTTGTTTCATGATTGTTCTTAATTGCTTACTGAAGCCTTTTTTTTTTTTTTTTTTTTTTTTTTCGAGATAGAGTCTCACTCTTCCTGCCCAGGCTGGAGTGCAATGGCCTGACCTTGGCCCACTGCAACCTCTGCCTCCTGGGTTCAAGCGATTCTTCTGCCTCAGCCTCCCAAGCAGCCAGGGTTACAGGCACCCAGCTACGCCCAGCTAATTTTTTCCATTTTTTACTAGAGAAGGGGTTTCATCATGTCAGCCAGGCCGGCCTCAAACTCCTGACCTCAGGTGATCCATCCGCCTCAACCTCCCAAAGTGCTGGGATCACAAGCGTGAGCCACCATGCCCGGCTACTGAAGCCTTTTTCTAATGGCCACTGTAAAATTTTTGTCATAACGATTCTAACATCTCTATCATCTCCGCGTTGGCATCAACTGTGTTTTTCATTCAGTTTGAGATCTTTCTGGTTCTTGGTAAGACAAGCGATTTTTTTTTTTGAAACTGGATATTTGGGGTATCATGTAATGAAACTCTGAGTCTTCTGTAAATGTTCTGTTGTAGCTGGCGTTTTATGATACCATTCTGGCAGGGGAGGAGAGGGTACATATCTCGTTACTAACAGTGGGGGAAAAAGTCTAGGTTCTCCATTCAACCTCCACTGATGCTCATTACTGGCATGTGCGGGTGGGAGTTCCGCTGGAGGGAGTAGGAGTGCCTCAATGCTGCTCCTCCATGGCCTCTGCTGACACCTTCCCGGGGAGTGGCTTCCTTATTGCTAGACTGTGGTCAAAGTCTAGGCTCCCCTTTCACCTTTTGGGGGTGTAAGTGCGGGACTGCACAGTTTTTTCTGTGGTGTGGAGCTGGAGTAGAGCAGTGATTGTGTTTAAAAGTTATGGCCGGGCGCGGTGGCTCACGCTTGTAATCCCAGCACTTTGGGAGGCCGAGGCGGGCGGATCACGAGGTCAGGAGATCGAGACCACAGTGAAACCCCGTCTCTACTAAAAATACAAAAAATTAGCCAGGCCTGGTGGCGGGCGCCTGTAGTCCCAGCTACCCGGAGAGGCTGAGGCAGGAGAATGGCGTGAACCCGGGAGGTGGAGCTTGCAGTGAGCCGAGATTGCGCCACTGCGCTCCAGCCTGGGCGACAGAGCAAGACTCCGTCTCAAAAAAAAAAAAAAAAAAAAGTTTTCTGCCTCACTGGGCTGCTCTCTCCTGGTCTTCTGGCTGGACAGGGCAGCTTTTGTTGGCACTTTCTATGTTTGTGCCCACTGGCATTTTCAGGTTGTTGGCTTCTTTGGCTCCAATTCTCTGCCAGAGGCCCTGGCTTTCTTCAGGTTGCGTTTGGGTTTGAGAAGAGCCCCTGGCTTGAGCTTGGCTTTGGGGAACTGGGATAGGTAAGTCATAACTGAGTGCTCGCCCACATCCGAGCGAATGATTTCTTCAGGAGTGGGACACCCAGCCATCGTCTGCCTGCTGCATGGTTTCTCCTGCGTTTTCCACAGGCTTCTGTGGGTGCCGGGATTCCCAGTCTGGGCACAGCCCTGGAGCACAGCTGTCTACCAGGGCTCTCAAGGCTTTGCTGTCTTGCCAGTTCTGGTTAAAGTTGGTGATGGGCAAGTAGGGGATCTTGTTCTGAATCCACCCCAGCAGCCTCTGCTTCGGCATCCGCTTCTTGGCATCATCATCCCCTTCATCCTCACACAGGGGCGTGGAGACGGAGTAGCGGAGGATCAGCGTCCACACCAGATCCAAGATGAGCTTCAGGTTCCCATCCACAATGGTTTTGCTATCGATGGACGCGAGCTTGATGCTGTCATGGTCCAGGAGCTCGAGCGCCACGGACACGGTCTTGAGCTGCGTCTGGCGAAAGGTGGGCGGCTGATGGTACTTGAGGTGCATGTGCTTCTGGCTGAGCACCTCGAGCAGCGCGATGGGCCGCAGCCCGTCGCTCAGGTCAGCGCCAACGCCGTTTGTTCACGCACTTGAGGTGCTCGTTGCACCAGCTTGTGAACGTGTTCTGCTGCATCTTCTTCCACGGCGCGTCCTCCGCCAGATCCTTCTCGGTCACCGGCATCTTGGTGGCGGGGAGAGCGCAATGCGCAACGAACTGCCGGGAAATGGTGTTTGGAGGCCCAAAGGCCGAGGAGCGAGAACCGAAGCGGAGCGGGAGCGGGGTTCTCGAACTTGCTGCTACCGGAGCCACGGCCGGCCGGGCGTGCTGGTGCTGCTCTGAGGCCGCCCGCCCCTGGCCGCGGGAGGCGCCTGGCCCCGCGCCTGCGCACTGAGCCGCCTCTTAATATTCTTAATGATGTTTCAACAAAGGACTCAGCATTTTCATTCAGCAATGGGCCTCACAAACTATATAGCTGGTTCTGCACCAGGGAAGGTAAGGAGAAACAGCAAGGGAGGAAAACTGGCAGGGCATGAGATGGGCTTTGCTCCATTGAAATTGCAGGGTGGGAGAATTATATCAGACAACCTAGGGATTTTTTGTTTGTTTGTTTGGTTTGGTTTTTGTTTTTTGAGACAGAGTCTTGCTCTGTTGCCCAGGCTGGAGGCTGGAGTGCAGTGGCACGATCACAGCTCAATGCAACCTCCGCCTCCCAAGTTCAAGCAATTTTCCTGCCTCAGCCTCCCGAGTAGCTGGGATTACAGGCATAAGCCACCAAGGCCCTGCTAATTTTTTTGTGTTTTTAGTAGAGACGGGGTTTCACCATGTTGGCCAGACTGGTCTTGAACTCCTGACCTCAAGTGATCCTCCCACCTCGGCCTCCCAAAGTGCTGGGATTACAGGCGTGAGCCACTGCTCCCAGCCAACCTAGGGATTTTTTAAACACAAGAAACATGAAAACAGTAGAACAGGGTACCCAAGGAGGAAGAACTGCGGGTCTCCATTAGGGGAGAAGTGGGACAGATGTCTGTAAATTCCATTTATCCATCTATTCAACACATAGGAGAGATGATCAGTTTTGTGGGCAAATGGAGCCTGGGATTTGCCTGGAGGAAAAGGGAGAAGAAACGACTTCTCTAGGTCTTCCTCAGCTCAGGGCAGAAAGCATGATGGTGTCCTGAAAGAGCATAAACTGTGGGAGGTGGGCCCTGGGTTGCAGGCCCAAATCATGTATCTGGGCCTCAGTTTCCTCCTCTGGACACTGAGGGGTTTCGACCAGACAATCCTGAAGGTCCTTGCCTGCCTTAAATGCTCCCTTTTGGCTCTAAGATTCGGGAATACTACCCGGTCCCAGAACCGGTCACTAGAACTCAGGTAGGAAAGATAGCTTGGCTGGTGCCTAGGTTTGGGGAGGATGGGGGGTAGCCAGAGTGCTGCCCCACGACTCAGGAAGAGGCTGGCAGATTCCCAGACTTTGAGCCGCCAAGTCATCTTCCTCTTCCTCTCCAGCTCTTCCAGATCTCCTCCAGATGGGCTCGTCCACTCCCCCCCACCCCCACCCTCAGGATGACTCTTCTCAGGATGGAACCTCTTGAGGAAGGGATGCCACGTCAGGGCAGGAGAGTCTTAAGATTGGACGGCGTCCACACGGTGCCACGGAGGTGGGTGGGCCTGAAGCCTGGTCTCTGTGGAGAAGCTGCTTTAGCGCTGCCTGCCTGGCAGTGCAGTGAGCTGTGCATTGCCCCTCCCTCCAGGCTTCCCATAGACTCTAACTGTCGCCCTCCAAATTGGCCTCAGCACTGAGGAAGAGGAGAGTTAGTGGAAAGAGCTCAGACTTGGAGTTGGAAAACCTGTGTGTGAGCCTCAGTTTTCCTTCCTGTAGGAAAGGGTTGATAATTCCTTCTCTACCACATTCTCAAACTAAGCAAACTATGTGCAAAAGCCCTCAACCAGCCGGCTGTAAAACCCACAAGGACACTGGTTTGTGAGGAAGGAGGGGCAGAGGTGTGGGATAGGAGGAAGGGCACTGAACCAGGAGTCAGGAGACCTGAGGCTTGGCCGTACACAGTGGAGGAGTCTCTATTTCCTTGTCTGCTCAAAGACGAATAATACATGTTGCCCTTTCTACTACTGGCTACATGAGAGGTTATGATACAGATGAATATAGCCCCTGAAGAGGCTGCAAAGAAGGAGGCAGCTGTTTTGAAAAAAAAATTAAAAGAATCCCAAATAAGCTCAGGGTAAAATAAATACAACTTTGCCGAAGAGTTTATAATGAGAAGCAACCGTACCCATCCCCAGACCGCATTGCTAGGGCCAACCTTTGTCTCAAAGTTCCAAATACTAGTTTTTCTGACATTTACTTCAACAAACCCTCAGTAATGTGTGTACACTGCTGTCTCTAGATTTAAAAGGTTCAGGATTTAGGCCACTTAGATTGTCTCTAATTTTTTTTTTTTTTTTTTTTTTTGAGACAGGGTCTCACTATGTACTCTGTCACCCAGGATGGAGTGCAGTGGTGAGGTCATGGCTCACTGCAGCCTCAAACTCCCTGGCTCAAGTGATCCTCCCACCTCAGCCTCCCAAGTAGCTGGGACTACAGGCATGCACCACCATGCCCAGCTAATTTTTTAATTATTTGTGGAGATGAGGTCTTGCTATGCTGCCCAGCTGGTCTTGAACTCCTGGGCTTAAGTGATCCTCCCACCTTGGCCTCCTCTCTCTCTAATTATTGATCATCATATTATTATTTTATAAATTTAAGTAGTATAGCCCAACCTCTAGTTCCTATTTATGGTATTAGAAAGAATCTCTTGACTGTGCTGATTGAGGATAGCGGCACCCTGCCCTTCCCTGAGCTGCAATGAGAGAAGACATGTCAATTACCTAAGATGAACCATCTTGTTATGGGGGGTGTTCAGCTGGAACTCCTGAAGGTGGAGATGCTCTGACGGCCGTGCTGAGCATTCCAGATGGCATAGGAGTTCCTGAAGGTATCAAGACTTCCCCATTCCAATGAACAGCAAAGTCTGAGTTTGCTTGGATGAGGAAGGGCAGAGTTGACTGGCAAGGGGGTGGGAGCCTGGCACGTTCTTGGGTGGTGTTGAGAGAACCCTTACTGCATGGGGAGCGAGTTTGAGGCATTAAGGCGACCATCCACAGTGTGGACCAGAAAAGGTTCCCAGCATCTGAGAGTAGGTAATGGCCCCGGCTGAGAGAAAATATTTGGAAGGGGGGCTGCACGTCTGGGAGAGATCAGAGCCAGCGGGATTTCCTTCAGCTCCAGCCACTCCGGTGGGTGGGACCGGATTGCTTATGCTGGACACAGGAATCTGCCTTTGTTTCCAGCTGGAGGGGAAATGCCATAAATACTGCCCCGTTCCCACCCCTCCAGCATCCGTGCCTAGGCTCTGCCCTTCTCAGGACCAGAGGGCCTGGGACTGAGGGCCCTCAGGTGAGTGCTTATTTCCAGGACCCCCAAATCCACAGGCCTCTGCCCCTTGTCCCCCAAAAGCAGGGCACTGGCATGGATGTAGGAAATAGGGGTCGGGGTATCCAAGGCGGGTCTGGAGTAAACAGGAACAAATAAGGAGTGAGGTTTAGACCTGCTCACCGCTCTCCTCTCCCTTGGAGGGATCATGGCCTTTCACAGTTAAGGAGGACACCAAGCTCTGAAGGGAGGACTTAAAGGCAGGGCCTGGGCCCCCCTAGCACCCCAATTCCTGCCCAGATAGATGGACCATGAAACTCCAACCAGTCACACAGGCAATTTTTGGAGCTGGATGGCTGGGACAATGGATGCGGTGTTGTGGGGCAGAAAGGGCAGAGCAGGGCATGAGCCAGGAATGTAGGGAAAAGGGGGCCCTGTTTTTATTTTTTCCTGGTCAGTGAGTGTTTGTGCACCTGTGTGAACAAGTGTGTATATGTGTGCCTGCATGTGAAGCCTCGCTACGTGCACCTGGGTGTTTGTGGGCCAATGGGCCTGTGTAGATGTCCGTACCTGTAAGCCCTTTGCTGACGGCTTGTCTGCAGGTGTCTGTCTAACCATCTGGAGTAGAAGTTGGCAGGAGCGGGGGTGTTGAGGAGGGCCTAAACCTTGTCCTCAAGCCCTCTCCTTCAGATCTAGGTATTTTCCTTAGGGATGAAAAGGTCTCCCTGTGGGAAAGGGGAGAGGAGAGCAGGTGTAAACTTCTGTGTGAGCTGTGGCCAATGAGGTCTCTCTCAGTGTGACCAGCTGAGATCTGATTGGTGGAAGGTTCAGACAGGCCAGGGTAAGGGTGTGGCTGGCCTGGTGGTTGATGTGGTGGAAGACGCATGTGTGGTCCTAACCACTTGGAAGGTGTGGCTGCTGGAGAGGGGGCATCCTGTCCAGGTTCCCCAGTATGGAGAAAAGAGGACACAGACCAGTGGGCCCGCACCTGTCCTCTGTCCTCCCTACATATATGTACTCCCTTGCCTTTTCCTGGTGAAGGGTTTCCTGGGGCATGCCCTGGAATGCCCACCACCGGTCCGTGGATAAGAGCAGCCCCTGAGAGAAGGAGGGAGATGATAAAGGCCCCCCTGAGCATCCAGGACCTTAGAGGAGCCTGAACAAGGTTCTTCCCTACGCACATGGTTTGAGCCTGGGATAGGCCCCAGGCTGAGCCAAGGGTTAGGGACACAGACATGGTCCCTACCCACATGGGAGTGAGTAGGGTTCCCCAGGAGTCCACACAAGCCTGGCTGACATCCCAGTGTGTGTCGGGACAGCCGACTCTGCAGTCCCAGGTACAGGAGCCCTCTGCCTCCCAGGTGGAGGGTGGACATGTGCACACTCGGGAGAAGCTCCCCCAGCTGCCAGCACTGTGGCGATGAGGTGGGCCGGGAGTGGGCCTAGGGTGGGGATGCAGAGATGTGTGTTTTCATTTCCTGGGCCCCAGAATAGTTTCCTAGAATCACAGGGGAGGCCATGGGGCCCCAAGGACACATCCGCCAGCCTCCTCCATGGAGCTGCACCCTGGGCTGTTCCCTCACTCGCTGCTGATCAGGTATAATCCCAGGCTGCTGTTGACCTACCATGCCCTGACCATGTGCCAGGGGTGTCCAATGCCTCTCAGACCCCTCACTCCTCGGGCTACAGACAGCCCTGGGTGGCAGCAATTGTGGTCTCATCATTTGATGTTACACACGAGGTGACTCAGGTTGGGAGAGGCAGAGCCAGGACTGAAACCCAGTTCTGTCTGACTCCAAAGGCTTTGCCATACCTGCATTCTGCACAGCCAGGGGCCTCACTATGGATTTCCTGGCCTCTGCTGACAGGGACTGAGTTCGGAAGCCTCAGGAGCTGTGATGAGGGAGGTGGAGGCAGGGATATTAGAGGAGAGGTTGACTTTGGGAGGCACAGGCCAGAGCAACTCCAGGCCTCAAGGTTCTCTCCCTCTGATCAGCCTGAAAGGGTTCTGGGAGGGGGAGGGAAGGCTATTGTCATGATCTATTAGAGGATTAGAGAGAAATGGCTTCGCCTGGGAGGGGGAGTTGCTAGAGTGAAGTCTGGGGACTCTAGCTGTCCTGGAGATGGCCAGGGTTTGGAGGGGTGGGTCTTCTCCAAGGCGGAGAGGCTCCCTCTGCTGGAAAACATGCTCCAACCTGGAACCCAGGCATTAATGTGGGTTCCACCAGATCCACCACGGCCAGGACAGAGGGGCCAAGGGAACCACAGAGGGCTAGTTCCCTGGCCTTGAAGGTACAGTAGTTGCCCCTGAGCAGGTTGGAGGTGGAGGGAGAGGCTCAAAGAATCAGAGGCTCAAAGTTTAATCCTCCCTGGCTGTAAGCAGATGCCATGTGCTACAGTGGAATGAGCGCAGGCTTTGGAATCTCACAGACTTGAGCTCCAAGCACTGCTTTGCCACTTACCAACTGGTGACATTGGGCAAGTTGCCTAACCTTTATAGCCTCAATTTCCTCAACTGCAAAATAGGAAGGCTGTGCAGATTAAATAAGAAAACGTAGGCCGGGCGCGGTGGCTCATGCCTGTAATCCCAGCACTTTGGGAGGCTGAGGTGGGTGGATCACCTAAGGTCAGGAGTTCAAGACCAGCCTGGCCAACATGGTGAAACCCTGTCTCTACTACAAATACAAAAATTAGCCAGGAGTGATGGCACATGCCTGTAATCCCAGCTACCCAGGAGGCAGAGGTTGCAGTGAGCTGAGATCAAGCCACTGCACTCCAGCCTGGGTGACAGAGATGAGACTCCATCTCAAAAAAAAAAAAAAAAAGAAAGAAAGAAGGAAAGAAAGAAAGAAAGAAAGAAAGAAAGAGGGCCAGGCATGGTGGCTCACAACTATAATCCCAGCACTTTGGGAGGCAGAGGTGGGAGGATCGCTTGAGCCCAGGAGTTCGAGACCAGCCTTGGCAACATAGTGAGACTTTATCTCCACAAAAAAATTAAAAAGTTATCCAGGTGTGGTGGCACACACTTATAGTCCCAGCTACTTGGGAGGCTGAGGCAGGAGGATCCTTTGAGCTCAGGAGTTCAAGGCTGCAGTGAGCTATGATCACAACCTTGCACTCCAGCATGAGCAGCAGAACAAGACTTTGTCTCAAAATATATATAGATATAGATAGATAGAACCAGGTGCGATGCCAAGTGCTGCGTCATCTCATTCAATTCTTATAACAACCCTATGGTGAACATGTTACTCTTACCTCTATTCTGCACGTGACACCTGTGAGGCTCAGAAAGTGTAAGTAACTTGTCCAAGGTCACAGGCCAACTCCCGGGGAGGCATTTTGCCACGATGCTAATCCATGACTATTGATGTAGCTTCTTTCTCCGTCTATGATGTCCAATGCCAAGGCTGGCTTCCTATGCCATGATTTCAGCAGTGGGTGGGGAGGAAAGACATCTAGCTCCATCCTGGAGGCCCTGAAGCAGTTTAATCCAACTCACTTCCCCAGGGCTCTTCCTTAATACATCACCTCTTGATAGTACTTTACAGTTTATGGAACTCTTTCACCCATACTAGCTAGTGGATCCTTCCAATAGTCCCATTTTCTCCATTTAACAGATGTGAAAGCAGGGGCAAGAGAAATTTAAGTGCCTTATTCGGGATCAAATAGGTGGGAGACAGTGAAGTTATCCTTGAGTCCCTTCCAGTCCACCATAGTGGCCTTCAGAGCCCTTCTGGGAGAAATCATATATTATCTGACCCTATTAGTCATTTTCATCTCAGTGTGTGTGTGTGTGTGGGGGGGGTGTATTTTCCCTATTCAAAGAGTGGATTTATTTTTTAATGTTTCAAAATTTGGTAGACATAATTAGAAAGTCAAAACGCCCTGTGCAGAATTCCACATAATTTATCTAGATACTCTACCCTCAAGGAGATGGTGTATAACTCCCCACTCCGTTGGTGTGGACCTTGTATAAGACTTCCTTCCAAAGATGACAGTGCAGAGAGGGGGAAGAAAGAGAAACTTTACAGTGGAGAAAACTGACAAACTACCTGAGCCAGGTGATTGAGGTCTATATCAAGTGATAAGTCATGTTCATACTATATGCCTCCCTTGACATGATGTGAGAAAAACTTTACCTCTGTGGAATCTTCCTTTCTGAAAACCCAAAGACCCAGTCTTACATTAATTATAAGAAAAACATCAGACAGGCCAGGCGTGGTGGCTCACACCTGTAATCCCAGCACTTTGAGAGGCCAAGGCAGGCAGATCACTTGAGCTCAGGAGATCAAGACTAGCCTGGGCAACATGGTAAAACCCCGTCTCTATCAAAAATACACACACACACACACACACACACACACACACACACACACCCCACCACCACCACCAACAACAAATCAGACAAACCTCAACTGAGAGACATGCACAAAATACATGACCAATACGACTCAAAACTGTCAAGATCATGAGGAACAAGGGAAGTCTGAGAAACTGTCACAGTCAAGAGGATTCTGGGAGATGTGATGATGAAATGTAACAGGGGATCCTGGGTAGAATCCTGGGATAGAAAAGGGACATTAGGGCTGGGCGCGGTGGCTCACCCCTGTAATCCCAGCATTTTGGGAGGCCAAGGTGGGCGGATCACTTGAGGTCAGGAGTTTGAGGCCAGCTTGATCAACATGGTGAAACCCTGTCTCTACTAAAAACACACAAATTAGCTGGGCATGGTGGCGCACGCCTGTAATCCCAGCTACATGGGAGGCTGAGGCAGGAGAATCACTTGAATCCAGAAGGTGGAGGTTGCAGTGAGTCGAGATCACACCACTGCACTCCAGCCTAGGCAACAGAGCAAGACTCTGTCTCAAAAAAAAAAAAAAAATTAAGGAAATCTGAATAAATCTGTTCAGTCCTTTTCTGGAGAACACTACTGTGTTCTTCCCAGGGATGCTCCAGTACCGCACTGGGGGTTAGCGTTAAAGCCTTAAGGCCACACTGGATGGCTAGACCTCAATCTTGAGCCCTGCCAGCGTCTAGCTGCAGGACCTAGGCAATTCCTTAGCTTCTCTGTGCCTCATATCCTCAAAGATAAAATCCTCAGGATTACTGGAAGGGTTAAATGTGTTACTATAAATAGTAAACACCTTCTAAGTAGTTGCTATCATTATTATAAACATACAAGCAAATATATTTACACAACAAAAGTTTGAGAAAAATATCCAAAACTTGTAAATAAGGCCAAAAAAAAAAAGTTAGTGCCCTTTCAAAGATATTTTAGATCACTGGCTAATAACCCCACTTATGGGTCATCTAGGGGAAGTTAACTTTGTTTGACATGCTATTAATATTTACTATTGATAAGGACCCAGGCTCTCTAAAAGGACAGATTAACCTGTTAAAGATTGATAAGTGGCAAATTATTTTGGTCTAGTAGAAAAAAATAAAAATGGTTATGGCTTTATTGCCAGGTGTGAATTAACTTTTTTGTGTCTAACTTTGCAATTTTATTCCAGCATTCATTTTTTCACTGATTGTCAATAATGGCTTTTCTTTTTTTTTTCTTTTTTTGATCCATCCTGCTGGTTCACTCATTAAGTAGTTAAATAAATCTTGGTACTTGCTATATATTTGTCTTAGTCATGTTTATCTTCGTGAAAATTTTACTTCGACCAATAATAATATGCCATATACACTCCTCCACTCCTTAGTTATTTTTACTTTATACATCTTGATGGTAGTTTCATATCAGAATATAAACAGCTTCCTTAATCTTATTTTAGAATACACTGTAGAGTATGCACTGTATGGATGGACAGCAATTACATCCGTAATCAATCTAGCCTGTCCCTTACTGATGGACACTTCAGGTGTTTCCACTCTTTCACTCTTGCAAACAATGCTGGAATGAATGACCTTGTATGTGTATAGGTTGAGAGCAGATTTACTTAGGCAGAGGTGGATGGGGAGGCTGGAGGCACTCCAGAGGGGAAAGAAGCCTTGGGAGGGGCCTGATTACCTGTTCCCAGCCTGTCCTATCCCATCTTCCCCTACTTCTGTGCCATTCTGGCCTCCTCCTCCTCCTGTTTCCTCTTCTGTATCCTGAGCTCCTGGTATCGCCAGAGAGGAAGGGCCAGACTTTGATGTCCTGCAGGACTGGGCTTCGGCTGGCACTGGTAGGGGGATGAGGATGCCTTGGAGAGGAGGATCTTGGGGACTTGGGGCCTGGGGCTGGTGCTATCCTTGGGTTGTAGCCACTGAAGGCACTTGCTCAATATGCCCTGAGGGCTCTGGTAGGGGACGAAGACCCACGGGGACCTCTGGGGACTCCCTGGCGGGGACTGGGGAACCAGGGGTGGGGGCGGGGCAGTACCTAACAGCTCTGGCACGGACTTGCTTCGGGTGCCCAGCGAAGGTGGGTGGTCAGGGCACAGAGTGTGGCAGGCAGTGGTGACAAAGGGACTGGCCAGGCTGGTTGTGGCAGTCACAAGGTGGTCCAGAACACCCCCCTCCTGAGGAGACGGGGCAAAGGGGAGGCTCAAGGTAGCCTGCAGCCGCTCTAGGAGTGAAGGGGCAACCTGGGCCTGGGCCTTGGCTTGGGCCTGGGCCACAAGCCCCGACAAGGCCGGCCACTCGGGCTGGTAGTGCTGGCTAAGCTGCTCCACTTGGGGCCGCCTCAGCAGCTGCCGAATCCTCCACACGGTGTCGAAGCTGTCGGTCAGCACTGCCCATTCCAGGGCCGTCTTGCCCCGAACAGGGTCCACTGCTGTCAGGTCAGCACCTGGGAAGGGGCACAGGGGGTGACATGTGGCGGGATAGGGGTTGATTTGTGGAAGGGCAGATTCTTTAGGAGCAAGACTGATGTGGGTTACATTCAAAGCCATAGAGTCCCATCCTGTTGAAGGTGGAACTGGGGAGGCCAGTGTTGCAACCTCCTGTTTAAGAGAGATTAAGACGCTTAGGTCCAGAGAGGGGAAAAGACTTCAGAGAGACCTATTGTGGGGCTCCACCTGGGGCAGTATAGGGATCTCCTCAATCCAAGGAGCTGAGCAGAGCAGCGGTAAAGGCTGCCCAGGACAGGCAGAGGCCTGAGCTGCACCCTCTGGGGCAGGTGGGTGGGGATGGTCGGCTGGTTCCCTCTCCTGGTTCTTCTCACCATCTCCCTCTCCCATCTTGGGGTAAGGAAAGGGTGTAGAGCGCCCTCCTTTTTCATTCACTCCTTTTTCACTCCAAACCCAGTAAGGTGTGTGGGGAAGGGAAAAGTGGAGGCAGGGGTCCCCCAGAGTGACCAGCAGAGGGCAGCCCCACTGCGGGGAAAGAGAGCCCCCAAACAACTCCACGGACAATGTGGACTTCACCGCACTTCCCCCTGAACGACCCCACAGAGCCACAGGCCTCAACAACACTTCCCTGGATCCCCTGGAAGCCTGGCTCGTCAGAGTTGGAGGTCGTCCCAGGGAAAGCTAACACCCTCACAATACTGGTGAGGCCCAGAGAGGGAAGCCACTCAGCTAGGAACAGAGGCTGGTTCCAGATGCCAGCCTTTTTTCGTGTTAGGTTTTCCAGCTGGGCTAGGTTCCCCTCCCACACTTTTCTTCCTGGGACCTCCACACACAATGTCTGAGCTATCAATAGCAGGACTTGGTTGATTGTACGAAGCCCAAAGCATGTGCTCCCCGCTCCAGGAAGTTGAACTAGATTGATCCTCCATCTCCACCTCTCTCCTCTCTGCAAATAATCACAGCTGACTTAGTGTCTGGTGGGCAGGCTTGGAGGAGGGACTGGAGGCCACACACCCCGGTCCAGGCCCCACACACCTGCCATGAGGAGGGTGGCCACGCACTCACAGCGGTTCCGCATGGCAGCCTTCATTAACGCCGTGAGCCCCCGCTGGTCCCGGCGTTCCAGGTCCAGGCCCACATAGTAGTTGAGCAGGAGACTCACCAGAGGCACATGGCCTGCAGGGCAGCAAGGGTAAGCTTGGTCCCCAGGAAAGGGGGTGATGAAGCTCCCAAACCGCCCTCCACCCAGCAAGACAGAGTCTGGTGTAGAACACCGTGCAACAAGGGTGGGGCTGAGGCCCTGTCTGCATCAATAGGGGGGCTGTCGGAAGTGGGGTGCAGCAGCCTCACACCTGCTTGGGCAGCCAACATGAGGGCCGTGTCTCCTCCTTTGTCCTGCTGGTTCACATCAATGAAAGGACAGTGGCTGAGCAGGGCCACAACACTCTGGAAGCCGTGGTAGCATGCGACCATGAGGCCTGTCTGAGGGAGGGGCAGCTCAGATCCCCTGCTTTCCCCCTGGGCTACTCCAGGGCCCCTTGCACCCTCTAAACCCATATCTGTCCCAGAGCCTGCCCCAAACCCTGTGAAGACCTGCACTTAACCATTCCCTTCCTCCTAAGGACTGCAGGGGGTATTGCCCCTGAACCCCTATCAGGGAGCCAGGCCAGCACGGTGTGGTGAGGATGCAGAGATGCCCCCAGCTGTCCTGGGAAGCCAGGACATCTCACCCTCCCATTGCTGTCCACCTGGGTGGCGTCCTCTGGGGAGACCCCACCATCCAGTATGGCTTGGAGCTGGGTGGGATCATTGTGGACACAGGCCCAATACAGGGCCCCCAGCCTGCAGCCTGGGGTGGGGGTCTCCTTGCCCGGGCAGGGCAGTGCCTCAGACATGTCCAGCCGTCTCCTGTGCAATGCCAGCTCTTCCTCTTCCAGGCAGGGGACCAGAAGGTGAGTCGCTCTTCTCATGCAGCTGGCATCTAAAACACAGAATGGAGAGGAGTAGTGAGTGTCTCCCTGGATCCTAGGGAGGGGACCCAGCAGCTGCGAAGTGCACAGCTCTTGCCCCAGGGAAAACATTTATCCCAGCAGGGGTCCCGCCCCACCCACCCTGAGAAAGGAGAAGCGCTGGGTCAGGAGCCCTAAGCAGGCAGGGTTCACTCTAGGTCAGCACCCCAGTGAGACTCACGGAGAGAGGGTCGTCGTTTTTTCTTACTTGGGGTTCGGAGGGTATCTATGAGGCAGTCAACGCGGGGCACAGCCCAGACTCCGCGGAGCACAATCACCGGGTCTCCGAATGCCTCCAGGTGGACTATCCCTCCCCAGGAAGCAACGCAGGTAACAGATGGCCGGACTTTCATAAAGAGCTGCTGCAAACACCTCCGGGCTGAGCCGGATCAAGCAGCTGGGATTGGGGGCCCCGGCGGGGCGGGTGGTCACGTCTCAGGAGCGGACCCAGACAAGCCCCAAGATCCTCCGGGTGGGCGGGGCCTGAGCCGGGCAGCTCCTCCCCGCCGGGGCGGGCTCACAAAGACGACGACTCCTCCTCCGGGTGGGCGGGGCCTGAGCCGGGCAGCTCCTCCCCGCCGGGGCGGGCTCACAAAGACGACGACTCCTGACCGACGCGCCCACCCTCGGCCCTGGCGACGCCGGCGGAGATGCAGCCTCGTGGGGTCTCCGCCCAGCTTTTTAGGCCCAGCCTAAAGCCCCTCCTCATTGAGTGGAGCGCGACTTGCTGAAGAGGTGATTGTGGGAGAGGGTGTGAGTGAATGCAGGTATCTCATTAAATAGGGTTGGTACTCTCAGAATGACTCTGGGGTGGGGTCTCCAGGGGTCACCTGAACTTATTTTTTGAGGTTCTGGGGAAATAAAAACATAACTGTCAAATTATGAGTATAGAGCTGGGCCCAGTGGCTCACTCCTGTTATCCCAGCGACTCAGGAGGCTGAGGTGGGAGGATTGCTTGAGCCCGGGAGGTCGAGGCTGCAATGAACCGAGGTCGCGCCACTGAACTCTAGCCTGGGCAACAGAGGGAGACCCCCTTTAAAAAAAAATTGTGGCCATGCGGGGTGGCTCACGCCTGTAATCCCAGCACTTTGAAATTCCAAGACGGGTGGATCATCTGAGGTCAGGAGTTCAAGACCAGCCTGGCTAACATGGCAAAACCCTGTCTCTACTAAAAATACAAAAATCAGCTGGGCTTGGTGGTGGGCGTCTGTAATCCCAGCTACTCAGGAGGCTGAGGCAGGAGAATCGCTTGAACCCGGGAGGCAGAGGTTGCAGTAAGCCGGGGTCGCACCATTGCACTCCAGCCTAGGCAAAAAGAGCAAAACTCCTTCTCAAAAAACAAAACAAACAAAATTGTGAGTACAGACATTATGTGTCTAGTGCAGGTGGGCAGTCGGGGCACAAAGTGCGGCAGGCAGTAGTGAGGGAAGGTTTGGCCAGAAATTATGACGTATGAAATTTAATAGATTAGTTTCGGTGTGATAAATTAAATATGAAATATTTAAATTAAATGATTTGTTAATACAATGATAAATTGTTATCAAAATATTCTTTAATATTTATATTACACATTAAGCTTGATGGATTGGTTTTGGTCCACAGATGTAGAAAATTGAGCCAATGATATTCCCCCATTGGTATCACTCCCATCATCAGACTGTACAAGACCTCTCTCTTGTTTTACTTTCTTTAGTTTCTCTCTTTCACCCTTAATCCCCACATCCCGTTCTCCTCCACCCTTTACCAACTGGCACTTGTATATCCTTGAAAATGTACATTTCATTGAAAAAGATAGTATTGATTTGTGTGTTTTTATTTTATTTTTTTCTTTTTAGAGACTGGGTCTTACTCTGTCACCTGGGCTGGAGTGGAGTGGCATGATCATAGCTTACTCCAGCCTCAAACTCTTGGGCTTAAGCGATTCTCCCACCTCAGCCTCCCAAGAAGCTACGAGCTTCTCAGAGGCACACAGGTGTGTGCCACCACGCCTGTGTAACTTTTTTATGTAGAGATGGGGATCTCACTTTTTTGCCCAGGCTGGTCTCAAACTCCTGGCATCAAGTGATCCTCCTGTCTTGGCATCCCACAGTGCTGGGATTGCAGGCATGAGCCTCCATGCCCTGCTTGTATGTGTTTTTAACTAACATGTTACAAATTGTGCTGTAGAACTTATTCTGTTAGTTTTTTCTTTTTCACTTAATACTGTGTTTTTAAGCTCCATCCTTATTGCTTTAGGTGCAGTGTATCATTTGGATGTGCATTTGGTTTTTAGTAACTAAAAAGCTGAGTGGTATGTTGTCCATAATAGACGGGCTCCTCAACATTAATCTAAAACTGCTTTCAGTGTTTCTTCTGCACTGCAGAAGTTGGAAAGCTAAAACAACACTTCCCAGATTCCCTTGAGCTATGACTCTGTGGTTTGGGTTCTGCTCTTGTGCAAGATATAAATTTGGAACAGAGCTACATAGCATGGGACATCCGTTTTGCTGTCACAGGTCATGGCAGCAGCAGCAAGTCTCTGGTGAGCAGCTTCCTGATTCATCAGCTTCCTGTAGTAGTGACTGTTGTTTTCTCAATCACAGGCAGAGGTCATGTGACTCTCAAAGCTGGGGGTTGTTCCTGGACCTAAGCCTGCTTCTCCATCCCTTTCTGTTTAAACTGATCAGATTTCTTTCTTTCTTTCTTTCTTTCTTTCTTTCTTTCTTTCTTTCTTTCTTTCTTTCTTTCTTTTTTTTTTTTGAGACAGAGTTTCGCTCTTGTTGCCCAGGCTGGAGTGCAATGGCACAATCTCGGCTCACCGCAACCTCCGCCTCATGGGTTCAAGTGATTCTCCTGCCTCAGCCTCCCCAGTAGCTGGGATTACAGGTATGTGCCACCACCCCTGCTAATTTTGTATTTTTAGTAGAGATGGGGTTTCTCCATGTTGATCAGGCTGGTCTTGAACTCCTGACCTCAGTTGATCAGCCTGCCTTGGCCCCCCAAAGTGCTGGGATTATAGGCATGAGCCACTGCACCAGGCCCAGATTTATTTCTGTTGTCTGCAGTTGAACTCTGACACATGTAGCTTAAACAAAGAGGTGCTTGTTTTTAATATATGATAAAAAGTGTTCAGGAATAGGAAACTGTTGATGTTGGTTAAGAAACTTGTCAGGGCCTTCTCTGGGATTCCCTTGACTTTTCCTCCTAGGCACAGGATGGCTGCTAAACCTCTAGCCATCACAGCAAAATGGGATAGATGCACACTGTGGAATTCTATCTATACAGCAGTTAGAAAAAAATCTATCAGATGATAAACCAGACATCTCTGATAATCTAACACAATCCCTGTTCATAACTACCCTTCTCTCTAGCTACCTTTCACTTAGGTGTTATCATGTAATGCAGTTTTGGCCAATGAAATGCAAACAGAAGTCTGATGGGCAGGGATTCTAGGAAATAAGTTCACGCCATTGTTGTAAATAAATTTTCAATGCTGCAAGGAAATAGCACTCGAACATAAATTTAATTTTCTCAGCAAGACAATTTTTACTTCTATAGAAGGGTGCGAGTCGTGAATGGAACAATGGCAAGAGCACACCTGGACAGGGGAGGAGAAAGAGTTCTTATTCCTGACACACGGCCCTACTGCTGTGGTGTTCCCCTATTGGCTAGGGTTGGACTGCACAGCCTAAGCTAATTCCAACTGGCTATTTTAAAGAGAGCAGGGATATGAGTTAGAGTGGTGGGGTGGGTAGTTTCGTGGGAAGGATGGTTAGGAACAGGGAACTAAAGGTGATTTAGGTCAGAGCAGGTGACCGGGGTGACTCAGGTCAAAGCAGGTGACTGGGATGACTCAGGTCAAAGCAGATAAACGGGATGAGTCAGGACAGAGCAGCTGACCAGAGAACAGATGTGAACTACTGATTAGGACTGGAGGAAAAGTTGTTTACTGATACTAGGAGCAAGGGGACTGAAGAGAACCAGGAAGCTAAACTTTAAAATGGATAATCAAAGAATAAGAGAGCTGAACATACTGACATACTGATTCTTTGAAGAGAAACTTGGGGTTCACTGTAATTAACACTGTCTTGATGAAAGATGTGGGGTGCACCACTTTTCTTCTTTCTTTCTTCCCTCTTTCTTCCTGCTTATAGAATTCCATAGTGTGCATCTACCCCATTTAACCTATCCCTTCTTCCTGCGATAGATGCTTAGGTTGCCTCCAACTTCCTGTCACTATAAATAATGCCGAAGTGAACGCCCTCATATGTATCTAGTTGCGGACCCATCGGGGTCTCTGAGATCTCTAGATCACAGGGCACACACATACACACTTACTGAGTGGATGCTGTCAGGTTGCACTCTGTTTCACCATATGTGCCTACCAGCAGTGCCTAAGAGTCTCCCTACATCTTAGACAACACATGTCATTATTCAGCCTTCTAATGTTTGTCAATCTGATAGAACTATAAAGCGATATTGCTGTTTTACATTGGATTTTTCTGATTATCAACAAGGTGAGCATATCTCCACATGCCCTGCTGGCCACTCTTGTTTTCCCTCCTGTGAATTGACTGTTCATGGCCTTTGCTCAGTATTCTATTGAATTTTCCTATCCTTTTCTTATTGATTTTTCAGGAATTCTTTTACTATTCTAGATAATAAACCCATTGTCAGATGGGTTATAGATGAGGCAACTGTACTATTTAAACCTTTCTGTTAGCTTTATCTATGGTGACCTTCATTGAAATAGCTCCTGAATTTTGATATGGTTAAATTCATCAGAATTTCTCCTTATACTTTGTGCTTTAGGGTCTTGTTTACTAAGAATTTTCTACTCCAAGATCACAAAGACCTTCATTTCTTTTATTAATCTTGCAGTTTTATTTTTAATATTTAGTCTTTAATTCATCTGGAATTCACTTTTATAATACTGAAGAAATAATCTGTTATAGACTAAATTGTGTCTCCCTCAACCAATGCCAATTCATATATTGAAGCCCTAACACCAAAAATGACTGTGTTTGGAGACAGGGCCTTTAAGGAGGTAATTAAGGTTAAATGAGGTTATTAGGGCAGGGTAGGGCCCTAATCCAATAGAACCGTTGTCCTTATAAGAAGAGGAAGAGACACCAGAACTCTCTCTCTCTGTGCCTGCACAAGAAAAGGACACATGAGGACACAGCCAGAAGGTAGCATCTACAAGCCAAGGAGAGAGGCCTCTCTGGAGACCAACCCTGCTGACACCTTGATTTTGGATTTCTAGCTTCCAAAACTACGAGAAAATACATTCCTGTTGTGTAACCCATTCAGCCTGTGTATTTTGGTAAGGCAACCTGAGCAGACTAATAAAGGATCCAACCTTATTTTTTTCTCCATTTAGCAAGATAACTCCATCTGTTAAACAATTGTCTCTCCCTTGATTTGTGGTGTTGTTTTTATCACATGTAAATGTTGAATTCTCTTTTATGTTTTATGCTATGTTTCAGTTATCTTATAGCATCTTATGAGGGCATTCCTGTGCCAGTGCTACACTGATTTTATTACTCTAGCCTTGTAGTCTCTCTGACTACCTGATAGAGTGAGTTCTCCATATCTGATTTTCTTTTTTGAAATTGATTTTTATTCTCTCATATAAAATTGCATATAAGATTGTTGGGTTCTTTTAAAATTTTTGCTAGAGTTTTGATAGGCATTTATTTGAATTTATAGAGTAATTTGGAGAAAATTGACTGCCTCATAATGTTAGATCTTCTCTCCTCCCTGAACATGGGATACGCTATGATCTGAGTGTTTCTCCCAGAATTCATATGTTGAAATCCTAACCCCTCAAGGTGATGGTATTAGAAGGTGGGACTTTTTAGGGGGTAGTTAGTGCCTTTATAAAAAAAGACCCCAGAGAGCTGCCTCACCCCTTCCACCATATGAGGACTGATATGGTTACGCTGTGTCCCCACCCAAATCTCATCTTGAATTATAGTTCCCGTAATTCCCACCTGTCATGGGAGGGATCCAGTGGGAGGTAATTGAATCATAGGGGCAATTACTCCCATGCTATTTTGTGATAGTGAGTTTTCACAAGATCTGATGGGGTTTTTGTTGTTGTTGTTGTTGTTTGAGACGGAGTTTCGCTCCTGTCGCCCAGGCTGGAGTGCAATGGCACGATCTCGGCTCACTGCAACCTCCACCTCCTAGGTTCAAGCGATTCTCCTGCCTCAGCCTCCCGAGTAGCTGGGATTACAAGCTTGTGCCACCACGCCTGGCTAAATTTTTTTGTATTATTTTTTTTTTTATTTTTATTTTTTTTTTGAGACGGAGTCTTTCTTTGTCCCCCAGGCTGGAGTGCAGTGGCGCGATCTCGGCTCACTGCAAGCTCCGCCTCCCGGGTTCACGCCATTCTCCTGCCTCAGCCTCCCGAGTAGCTGGGACTACAGGCGCCCGCCAACACGCCCGGCTAATTTTTTGTATTTTTAGTAGAGACAGGGTTTCACCGTGTTAGCCAGGATGGTCTCGATCTCCTGACCTCGTGATCCGCCCGCCTCGGCCTCCCAAAGTGCTGGGATTACAGGCTTGAGCCACCGCGCCCGGCCAATTTTTTTGTATTATTAGTAGAGACAGGATTTCACCACATTGGCCAGGCTGGTCCTGAACTCCTGACCTCAGGTGATCTGCCCGCCTTGGCCTCCCAAAGTGCCAGGATTACAGGCATGAGCCACCGCGCCCAGCGATCAGATGGTTTTATAAGGGGCTTTTCCCCTTTTGAATGGCACTTCTCCTTCCTGCTGCCCTGTGAAAAAGGTTGTGATTGCTTCCCCTTCTGCCATGATTGTAAGTTTCCTGAGGCCTCCCCAACCCTGCGGAACTGTGAGTCAATCCCACAAAAGTGTTGGGAATACAGGCGTGAGCCACTGTGCCTGGCCTTAATCTTGATAATACTTTACAGTTTAACATGATTTCCCTGATATAGCCCCAGCCCCTCCTCATCCAAGGTAGCTATAATCCTAGTCTCCTGTCCATTATTCTTTTGCTCTCCTTTATATATTGTTTTACTACCTCTTCTGTATTTCTTCAGAGTATTTATATTATGTATATATACATATACAATTTTAGCTATTTTATTTAGAAGCATATAATGCTTTATGTAGTCATTTGCTGTCCACTTTTATCACTTAATATCATATTGTTAAGTTTCATTCACATTGTTGTGTTTCTATGGTCTACTCATTTTGGTTGCTGTATAATACTCTATTGTGTTGATGTACGACGGTTATTATGCACTGTCTTTTTTTTTTTCTTTTTTCTCTTTTTTTTTTTTTTTTTGAGACGGAGTTCTGCTCTTGTTGTCCAGGCTGGAGTGCAATGGCGCGATCTCGGCTCACCACAACCTCCTCCTCCCAGTTTCAAGCGATTCTCCTGCTTCAGCCTCCTAAGTAGCTGGGATTACATGCACGTGCCACCACGCCCGGCTCATTTTGTATTTTTAGTAGAGACGGTGTTTCACCATGTTGGTCAGGCTGGTCTCGAACTCCTGATCTCAGGTGATCCACCCATCTTGGCCTCCCAAAGTGCTGGGATTACAGGCATGAGCTACCGCACCCGGCCTATACATTGTCTTATTAACGGATATTTGGTATGTGTCCAAGTTTCTGCTATTATAAATTCTGCCACTATGAACACACTTGCATGGTTGTTTATGGAAAAATATTCCTTGGTGGCCAGGTGTGGTGGTTCACACCTGTAATTCCAGCACTTTGGGGGGCTGAAGCAGGCAGATCACCTGAGGTCAGAAGTTCAAGATGAGCCTGGCCAAGATGATGAAACCCCGTCTCTACTAAAAATACCAAATTAACCGGGCGTGGTGGCACATGCCTGTAATCCCAGCTGCTCGGGAGGCTGAGGCAGGAGTATCGCTTGAACTCCAGAGGCAGAGGTTGCAGTGAGCCGAGATGGTGCCACTGCACTCCAGCCTAGGTGACAGGAGCAAAACTCCATCTCGAAAAAAAAAAGTATTCCTTGAGTCCAGGCACAGTGGCTCACACCTGTCATCTCAGCACTTTGGGAGGCTAAAGCTGGCAGATTGCTTGAGCCCAGGAGTTTGAGACCAGACTGGGCAACATGGCCAAGCCCTGTCTCTACTAAAAATGAAAAAATTAGCTGGGCTCGGTGGCACATGCCTGTAGTCCCAGCAACTTGGGAAGCTCAGGTGGGAGGATCACCCAAGCCTGGGAGATTGAGGCTACAGTAAGCCAAGATTGCATGACTGCACTACAGCCCGGGCGGCTGGATTGAGACTTTGTCTTAAAAAAAAAAAGAAAGAAAGAAAAAGAAGTATTTCTTGAGTGTATACCTACAAGTGGAATTGCTCTTATTTTCTAGTTTTCTGAGATATGTGTGCAACTAATTAATTTTCATCCTTTCTTCAAGTCTTTGAATATAAGCCTTATAGATCTTAAATTTCCCATTGAATACTACTTTAGTTGTTCCATTTTTACTTCCTCTTTGGTCAATGAATTATTTAGAAATGTCTTTAATAACTTTCGAACATATAGAAATGATTTTTGTTACTTATTTCTAGCACTGTGGTCAAACCTTTAAAATCAATCAAGACTTGCTTTATGATCTAGTATGTGATCAGATTTTGCCAAATACTTCATGTGTGCTTTAAAGACTGTATTTTTCAGTTGTTGGGTGCCATGATGTGTGGAAAGTATTTCACTGGTTTCTGGCTTTCGTTGTCTTGTTGAGAGTTCAGTGTGTCTGCTTTAAAGATTGTCTTTTCTTTTTTTTTAATTTAATTTTTTTTTTGAGACAGAGTTTCACTCTTGTTGCCCAGGCTGGAGTATAATGACACAATCTCGGCTCACTGCAACCTCCACCTCCCAGGTTCAAGCGATTCTCCTGCCTCAGCCTCCCGAGTAGCTGGGATTACAGGCGCCCACCACCACACCTGGCTAATTTTTTGTATTTTTAGTAGAGACGGAGTTTCACCATGTTGGACAGGCTGGTCTCGAACTCTTGGCCTCAGGTGATCTGCCCATCTCGGCCTCCCAAAGTGCTGGGATTACAAGCATGAGCCACCACAACCGGCCTTCTTTTCTTAAGTCTTCAAGGTCTTCTTCCTGTCTTTGGTGTTCTTAAGTTTTACTTCAATGCTTAGGTATGGATTTCTTAGGATTTATCTTTTTTTTTTTTTTTTTGAGACAGGGTCTCACTCTATCAGGTGATCCTTTCACCTCAGCCTCCCAAGTAGCTGAGACTACAGGCACCTGCCACTATGCCCAGCTAATTCTTTTTTCTTTTTTATAAAGAGGAGGTCTCACTATGTTGCCCAGGCTGGTCTTGGGCTCCTGGGCTCCAGTGATCCTCTTGCCTTGGCCTCCCAAACTGCTGGGATTACAGGTATGAGCCACCACGCCCAGCCTAGAGATTTTTTTTTCCCCTGTGAGCTATTTATTATTTTCCCTAGAAAATGATGTCGGAAATTTCTTGAGGCTGAGGACTAAGGCATCTTCCTTTGGAGAATACGAGTTTTTTTGTTTTGTTTTGTTTTGTTTTTTCCTGCCAGGCATGTAGAGGTATCAACCAGTCCTGAACCACTTTAAACTAAATACCTAACTTGGATAGTTTTGGGTCATCCAGGGCTGCAAATAAGCGCAAAGATCAGCTGGTGGTTACAACTCAGAGATACAGCCTCGCTATCAGCTCAGCACCAAGGCAGCTTTCATTAAAGTCCTCTGGATGTGACAGTGGGATAGATTTATTTCAGGTTCAATCTTACATGAAGGATGAATCCTTGGGAGTCACAGCTTTTTAGAGAATCTCCTATTAGATTCCTTACCTTGGTTCTATCAGAAATAGAGACTGTGAAAGTTGAAGTTCAAGTTTGCCTAATTCGACAAATATCCTCACACTAAAGAAGGATTCCTTCGTCTGTTTCCCTGAGTTCCTACCTTCCCTTAGACTTTAACCTAATACTTTCTTGCTATCTGACCAGCTCATCTACACTTTTAAAATAATTTGCATATTTCAACCAGCATTTTTACATGACTTATGCTGAAAAATCAGTCCAGAATCCAGCCAGTCATATTATTGGAAATAGAATTTCCTCTATTCCTAATTAATTGCAAAAAAGCCCAATAGGAGACAGATGTGGTGGCTCACGGCTGTAATCCCAACACTCTCGGAGGCTGAGGCAGGCAGATCACTTGAGGCCAGGAGTTAGAGACCAATCTGGGCAACATGGCAAAACCCCGTCTCTATTAAAAATACCAAAAAAAAAAAAAAAAAATTAGCCAGGCATGGTGGCCTGTGCCTGTAGTCCCAGCTACTCAGGAGGGTGAGAGGTTGGCTTGAGCCTGGAAGATGGAGGTTGCAGTGAGCTGAGATTACACCACTGCACTCCAGCCTGGGCAACAGAGCAAGACCCCATCTCAAAATAAATAAATAAAATAAAAAGCCCAATAGGAAATGGGCAAATAGCATGGTCAATTAATTCATAAAAGAAATACAAATGGCCAGGCCAGGCGCAGTGGCTCACACCTGTAATCCCAGCACTTTGGGAGGCTGAGGTGGGCAGATCACCTGAGGCCGGGAGTTTGAGACCAGCCTGACCAACATGGAGAAACCCTATCCCTATTAAAAATACAAAATTAGCCAGGCGTGCTGGTGCATGCCTGTAATCCCAGCTACTCAGGAGGCTGAGGCAGGAGAATCACTTGAACCCGGGAGGCGGAGGTTGCAGTGAGCTGAGATCGTGCCATTGCACTCCAGCCTGGGCAACAAGAGCAAAACTCTGTCTCAAAAAAAAGAAAGAAAGAAAGAAAAGAAATACAAATGTTCAATAAATGTATGAAAAGATGCTTAACCTCACAGGAGGCAGGAAAAGGCAAATTAAAATAACAATGAAATATTGCTTTTGGCCCATCGGTTTGGTAAAAATTAAACATTAATAATATTAAGTGCTTACACTGTGGGGGGAATGTAAATTAGTGAAATATTTTTGGAAAGCATTTTGACAGTATCTATCAAAATAACAAATGTACATACACATTGACCCAGAAATTCTGCTTTTAGAAATCTTTTTCAAAACAGTGCTTGCATATGTGAGCAAAGATAGACTGGGTAGGCCTGGCATAGTGATTCATGCCTGTAATCCTAGCACTTGGTGGGAGGCTGAGGCAGGAGGATTGCTTGAGGCCAGGAGTTCAAGACCAGCCTGGGCAACACACGGAGACCCTGTCTCTACAAAATAAATAAATACAAATAAATAATAAAATAAAATTTTAAAAGACATACTGAATATACCTTGAAGCATTGTTTATAATAGTAAAAAAAAATTAGAAACAACTTAAATGTTCATCAATAGAGGAAAGGTTAGAGGCACATGTAGATTATGCCTCCATTCAATGCCTCCATTTATCTTCAAGAAGAAGATAAATATCTACATGGTTTGTCCTGAAAATCTCTCTGAGCCACCTTGTTCGTGGTTGGAAAAAAAGCCAAATGTAATGACACACACACATACAAACACACAGGCACGCACTATACTGTATACATATATATACACACACATATACACACACACTTGAGGCCAGGAGTTCAAGACCAGCCTGGGCAACATAGTGAGACCCCGTCTCTACAACATACATATGTGTGTGTGTGTGTGTGTGTGTGTGTGTGTGTGTGTGTGTGAGAGAGAGAGAGTGAGAGAGACTGGCTATTTACATGTTTTTTGTAAATGCATAGAAAGAGCTGGAATGGTTATTCTTTTTTTTTTTTTTTTTGAGACAGGGTCTTGCTCTGTCATCTAGGCTGGAGCACAGTGGCACAATCATGGCTCACTGCAGCCTTGACCTCCCTGGGATCAATCAATCCTCTCACTTCAGCCTCCTGAGTAGCTGGGACTACAGGCATGCGCCAGCACGCCCAGCTAATTTTTGTGTTTTTTTTAGAGACAGGGTCTTGCTGTGTTGCCTAGGGTGGTAACTCCTGGGCTCCAGTGATCCACCCACCTTGTCCTCCTAAAGTGCTGGGATTACAGGCATGAGCCACCGTGCCTGGCCAGAATGGTCATTCTTAACATTGGCTGCACAATGTAATCACTTAAGAACTTTTTAGAAATAGTGATACCTGGAACCCACTCTGGAGATTCTGAGGCTGTTGGTCTGGGGCACAACCTGGGCAACAGGAGTTTAAAAATCTCTCCATGTGATTCTAATGTACAGCCCAGATGGGGAACCACTAGAAAAAATGATGCTCTTTAAAACATGGTTAACTTAAAGAGGAGGAATAAGAGAAGGATGAAGAAAAAGGTTTTTTGTTTGTTTATTTTGAGATGGAGTCTTGCTCTGTCGCCCAGGCTGGAGTTCAGTGGTGCGATCTCCACTCACTGCAAGCTCCGCCTCCCGGGTTCACGCAGTTCTCCTGCCTCAGCCTCTCGAGCAGCTGGGACTACAGGCGCCCGCCACCACGCCCGGCTAATTTTTTGTATTTTTAGTAGAGACGGGGTTTCACCGTGTTAGCCAGGATGGTCTCGATCTCCTGACCTTGTGATCCACCCGCCTCAGCCTCCCAAAGTGCTGGGATTACAGGCGTGAGCCACTGCGCCCAGCGGGTTTGTTTTTCAAACTTGTATAATGTTTGAATCTTCCACCTAGATAATTACTACTTGGTAATGATAGAAAAAAATATATAAAAGAATCAGAAATATTTCCCTGTTTCTTTCTTTTCTTCTGCACACAGAGTTCATCATCCCTTGGTGGTAGCTCTGATTCATTCATTCAATCACTATTAATTGAAAACTACTCTGCGTCAGGCACACAGTTCAGCGCTTGTGTTTTTCACACTAGTTATCATTAATCTCATTCTTGGCCAGGTGCCGTGGCTCACACCTGTAATCCCAGTACTTTGGTTATCTCCGTGTCTCCTGCATTTAGTACCTTGTCAGCCATTCAGTAAATGTGAGTTCCCCGCCAGATTCTCCTCTGGCCTGAAGATCACCCCCAGCATCATGCAAGAGTGATGGTCAGGGACAAGGAATCTTATTTTTGTTTGTTTGTTTGTTTGTTTGTTTTGAGAGGGAGTCTCACTCTGTCACCCAGGCTGAAATGCAGTGGCCCGATCTCGTTTCACTGCATCCTCTGCCTCCCGGGTTCAAGTGATTCTCCTGCCTCAGTCTCCTGAGTAGCTGGGACTACAGGCGCGCAAATATGCCCAGCTAATTGTTGTATTTTTAGTAGAGACGGGGTTTCACCATGCTGGCCAGGCTGGTCTTGAACTCCTGACCTCGTGATCCGCCTGCCTCGGGCACCCAAAGTGCTGGGATTACAAGGGTGAGCCATCGCGCCCGGCCTAGGGACAGAGTCTTTAACCTGTGCAGAGAGACCGTAAGAACACGTAGGTAGGTGAATGGGGATTTCACATTTTGCTTTTCAAATCCTCTTTCCCCCAAGCCCAGAGAAGCTACTTCTAGCACCAATCACCTCAGCCTCAGCAAGGGTCTTGTTACTGCGAGGCAACTGTCAGCCAGCAGGTGGCAGGCCTGGGCAGGAAGTGGAAGAGCATCCCCACCCCACAGGCTTGAGGCTGTAGCTGAGGTTTCTAGGGTCAGGTGCAGTGTCTGGGTCTTGGCAGGGCAGATGCACAGGAGGGTGGTGGGGTTCCGTTTCTGGCTCAAAGGAAAGGGATTATTTCTGTAGATCAGCTTTAGCCAACCTGGATGGGTACTCCAAGTGTGAGGATTTTTTTTTTTTTTCAGAAGGAGTCTTGCTTAGTTGCCCAGGCTGCGGTGCAGTGGCACGATCTTGGTTCACTGCAACCTCTGCCTCCCAGGTTCAAGTGATTTTCCTGCCTCAGCCACCCGAGTACCCGGGATTACAGGCGTGAGCCACCACATCCGGCTTACTTTTGTATTTTTTTTTCTTTTTTTTTGAGACAGAGTTTCATTCTTGTAGTCCAGGCTGGATGCAGTGATGCCATCTTGGCTCACTGCAACCTCTGCCTCCAAGGTTCAAGCGATTCTTCTGTCTCAGCCTCCCGAGCAGGTGGGACTATAGGCATGTGCCACCAAACCTGGCTAATTTTTGTATTTTTAGTAGAGACATAGTTTTACCATGTTGGCTAGGCTGGTCTTGAACTGCTGACCTCAGGTGATCCGCCCATCTCAGCCTCCCAAAGTGCTGTGATTACAGGTGTGAGCCACGGTGCCTGGCCAAGTGTGAGGATTCTTCTACCTTCTACCTGCATTGATGCCCTGTCTTGAAGTGCCCTGTCCAGGCCTCCCTCCTCAAGAGGACTCCACAGGGATCCCTTCCCAGCCCCTGCCAAGTTCCCCAGGCCTGGTCTTGACCCTCTCTGTGTATGCCTTTGTTGATAGAAATGACTGTGGTAGTGGGGCGTGGAGTTGTTGGTTAATGTGTAAAATAATGGATAGCTCCTGGATGATACAGGTACACTTCAGCCAGGGCCTTCCACAGTCTCAGGCTGTGGTCTTAAGGATTAAAAGCAAAGGCCCTTTATGGATTACCCTCCTTTGGACCTCTCAGCCGCTGGGGTCTGACAGGAGTTCACAAGGATGTTCCTTTGCCTGCCGCTCCTATTTCTCAATCACTCTCTTCGGTGTCTTCTGCTGGTACTCCTCTTTCTGTCTGCCTGTCTTCCCCTTTTCTTCAGCTTGATCTTTCTCATCTCGCCATCTGGCTCTTTCCATCTCCCTCTCCCTCCAATGCTCTCTCTTAAGCCCTGATAACATACACTGCTTGCTCCCTAACGTGCTCTCTGACTGCCCTGTGTAATCTCCAGCCATCTAATCCTTTGGGCTGGATTTTTGCCCGGAGTCTTGACTTGCGGAATTCAATCAGAAGAGAAGGTGGTGGGGCAGGGGGCGGGGGGTGGGGGGCGGGGGGCAGGGGGGCGGTGCAGGGGCAAATCTACAGAGAAGGAACTCAGGAAACTTTTGAGTCTGCTTTGGGAACCAAATATTGTGTCATCTCATCCCTTTCCTTTCTTCTGGGATCTTTTTCCAGCAGAAGCCCCTCTCCTCCCAGCCTCCAGGCTTGGTGGCAGTTACAGCTGGAGCCAGCAGTCAGTGGGGAAATGGCCCAGCCTAGCTGAAGGACTAGATGCAGGATGGGACCCAGCAGAGCAGGGCAGAGAATGGAGGAGGTGGCCTCTGACCCCAGCTCTGGCCCCTTCTAGGGGTCCTGTGTGACCTGCCACAGGTCATGCCCCCTACTCCCCAACCATGATCTACATCACAAAGCCCACAGCTCGTAACTCAGAGCCAGCCAGGAAGGTCTGGGATTGATTTAGGGTCCACTCTGACCAGCTCATCCTCACTGGACTATGACCCCTTGGGTGTGGGTGAGGACAAGGGTCATGGGTGAAGTTCAGGCAGGGGTGTCCTGACCACCACTACAGCATACCTGTTGCAAATCCTTCTGCACTCCTAGTGGACTGGAGGGGAGGTCTGGGTACATGAATTCAAGGTTCTCACTGAATAACCCATTCCCTCTGGCACAGCTCAGGGCCATGGTGAGGGAGCCACGGTGATTGCCTAGTGGGCGTTCAGGGACAGCATTCTCAGGAATCAGGCTCAAGGTATCTTACAAAGCAGAGACAGCTTCATTGCCCACCAAAAGGGCAGTCAGTTAAGTCCTAAGTAAGCCCTTCCACCCATCACCACCAACCGCAGTTACACTGAGCTGCTCAGAGCTGGTGTACATTTTTGTTTACAAAAATTTTTACATTTATGTTTAGCCTGGTATATTTCATGTTATCAGTTTCCATTCATCCACCATTCCCTTCTGGAGATATCACTGAAGAATATTCTCTACTCTGAGTATTTCACTTTTTTGACCGTCATCCACAGTAAATACATTTACTTCTGGACCCAGGACACATGAATGCACATGTAACTAAAAGCAGCGTTTCCTAAAACTGTAAAGCGCTGTGATGTTTTCTACTCTATTCTATTTTGTTGTAAGGAAAAAAAAGTTTTTAAAATGATTCCGTCAACAAGTAGTGGGCCGGCACTCAGAGTTTCCAGTAAATAACCTCTTACATCTTTACACCTTTGCAAGTCTTTAAAGCCCATTTTTCAAACATAGAATCCATATAATCTTCATAAAAGCCAGTGAGGAAGATAAGGCAGGGTTTTTCATTGACCCATCTTACAGATGAGAAAACAGAGACTCTGTGAGATCTGCTGAAGATCACCCAGCTGGTGTGTGGCAGGGATGGGATTCTGAGTCAGGTCTTTTGTACACCTGTTCATGGTGCCCTAATGCCCCGTCGTTTCACTCTTTCCCTGTCCTCTGACACCCTCCTGATTGAGGTCATTGTTTCCAGTCTGAAGGCCATCCCCTTCCATGGGGAAGATGGAGAGACATGGCAGCTGAGTAATTTTGTTTCCCGTCATCTGTTAACACCTCACCATCTGTCAATTCCACCCTCAGCCTCCCACCCACTACCCAGAGGCCAGCGTGGGGGAAGAGGCCATTTTCTTAGAGTCTGAGCCTTCAGGCCCCCTCCCACAAAGAGACTCAGAATACCCACAGAAAGCTCATTTTTCAGCTCAGAACAACAGCTGTGGACTAGAATTACAGGGGGCAGCACAGGAACAAGATTAAGGACTTTCTGAGGTCAGAGGTATAAAGCAAGGTGAGTCACCCCTCCCTGACCACCAGGTCTTGTCTTCATGCCCCCCGCACTACCACCCCCCATCTTGCTGAGGATCCAGAGCTGTGAGGAAGGTGAGCTGATCCCAGCAGCAGGAGCCCTGCAAGCTGCTTCAAGTGTGGCAAAGCGAGTCCATCTTACAGGGGCCTGGGCAGATTTATGGGGCCTTGGGTGTGGCTAGCTGTTGCTCAGCTTCTGCCTTTCTAATTCTCCCCTCTCCTTGCTCACCCTGCCCCCTCCTCAAGAAGGCCTTTGTGCAGGACAATGAGGAATCCATAAATTCCAGGGGACAGGGATGGGGGGAGGGGAACACTGGTCACTTCAGCTCCCCCCCATCCACCCTGGGGGCCCTGCATAGATAGCAAGGAGGGGCTTCCATGGAGTGGCCCCCTCTCATCTGATTCACACTGGAGCCCAGAGACAGAAGTGGGCCAAGCCCCACCACTGGCTTTCACAGATGAAGAAACTGAGGCTCAGAAGCAGAGGGCGTCTCCAGACCCTGCTTCATTCACTCTGCCTCTCGCTCATGTATTCATCCTCTTCCTCTTACCTATGCCCTGGTCCTTCCCTCACTCAGGCATTCACTCCACAAATACCTATGGAGTTCTAGATGAGCACCAGGTACAGAGGGGGCAATGGTTGGTGAGACCCAGCCCCTCCACCACCCCCCACTCTGGAGGGTCATAGAGCAGTGAGCTGTGGTCCCAGAAAAGCCAAAGCATAGCTCCAACCCCAGTTTTCCAGCTGGCAACCTGTACTCTTTCATCAGCAAGCCCTACACGGCTTTCATGAGCATTTTGGAGTTTGATCCTGGTGGGGGCCCTGGGAGACGGGTATTATGTACGTCTCCCCCACCACTTTGCTAATGTGGTCTCAAGAGGGTTAATTGTCACCCTCAAGAGGGTAAATGGTGGGCAAGATCACCCCTCTGGTGGGTAGCAGAACTGAACCAGGAACCACCCTCTGCACCACTCCAAGTGCTGTGGGGACCCAGAATATGGGCGTGGGCTGAGGTTCAACTTCCTCTTCTACCACGTGCCCAGCTGGCCCTGTGCCTGACCCCCATGCCGAGCTTTCCCTGGTGTTCTTCCCATCTTCCCGCAGTAGTTATTAAATGTCCCAGGCTCACCCTGATTTCTTTACCCCACTCATCTATCTGTTGGATAGTAATAATGAATTCAATGCTTATGCTGCCTGTGTGTTGTGGTGTGGATCTGTGTGTGTGGTATATCTGCTTGTAAACTGAGGCTATTAGTGTCTACTTCACAGGAGGATGGAATGAATTAAATTAAACTATGTAAAGGACTTAGAATGATGTCTGGCACAGTCAGCTGATTAGCTGTCAGCCAAGATTATTGTTCTAGCCAGCCATGGGTCTGCCCGTGTGTGCAAGGCATCTAGGTGTGTACCAGGTGAGTACAGGTGTTTGTAACTGGCCCCACCCAAAGAGAAGCCCCCTTGGAGGTGACCAGATGAACTAGCATCCAATTTGGTCCCAGGGACTCCTTTCCCGGAATGTATGGAGCATGTATTGAGTGCTTCTTGGTTTGCACCAGCCTTCGTGCTAGAGAACAAGAAAGACAAGTTCCCTGCATTCATGAAGCTGACATTCTGGTAAGTGAAACAGACCACAAACCAAGTGAATAAGAAAGATAATTACAGAATGTGGTGAGTCCTGTGGAAGAAATATATAAGGTTAAGTGACAGACTGGATCGGGCAGATGGGGCTGCTTTATTATTGTGGTCAGGGATGATGGCAAGGTGACGTTCCTGGGAAGGATCTGGGCAGAGCGATCCAGGAAAAGCACCAGCAAAGCCAAGGCCAGAGGTAGGGGAAAGCTTGTCAAGTTCAATGAACAGAAAGGCAGCCAGTGTAAGCAGCGTCTGGGCAGTGGGGAGAAGGATAGGAAGAGAGGTCTGTCTGTGCAGGTAGGGGTTTCCTTCGCAGGGAAGCTGTGGGTGGCTGTTAAGCGAGGAGGCACATGCCCTGGTGTTTTCCTGATTTGTATTTTTAAAGGTCTCTTTGCCTGCAGTGTGAACCGATTGTTGGGGACCCTGGAAGAGCGGACAGGAGTCTTTTCGATTGTGCAGGGAAGTAACAGGAGCTTGGGCAGTTGAGTGGGGGCAGGGGCAGGGGCAGGGGCTGTTTTAGGAACTATGTTAGAGACAGAGGAACAAGATTCAGAGTGAGGATGGGAGAGGAATTAAAGAAGAAAGAAAGGCCCAGGGAGCCCAGTTGATCCTGTTGTTTCTACTCTGGGCCAGGAGAGCCCCCCTGTCCTCTTTGACCCTGGCCCTCACCCACAGGGGCCAACCCTAGCCGTTTGCTCTCCCGCTGTGTCCACCCTCAGCAGCCCTCAATCAAGGGCAGGCCAGGCTGGCTCATCCGAGACCTTTGTGAGAAACGGTGCCCCCTGCCCTCCTTCAGAACGAGTTAGCACCTGCCAAGACCCAGCTTGGAATCCCATTCACCCACAACCACGCCTCCCACCTTGTATAGGTCACAACCTGCACAACCGTACAGCTCCCCTCTCCCTAGCCTGGGCCACTGGCTCGACCTGAAAATCTTCAGAACTTTGAGGACCTGCAGGCCCGGAGCTGGTTGCAGCCGGCCCTGGCCTGAAACAACTCTGGGGGTGGGGGCGGCTGAAGACTCGGCCTTTCCAAAGGGAATCTCTCGGCCCTCGTCCCGGGAGAAGGAGGTGTCTCCACCGGGCCCTCACATCACTCTCCCCTAGAAGCTCGGATGCCTGCGCCCCAGCGGCCACAGCCGCCCCTCCCGGACCCCCTCCCCGTCGGTTCCCGGCGAGGCCGCCGCCTCTCCCGCAGGAGCGAGCTGCCGAGCCGATCTTCCGGCCCCAGGCTACGGCGGGGGAGGGTCCGAGCCGTAATTGCTGCCATCTGCTCCCTCCTCCCTCCTCTTCCCCCACAGCCTGGGGGAGGCTCCGACGCTCGCGCTCTGGCCCCGCGCCCCCGCTTCCGAACGTCCGCCTTTTACGCGCAGCCCCGGCCACCGAGGGGCGGGAGCTCCAGGTGGCCCGCGAGCCCCCCTGGGGCGAGTGCGGGGGTGAACCGAGGGCACCCATCAGCATCTCTCTGGTGGGGGGCGGGCCCTAGTCGGAGCCACACAGCATTGCGAGACGGGATCCCACCGCTGGGGTTCTGCTCCTCGTGGAGCCAGGCCTTGGGAAGCACGGGGGTGTCCCTCGGCCACTCGCTCGGCCGGCGTGCACACGGGTGGGTAGCTCACGCCCGCCTCGGGATACGGATGCTTGGATCTGGATCTCGGATCTGGACAGACGCGTCCGGGATGTGTGTAGGAGGGAGGCGCAGAGCCGAGGCCCGGGCCTGAAGCCGGTGGGGAGGAGGCAGGACTCTGCTCTTCGGGCCCGGCGGGCTGGAGTTATCGTCGGCTGGGGAACCTTGGGCAGCGCTCAGAGCCGTGTCCTCACCTGTAAAATGAGGACCCAGTACCTGCTTCTTGGGTGCATCCAGAGGATTTGATTCCACAGTCTGGGAAGCAACACCTGCGGGTGGGAGAATGGTTAGGCCTAGGGAGACAGGGGCATCAGGCCTGACCCTCGCCTTGGGAAGGTGCTGTGACAGAGCTGCGAACCCGGAGGCGGCAGGGACTGTGGGGGAAGAGGGAGTGTGGGCTGGGGATGGGAGGCTGGTATCAAGGCCATTTCCTGGGGTCTCCAGCAGCATGGGCTTCAGGGGGTGAAGATGTCTGATGACAGTGCTGGGGGGCATTGGAGGAGATCTGGAATGTTTATGGATCACCCTCAGAGCTATCAGAGTCTCAAATAATCTGTCGCATTTTTCTCATAAGAACACTTTTGCCTGGCACCCTGAGTTCTGATGCTTTGCTCCTCTTTGTTTCTTCTGGATTTCTGCTCACTAGAGTCCTCACAGGGTAACAGAGAGCATCTGACTGCCCTGGTACAGGAAGCCACTCACCCCGGTCCCCTGGTGACAGACAGCCATGCTGCCCAGGACCTAGAAAATCTCACCTTGTGGCACAGAAGGTGCCTGCTGCCTCCCTCTCCTGTAGCTTTGCTGACTCCAACAAACCTGTGTTTGTCTCAGAGGCCAGCTCCTGCAGGACTGAACTACATCTCCTTCCCCTAACCGTCACTGCCACCAGTCTGATGGCCTGACCCCTCAGCACAGTGAGCCTTGGGGTGCCGAGAGCAGGCCTCCTCAAAACCCTGGAGGGGCTGTCACTGTAGGGAGGGGATACATCGTGAGAATTCTGGAATCACAGGGACCATTGGACAACCCGAGGGTAACTGACTTCTGCAGGGGTCAGGAAGATGCCCCAGAGTCAGCGGCTGCTGGGCTGGGGTTGGAGGGAGGAATAAAATAAAAGTTGACCAGGGCCAGAAGGCTCAGCCCCAGGGAGGACTGTTTGAGGCCTGAAGTTCTGGACCAGCCCAGGCAACATAGTGAGATACCATCTCAAAAAAAAAAAAAAAAAATTAAAATATTAGCCAGCTGTGGTGGTACGTGTCTGTAGTCCCACCTACTCTGGAGGCTGAGGCAGAAAGATTGCTTCAGCCCAGGAGTTGGAAGCTGCAGTGAGCTATGATTGTGCCACTGCACTCCAGCCTGGGTGACAGACTGAGACTCCATCTCTAAAAAAGTTTAAAAGTTCTCCAGAGAAGGAAGAGAAATGGTGCTCCAGGAAGAAGGAGCAGTGTGTGCAAAGATGGGAGTGTGAAAGTCCAGCTGCAGCCTGGGGAAGCATGGCAAGTGTGATGTACCTGCAGGAAGAGTGTTGGAGGGGAGGAGTTGACTGGGATATGGAGGGGAACCATGTGTGAAGGGAGTCTGAGGGACACAAATACCAGGTGAAGGAATTTCGACTTGAGTGTGTTATAACAAATTGAAGCATCTGCAGGAAGCAGTGGACAGGAACAAAAATGGCCAAAGACAAGATGTAGAATGAAAAGGCAAGGGCCAACCTAAGTGATAAAAAGGCTATTCACTCATCTGGGCCTCACACCTGGGAGACAATAGGGATTGGCGAGGTTTCTAGAATTCCCTCAATGGTGCATAGGTAAGCCCCAGGGATCCCTCCTAAAGGCCACAGTTGTTACTCAGCCCCAGCCAGTTGTTGCCATCCAGGAATGCAAACATGTTGCCAGTGTTTTCAAGAAAATTTAAAAATAGAGCCATGTGCAGTGCCTGGAGCCTGTAATCTCAGCTACTCAGGAGGCTGAAGCAGGAGGATCATTTGGGCCCAGGAATTAAGGCTGCAGTGAGCTATGATTGCACCACAGCACTCCAGCCTGGGGGACAAAGCAAGACTCCGCCTTAAATTTTTTTTTTTTTTTTTTTTGAAACAGGGTTTCACTCTGTCACCCAGGCTGGAGTACAATGGCACCACGCCACTCAGCTTACTGCAGCTTCTGCCTGCTGGGCTCAAGCGATCCTCCCACCTTAGTCTCCTGAGTAGCTGGGACTACAAGCACGCACCACCACACCTGGCTATGTATTTTTTTGTTGTTTTCTCTCTTTTTTTTTTTTTTTTTTGTAGAGACGCGGTTTCGCCGTGTTGCTCAGGCTGGTCTCAAATTCCTGGGCTCAAGTAATCTGCCCACCTTGGCCTCCCAAAGTGCTCAGATTACAGGCGTGAGTCACTATGACCAGCCAAAAAAATTTTTTTTAATAAATGTAGATTTTTGTGTTGCCTTCTGGCTTTTAAATCTTGACAACTATTTTAAAAAAAGTTTAATTATGTGAGTGCCTTAACTACACAGGACACAAACATAATGGGACTAGATTTGGCCCACTGGCCACCAGTCTTCAATGGCTTCAGAGTTGCTGGAAAGCTATTGGAAGTCTTGCAAGGAGGGAAATAATCTGAATAACAGGCCTGTTTTAGGACACTCACTCAGGGGCAGTGTGGAGGAATGGACTGGTAGCAGAAGGTCAGTGGGGGCAGTTGCGGTTGTCCAGGCGAGAGGGGCTGAGGCCTGAACAAAAGTGGCTGACCAGGAGATAGGGAAGACTCCCCAGGCGCACTGTAGGGATCTTCAGGGATTAGCCCACCCTGGGAAGTTAAAGGTTTAAAGTCTCCTGTCCCTTTGTCCCCTCTGAGGGATTGCAAAACATCATCATCTAGTGGGTGGAGAGGCCTATTTAGAGTTGGATACCCCTGGAAATCCCCAAGGGTGGGTGCTGGCAGGCCACCCCACGGGGCTAGTAAGACATTCCAAACTGCCTGCAGAGGGAGGGGTTGTCCTGGGGGAGGGGCTCAGGAATCTGGCCTGGCCTTCAGGAAGACCCCAGCCAGCCCTAATGGGAACCACACGTGGGGTGAGTTTGGAATCCCGGATTGCCTGTGACGTTTGGCTTTGGAATCGGACACTTGGCTGGGGTCACTCCTGACCTGCTGAAGTCTGAGGCCTCCCAGCCCCAGCTCTCCTCCTAATCGCTGCCAGACGCATTCTGCCCTGGGGCCTGCCTGGTTTCTGGAGAGAGGGTGCTTCTTGGACCCCACTTGCTGTAAGAAGGTCATCATCTACGCCCTGGGGGAGTAGGGGTCCTCAGGCAGGAATTCCAGGCTTCCTGCACGGCCAAGGGTTGATGCCCTCAGAGATAGCCGACCAAGAAGTTCCTTCCAGTGTCCATCAAAACAGTATTCCCTGAATTTACAACCCTCTTGGAGTCCTGATGGCTTCTGGCCTTGTAGAGACCGGTACCCTCAGCCTCCACCCCTCCCTTGCAGCGTCTGCAAGTGCTCTGTGGCTCTGGCAGTCGGAGCCTCCTCCCCCCCATGCCCCACAGGGTTAATTCCTTGCACCATCCTCAGGCACTAGGAGCAGGGAGCAGTCCAAAGGGCAGGGGACAAGCCCTGTGAACAGGTGGTTTGCTCCTGAGGAGTCCCTGAAAAACAAGAGGAGGGAAATGAGTCTCTCCCAGCACACTTCCCAAGACTTTCTCTTCCTCCCAACCCAAATACCTCCTTGTCTGAGGACTAGAGCTGCCACGTGAAGAGATGTGTCAATACATCATAGAGGGTCTAGAAAAACTCTTGGTCTTTATTTGAGTGGCTCACCCAGTCCTTGAGCCATGGCTGTCATCACATCTGCTAAGCCCTCTTCATAACCCTCTGACTATTGTGTGTGTGTGTGTGTGTGTGTGGGTGGAGGATGCACTTTCTGCTTAAGTCCCTGACACTCCCAAGGGCCCCCTCAGGCCCAGCCCCCTCCCCCTTGGTACCCTCTTTGAGAACTTCCAGGCAGCCTGCTCAGCATCAGGCCAGGGGCCCAGGAGCTTGGACAGGCTGCATTCCTGAGGGCAGGGAAGAGGAGGGGGGTACTGTACAAAGCCCACTCCTCCCTTCCAGCACAGACCCAGTGCTGCCCGGACTGATGCTCTCTCTAGCCACGCTGAGGATGGCCAGTGTAGCTTCATAAAAACCCGGCAGCAGGGCCAGGGAAGTAGGGGCTCTCCTAAAGATTAAGCCTTCTGTGCCCTGGAGCTCTTCCACTCCCGGTGGGACCTAAGGTTCCAGCATGAATAGCAGCTCATGGTGGGCACTGGGTAAAGGGTCGTGCGGCGAGGTGACCAGGCGTGGAGGAGACACAGCCCGCTTGGCATAACTTAACATTCCTTCTGCAGGGCAGCTCAGTCTCCCAAAAGTCTCTAGCGAGAGCGCAGGGACTTCCAGAGAGAAATCAGGCCCAGCCGAATGGAAGCTCGGCAGCCGCTGCAGAAGCTGAGAGCGCGCTGGGGAGGAGCGGCACCTCCTCCGGAGCTGAGGATTAGGGTAGTCCCTCCAACCCAGCCCGTCCCCATCCCCCAGCCCGATTTCGGGAAGCTCTCCCAATGAATATTTAATAGCTCAGCGCTAGGCCTGATTGAATTTTAATGCTGGCGACCCGAGCCCGGAGCCCAAGTCCAGGCAATTAGTCAGGAGCCATTAACGCTGACGGAGCTGATTTACGGGCGGGACCGGGCCCCGGGCCGGGGGCGCCCAGGCTGGCGGGCGGCCGGGGATTGGGCGGACTGAGCCTTTGCGGCAGCCAATCTTCGCGGCTGCCTCAGCCTACTTTGCATCTCATTTGCATAGCGCTCCCAGGGGCAGCCCGGGGCACGGCTTGGGGAGGCCCTGGGCCGGGGGTCTGGGAGGCGGGCGGGTGATGGGGAGTGGGGCCCAGGCGTGGCCCTCCTCCCGGGGCCGGACTAGAATTTATGGCAAAACCTCTCTCGGTTTGCACGTGGACAATCCCGCTGTTCCCTGGTAGGGTCCAGGTCTGAGGGCAAATTCCAAAGGAAAAGGAGGGGAGCAGAGACCACGGCCGACCTGGAAGCCAGGCAGCTCCGCTGCGTCTCGGGACCTAACAAAGAGCTCCGCGGTTAGCAGAGGGAGGAGCCTTTCCCGCCCTCGCTGTGTGCCAGGCGCTGTGCCTGCCTAGATCTCCACCTTCCTGCCCTGCTGCCCACCCCCTCCCGGCCCCGCCCTCCTCCCCCGGCCTCTCAGAGGGGGCATCTACGCTGATGGGAATGGAGCTGGTGGTTTTCTGGGTTTTCGTGGTTTTCAGGTTGGATTATGCCCCAGAAGGCTAGAGAGGAAGCCAAGGGCCCTCGGAGGAGACGGCCCTCCTCTCCGCCTTGCCCCTCATCCCTCTGACCTGTGTGAATGAGCTGGGACTCAGCCTGGAGTGCTCTATTGAACTATGCCCGACCCCTTAAATCATAGGTCAAGGATTTAGCTGGCCTGTCTGCTGCCACTCTGGCAGGTGGCCTCCTCCTCGCCAGCCCCACCCCTTTCCCAGCGGGTCCACGGAGCTGTGGTGGTGCCGCGGTGGACGGTGGCATCCTTCCCTTTGCAGGCAGGCGTCCCCATGGGTTCAGGCCTCCCTTGACCTGGCACGGAGAAAGCCCATGGTTTGTACTGGGGGCATGGGCAATGGAGTGGGGTGGATAGAGCTCTGGGCTGGAAGGCCAGAACCTACACGGAGGCAGTGGGGAGGTTGGCAGAGAATGGAGAGACATTAGTCAAGGAAGGCTTCCTGTTAGAGGCAGGGCAGAGTAGAGACTGGAAGGGAGGAAGGGAAGGGGTCAAGGAAAAAGGAAAGGAGAAGAAATCTTTCACAGGGGATCATCCTGTTTGAGGCAGGAGAGAGTAAGCTGAAAGCCCAAAAAGCCCCACGCTGAGTTTGGTATTCTAGTGCAGAGGTTCAGCAGGAGGCTGCCCTCCTAGGCCTAACCCAAAGACGCAGGCTGTGAAAGGATGAAGGGATGATGACCTTATTATCACCGTTTAAGGAGTACCTGCTATGTGCCAGGCACTATGCTAAGCAATGCCAATATATTGTTTCATCTAATCTTGTTTTTTCTTTTTGTTATGTTTCATCTAAAGTTTTGTTTTGTTTTGTTTTGTTTTGAGACGGAGTCTCGCTCTGTCGCCCAGGCTGGAGTGCAGTGGCTGATCTCAGCTCACTGCAACCTCTGCCTCCCGCGTTTGAGTGATTCTCCTGCCTCAACCTCCTGAGTAGCTGGGATTAAAGATGTGCACAACCACGCTCAGCTAATTTTTGTACTTTTAGTAGAGACAGGGTTTCACCATGTTTCTCAGGCTGGTCCCGAATTCTTGAACTTGTGATCCACCGGCCTCAGCCTCCCAAAGTGCTGGGATTACAGACGTGAGCCACCGTGCTCGACCTCATCTAATCTTTATAGCAACCCAATGAGCTAAGTATTTTTAGAATTCCCATTTTACAGATTAGGATACTGAGGCTCCGAGAAAGGTGGTAGTTTGACCCAGATCACTTAGCTAGTGGGTGGCAGAACGCTTGCTCTTGTCCACTACTCCACACTGCTCACAGATACCTCAAACTTACACTTTTTTCACCCCCCAAACCTGTTTCTCCTACTGTGTCTCTTCTCTCCTTTTACCGGCACCTACCCGGTGATGAAAACAGATCCTGCATGTAATCTTTGCCAAAAGCCTGAGAAGTGATCCCATCCACATTGTCACCCATGCCCGAGTGCTTGGTGTTATTGATCATTTACAGTCCCAAAGGTTTCTAAGTTCTGCTCCCTCCTCTCTGCCTGCCCCTGCTTGGTTCAGGCTCAGGTCATCCTTGCCAGGGCCAGGGGAGGTACACCACATTGAACTTCCGTCTGTGCCAGGCTCTGTGCTAAGAGCTTTCAGGCATTGTCTCTGCATCAGCCCTCTCCAGAAGCCTAAGACTAGGTCCTTTGATTACCAGGGTCTCCATTTTACAGATGGGCTGGGGAAGGTGGGGAAACTGTGGGAAGAAATCCCCAGCTGTACTGGGCCTGATGGTGGAGCAGCGAGCAGACCCCACCGGATCAAGCGCGCTTCAGAGTCTCTTGCCTTCTCAGCTGCTCCTCAAAACCCACTTCCCCAGGCTGGTTCTGGATGCCTCTCCACCCCCTTGACATAAAGGTGTTTTGGGCTTCCAGCTACGAGAGACCCAACTTAAAAATGGCTTATACAGCATTTATGATGTCACAAAACAAGAAGTCCCAAGGCTGTTGGTAAAGTCAGTGGTTCAACAGTGTTATGAAGGACCTAGGTTACTTCTCTACTTCTTTGTTTCTTGTTTTTTTCTTTTTCTTTCCTTCTTTCGTCAGCTTTATTGAGATACAATTTATATGCAGTAGGAGGCAAGATTTTATTTTATTGTTTATTTATTTATTAAGACAGTGTCTCCCTCTGTCACCCAGGCTCGAGTGCAGTAGCACAATCACAGCTTATTGCAGAATTGACCTCCTCGGGCTGAGGTGATCCTCCCACCTCATCCTCCTGAGTAGCTGGGACTACAGGCATGCACCATCATGTCTAGCTAATTTTTGTGGTTTTTGTAGAGACAGGGTGTCATCATGTTGTCCAGGTTGGTCTCGAACTCCTGGACTTAAGAGACCTGCCTGCCTGGGCATCCCAAAGTGCTGGGATTATGGGGCATGAGCCACTGTACCTGGCCAGGATGCACAGATTTTAAAATTACAGTTTGATGAATTTTGACAAGTGTTTACCTGGTCACCACCATTCCAATCAAGATGTGGAATATTGACATCATGCAGCAAGTCCCCTCCTGTCCATAGGCAGTCAGTCCCCCCCACCCCTGGCCACCTCCTGCTACAGGTAATCTGATGTTTATCTCTAGATCAGTTTTGCATATTCTAGGCAAAATATTATATGTACTCTTCTGTGTCCGGCCCTTTGGCTTCAGACAATGGTTTTGAGATTCAGGCATTTTATTGTATCAATAGTTTTTTTTTTTCTTTTTTTTTTTTTTGAGATAGAGTCTCGCTCTGTCACCCAGGCTGGAGTGCAGTGGAGCGATCTCGGCTCACTGCAAGCTCCGCCTCCTGGGTTCACACCATTCTCCTGCCTCAGCCTCCCAAGTAGCTGGGACTACAGGCGCCTGCCACCACGCCCGGCTAATTTTTTTGTATTTTTAGTAGAGATGGGGTTTCCCCATGTTAGCCGGGATGGTCTCGATCTCCTGACCTTGTGGTCTGCCTGCCTCGGCCTCCCAAAGTGCTGGGATTACAGGCGTGAGCCACCGCACCCGGCCTCTTTTTTTTTTTTTTTTTTTTTTTTTAGATACAGGGTCTCGCTATGTTGCCCAGGCTAGTCTCAAACTCTTAGGCTCAAGGAATCCACCTGCCTCAGCTTCTCAAAGCGTTAGATTCCAGGCGTGAGCTCATGCCCGGCTCATTGTTATTGCTGAATAGGTTTCCACTCAAAATATTCCACCACATTTCTTTCTCTTTTTTCTGCCATGCTTATCCTCTGGATTTTTGTCCTTGTATCCTGACTTCCCTCAAAGTCACAAGGTAGATGCTGCAGTTTCAGACACCACAGGCAGACAATGACATTCAGAGGCCAAGAAAAACTGTTTCTCTTTCAGCTTCTGTGAAATCTTTTTAGAAGCTCCCCACAAAACATCCCCTTATGTCTCATAGGCCAAATCATGCCACGTGTCCATTCTTAAATGGAATTTTAGAGACCGGCCTGGGCAACATAGGGAGACCTCGTCTCTACAGAAAACTAAAAAAATTAGCCAGGCATGGTGGCACACACCTGTAGTCCCAGCTACTCAGGAAGCTGAGGAAGGAGAATCACTAGAGCCCAGGAGGCTGAGCCTGCAGTGAGCCGAGATTGTGCCACTGCACTTCAGCCTGGGCAAGAGTAAGACCCTGTCTGAAAAAAAAATAAATAAATTCTGTGATGTCGCTTCTGCTATTAGGTTATAAAAAGACAATGGCTGCCGGGCACGGTGGCTCACACCTGTAATCCCAGCACTTTGGGAGGCCGAGGCGAGTGGATCACCTGAGGTCAGGAGTTCAAGACGAGCCTAGCCAACGTGGTGAAACCCCGTCTCTACTAAAAATACAAAATTAGCCAGGCGTGGTGGGGCATGCCTGTAATCCCAGCACTTTGGGAGGCCGAGGCAGGCAGATCACCTGAGGTCAGGAGTTCAAGACCAGCCTGGCCAACATGGTGAAACCCCGTATCTCCAAAGATACAAAATTTAGACGGATTAGACAGGCATGATGGCGGGTGCCTGTAATCCCAGCTACTTGGGTGGCTGAGGTGGGAGAATTGCTTGAACCTGGGAGGCGGAGTTTGCAGTGAGCTGAGATTGAGCTATTGCACTCTTGGTTGGGTGACAGAGCAAGACTCCATCTCAAAACAAAAACAAAAAAACTGTGGCTTCTGTCTTGAATGCTTACTGGTGCTTTCTCTTGGATCATTTGCTGTGGGGGTGGGAAGCCAGGGCCATGTCATAAAGACAGTTAGGAGGCCTATAGGGAGGCCCATGTGGTGAGGCCCTGAGGTGGTCTCTAGCCAGTAGCCAGCTAGGAACCGAGGTCTGTGCACAGCCATGTGAGTGAACTTGAAAGTGGGCTCTCCAGTCCCACATGCCTGCAGCCCCCAGAGGACAGCTTGAGTGCAGCCTCATAAGAGACCAGGAGCCAGAACCACCCAGTTAAGCCATACCCAGAGTCCTGACCCACAGAAAGTACAATATAAAATGTTGATTGCTTAAAGCTGCTAAGATTTGGGGTAATCTTTTTTTTTTTTTTTTTTTTTTTTTGAGATGGAGTTTCGCTCTTGTTGCCCAGGCTGGAGTGCAATGGCGTGATCTCTGGCTCACTGCAAACTCTGCCTCCTGGGTTCAAGTAATTCTCCTGTCTCAGCCTCCTGAGTAGCTGGGATTACAGGCATGTGCCACCACATCTGGCTAATTTTGTACTTTTAGTAGAGATGGGGTTTCTCCATGTTGGTCAGGGTGGTCTTGAACTCCCAACCTCAGGTGATCCGCCGGCCTCGGCCTCCCAAAGTGCTGGGATTACAGGCGTGAGCCACCGCGCCCAGCCGATTTGGGGTAATCTTTTATGCAGCAATAGATAATTTGGTAGAGCACTTTTTTTTTTTTTTTGAGATAGTCTCGCTCTGTGGCCCAGGCTAGAGTGCAGGGGCACGATCTCGGCTCACTGCAATCTCTACCTCCTGGGTTCCAGCAATTCTCCTGCCTCAGCCTTCTGAGTAGCTGGGACTACAGGCGCCCACCACCAAGCCTGGCTAATTTTTGTACTTTTAGTAGAGACGGGGTTTCACCATGTTGGCCAGGCTGGTCTCGAACTTCTGACCTTAGATGATCTGCCCACCTCGACATCCCAAAGTGCTGGGATTATAGGTGTGAGCCACCGCACCCGGCCCACTTTTTTTTTTTTTTTTTTTTGAGACGGGGTCTCACTCTGTCGCTCAGGCTGGAGTGCAGTGGTGCAATCTCAGCTCACTGCAACCTCCGCTTCCTCTGTTCAAGCAACTCTTGTGCCTCAGCCTCCCGAGTAACTGGGATTACAGGTGTGTGCCACCATGCCAGGCTAATTTTTTTGTATTTTTAATCTCTATTAAAACCATCTCTACGGGGTTTCACCATGTTGGCCAGGTTGGTCTTGAACTCCTGACCTCAAGTGATCTGCCCACCTTGGCCTCCCAAAGTGCTGGGATTACAGGTGTGAGCCACCGCGCCCAGCCTGGTAGAGCACTTTTAAGAAATGTTCTGTATCACCAGTACTTGTAAGATGGCCCAGATGCTGATTCTGTGTGGAAAAACAGATATTGACAGCTGGGAGTTGAAAAGTGATCCAAGAATCAGACTCTGAATGGGGTAAAGTTTTAGGAGAACCTTAACCAGTTTATTTCACCCATGTTTTCCTTGTTACATAAGTACAAAAGTAGTAAGTCTAAGAGAGCCTTTTCAGTAAGTGTAAAATAAAAATTCTAAGTGATAAGAAGTCATCGTCACTTTAATCAGCAGTTTTAGTGTTTTTTCTTTCTCTTTTTTTTTTTTTTTTCAGATGGAGTCTTGCTCTGTTATCCAGGCTGGACTGCAGTGGCGGGATCTCGGCTCACTGCAACCTCTGCCTCCCGGCTTCAAGCAATTCTCCTGCCTCAGCCTCCTGAATAGCTGGGATTACAGGCACCTGCCACCACGCCCAGCTAATTGTTGTATTTTTAGTAGAGACACGGTTTCACCATGTTGGCCAGTCTGGTCTTGAATTCCTGACCTCGTGATCCACCCGCCTTGGCCTCCCAAAGTGTTGGGATTACAGGCGTGAGCCACCGCGCCCGGCCAGTGTTTTTTCTTTCTAAAGTACATGAAGTATGGTGGTTCATGCCTGTAATCCCAGCACTCTGGGAGGCCAAGGCGGGCAGATCACTTGAGGTCAGGGGTTCGAGACCAGCCTGGCCAATGTGGCGAAAATTTGTCTCTACTCAAACGAACAAACAAACAAAACTCACAAAAATTAGTTGAGCGTGGTGGCGCATGCCTGTAATCCCAGCTACTCAGGAGGCTGAGGCAGGAGAATCACTTGAACCCGGGAGGTGGAGGTTGTAGTGAGCCAAGATCACGCCACTGCACTCCAGCCTGGGCAACAGGGTGAGACTCCGTCTCTAAATAAATAAATAAACGAGTTTTCCTATATTTAAAATTTTGGTGTGCCCCAGTAAGCCTTTACCATTTATGCTTTACGGCCTTATGACTGATGCAAGGGAAGATGGAAACACGCTGGGGAAGGATGCTTCCTCAGGGGCATCAGGCGCCCGTCGCAGCTCCCAGAAGTGTGGCCAGTTGTTGGGCAAATGTCCAGGGGCCAAAATCCGCACAGGGCACGAGGGGGCCTGGGGTTGGAGATCTGGCTATATTTTGAGCAGAGTTACACATGGATCGGGATTCATAGACTTTGAGGAGTTTGCCTTCCCATCGGGAGGGAGTGGAGCTGTATCAACAAACCACTTTGCAGGGAGGGAAGAGGGCAACCCAGGGGCTTAAGTTCCCTGGGTAAAGGGCAGCCTAGGATTTGAACTCGGGCAACCTGGCTCCAAAGCCTGTGCATGCGATAGTCACTACGTTTTGGCCTTTGAGATCTGTAGCGAGTTTTGCAATCACTGAATCCAAGCTCCTGATTTTACAGTTGAGGGAGCAGGACTCGCCCAAGGTCCATGGGGATGGGGTGGCTGAGCAGGACTCTGCGGGGCGTTGTGGATTAGTGTTGGTGAAAGGAGGGGCGGGGGCTGTAGGCATGGATGCTAGCTGGCCTCCCCACCCTGCCGCAATGCAAAGTGCCCCTGCTTTCCATCCGGGGAAAGGGCACAACTTGATGGGGGTGGAGGGCGCAGGTTCGGGAAGCCGCCCGCCTACTTCATTCCCGGGATTCCCAAGGCAGCCATTGTCCAGGAGGAATGCTGGGCAGGCAACACGGAGGGCGGGGCCTCTTCCCGTTCCCCAGACAAGCCTGCTTTGTGCTCTCCACCCCGGCCCCTCCTGGCCCTCACCAGCCAGACCTTCCCAGCATTTTTCAGGGGTCTCAGGGCAGGTCTCTAAGAGATGAAGCTACTCGGAGAGGAAAGGACCATGGGAGATGTACTCAACCCTGGAGGTCTGGGAGGGCTGCCTGGAGGAGAGGTGAGAGCACTGCCCAGAGGCCTGGGCTCCTGCTTCCTCAGAGATAAAAATATGCATTCCTAGCCTCTGGTTACTAGAACTTTATCCTAAGGCAATAATTAGACACGTGCACAAAGGTGGAAGTTACAGGTTTGTTCATGAAGCTTTTATTTCTGGAAAAAAATCAACAACAAAGGAAACTTTTTTTTTTTTTTTCCAGAAGAGTCTTACTCTGTTGCCCAGGCTTGAGTGCAGAGGTGAGATCTTGGCTCACTGCTACCTCTGCCTCCCAGGTTCAAGCTATTCTCCTGCCTCAGCCTCCCTAGTAGCTGGGACTACAGGAGTGCGCCACCATGCCCACCTAACTTTTGTATTTTGAGTAGAGATGGTGTTTCACCATGTTGGCCAGGCTGGTCTCAAACTCCTGACCTCATGATCCGCCGCCCGCCTTGGCCTCCCAAAGTGCTGGGATTACAGGCAAGAGCCACTGTGCCCGGCCAGGAAACTTCTTAAATTAATTTAGACATGTCCACTTGATGGAATATTAAGCTGTCATTAACAATTGTGTAGTATAAACGTATTATAGACAGGAAAAGATGTTCAAAATATTTGTCCATTGGCCGGGTGCGGTGGCTCACGCCTGTAATCCTAGCACTTTGGGAGGCCGAAGTGGGTGGATCACTTGAGGTCAGGAGTTTGAGACCAGCTTGGTCAACATGGTGAAACCCCGTCTCTACTAAAAATGCCAAAATCAGCCAGCTGTGGTGGCACATGCCTGTAATCCCAGCTACTTAGGAGGCTGAGGCAGGAGAATTGCTTGAACCTGGAAGGTGGAGGTTGCAGTGAGCCGTGATCATACCACTGCACTCCAGCCTGGGCAACAGAGCAAGGCTCCCTCTCAAAAAAAAAATTGTCTATTAAGAAAAGTATATTATAAAACACTGTGGAGATCTCTCTCTCTCCGTGTTTGTGTGTGTGTGTGTGTGTGTGTGTGTGTGTGTGGAGAGAGATAGATAAATAGAATAATATCTCACTGACTCCAAAATGGTTTTGTGTTTGTTTTGTTTTGAAATGGGGTCTTGCTCTTTTGCCCAGGGTGGAGTGCATTGGCGCAATCATGGCTCACTGCAGCCTCAATCTCCCCGGCTCAAGCAGTCCTCCCACCTGAGTCTCCTGAGTAGCTGGAACCACAGGCCCCCCACCACTGTGTCCGGCTAACTGACTCCAAAATATTACTGGTGGTTATCTCTGGGTGGTGGGATTAAAGGCGTTGGATTTTTAAATTTTTTTGTTTTCTGCTTATCTATTTTTTCTTATGAGTATTTTTTAAATAATAGAAATGGGTTTTACTACGTTGCTCAGGACTCATGCAATCCTCTTGCCTCGGCCTCTTGAGTAACTGGGGCTGTAGGCACATGATGCCTTTCGAATTTTTGTAAAAGGTGTTCTGCTTGTGTAACTGAAGTGTGTGTGTGTGTCTGTGTGGGCAGCTTAACTGCCCACTGCTCTGGGGTGGGTATCCTTCACTCTCAGAAGTTTCTCCAACGTGGTACCTGCCCTGGGAGGGTAAGAGAGACAGCTGTTGAGGCATTAGAAAAATGAGTGTCAAATAGGCAGCCCCTGAGCCTAATCATAATAGCAACAACTCACTTAGCACTTTGCAAGGCGTTTTCACACACATTATCTTATTTGAATCCAACCACGACCCTGTGAGGTCACATCATCGTCCTTTTCCAGGTGGGGAGACAGGCTCCCCAAGATTAAGCGGCTCCCCAGAGACAGTGCAGAAAGTGACAGAGGTGGGATTCAGTCCAGGGTCTCTGACCTTCACCCTTGGCACCCCGCTGCCTCCCTGACTCATGTCCATTACAGCATGCAGCATTTGTTCATCCACCTGTCCCTGTCCCCCACTGACCTTGGGATCTTACTTGAGTCACTGTTCCTAGAACTTAGTACACTCAGGCATCAGTACATGCTATTGAATAAAAGAATGAATGAACATTCAAACCTGGCGCCCTGGTGAAGCAGGTCATGGTAGGTCACAAACTTGTTCTTTAGAGTCCGTGCATTCTTTTTTTTTTGAGACAGAATCTTGCTCTGTCGCCCAGGCTGGGGTGCAGTGGTGTGATCTTGGCTCACTACAACCTCCACTTCCGGGGTTCAAGTAATTCTGCCTCAGCCTCCCAAATAGCTGGGACTAGAGGTGCCTGCCACCACACCCGGCTAATTTTTGTATTTTTAGTAGAGATGGGGTTTCACCAGCTTGGCCAGGCTGGTTTCAAATTCCTGACCTCAGGTGATCCATCTGCCTCAGCCTCCCAAAGTGCTAGGATTACAGGCGTGAGCCACCGTGCCTGGCCTAGACTGTGCATTTTTATACTTGCCATATTCTCTGTATTTATTTCTCTTTTGTTCTTTAACATTTTGCAAAGCTCTTTGGAAGACAGCTGACAGCAAGAGTTGCCAAAGGAATGGCTCTGCCTGGATCTGAACTTGTTCCTCCCCACTGTACACACCCATAACTAGAGACAGCCACCCCTGAGGCCAAGGGAGCAGAGGGGAGGCTCTTGGGTGTCTCCCTTCCTTACCTGAAGGGAGGGTTTCTATCTAGAACCAATGCTCGGGAAGGATGAGATTCTACACACTGAGTCATGCTGAGCACACACCCTCCCTTCCACACCCTGGCAGACTCCAGGCCCAAAGAGGTGGAGGTTCAAGGGTGGGGTGCAGATACCAAGGCTGGGCGAGTTAGGGAAGGCATGCTGGAAGAGAGACCTGGAAGGCTGGTTTAGGAAGGGGAGGAGGTTGGGGCTGAAGGGAGAGAAGCAGGGAACCTACTCCAGTAGTGCTGGATGATTTAAGTACAACCAGATGTGCTGGGAATCTCTTGTCAGGCTCAGGCCCAGAGAGGGCAGAGTGGGGGTGGAGAGACCGCTGGGCCACTTGGATTTGCAGTTCCCTATTTTGCCGTGGGTCTGTAAGCTTTAGGGAGCAAAGAAGCCCAGTAGGATTCCAGAGGTTCCAGATGGGCTCGCATGTTAGAGGGCGGATCATGCACGACTTGGGGGAGGCTTCTGCCTTTGGACAGGGTGGAGTGGGCTCAACCCCTAGAACCCAGGGGGGACAAAAGATTGGAAGTGCTCTGCTAGGATGCAGGACAGATAGGGAAGACTTTACAGAGAAGGGCATATCTGAGTTGGGTTCTGAAGGATGAATAGGAGCTCACCAGGCAGAGTAGGGAAATGAGATTCCAGGCAGAAAGATTCTGAGGTATTAAAAAGGTATGCATGTTTAGTGAGAGTTTCTGTGTGACTGTAAGGTACATGGTGAGATCAGTTTGGGGTGCTGGCTGAAAAGCTGTGCTGCAGGATGGTGCAGGATGTGCTTCTGCTCACAGAACAAACAGCAGGGCCATGTGTGGGGCAACGATTTTGGAAGTGAGGTATCAGGGTCCTTGCCAAGTGTTGGGCCCCAAGGAGTTAGTGGAGACTGATACCCACCCAGCTCCTCCTCCCAAGTCTGAGCTGCATAGAGGGAGGAACATGTTTTCTAGTTTTCCTACAGGCTTTCGAGGGCTCCTAGGCTGGATGTGGGGTGGGGATAGGATCCAGACCAGACACAGCTTGTAGCACAGTGGGAAGGCAAAGCTGGTATACATTCATGAAGAGTAAGAGTTTCGGGGGTGGTTTGATCAGGGTTGGGGAGGCACTGGGAACTGGGCCTTGATGGGCAAACAGCAAGAATGAGAAGGGCTAGAACTTCCATTTGTGGGGACAGCAGCCTGAGTCCCGGGCAAGTGTGGTTGGGGGGAAGCCCAGCTGGGTGTGGTGCCCTCTGGGCACGCACCCCAATCCCCAAGCCAGGACACATTTCCTTCCTTTCCTGCTCATAATGATTCCTGAGTGGCCGGTCCAGAGGACCACAAAGAGGCCTCCCCGCCCTTTCCTCTTCCTCCCTTCCATTTCCTTCTCCCTTCCTCCCCCACCCCATCCTTCCCCCAACCCGGGGCCCTTTTCTTTCCTTCCTCCTCACCCTACTTGCTCCTCCCGCCCTCCCTCTCTAGCTTTTACTTCCTCCCTCTACCTCTCCCCCCTCCCTCCAAAATCCTTAGTGCTGATTCTCCCTAGACCCATGGAGTTATTTTTCATCTTAATGTTTTTAGAAAGCCCTTGTTGCAGGTCTCTGGACCAGGAAGGTCACACACTCCCACACTTCTGCTGCACACCCACAGGCATGCGCCCGCAGCAGGTGCCTGCACTCAGCCACACAGCCAAGCATAGCACCTGTCTCCCCTGGGGGCGGGATGGGGGTGGGATTCTCCACCTTGGATGTGATACCAGCAAAAGGGCTGGGAAAGAATGGAGGGCCCTCTGCAGACGCCACACATTACCACCATCATTACCACTATTATTATCCAATCCATTGCCAGGCACTTGACCTGCCTGGGGATGATCACAACCACCTCAGCAGGGGCTCTCAGGGCACAGATCCCTTGACTGGGGACAGCCAGGAGTGAGGTCAGCCCAGAGTCCTCAGAGATCAGTCTCTCAGGGCCCCGCCCAAGAGGGCAGGAGGTAGAGATGTGATGAACGGCCTTCTGCCAGGACGGAGGATTTGTCAGCCCAGGAGGCTGGATGATGTATTAACAGGACTTTAATGAGCTCTGGGAGGGGGAGCCACACTTCATCGCCCGAGCACTGGTGCAGGGTGGGAGGTGGAGGGGTGAAGTGATCAACCTCACCCCCACCTGCTAACTAAACCTCTTAATGTCACCCACAGCAGTCTGCCCACTGGAAACAACTCAGTACTGCCAAGCTGCTGGCCTTGCCCCTGGAGTCCAGCCTTCTCCAGCAGGCTGATGTCTTCCACTAACTCACTAGCAAGGCCTTCCTTAGCTTTAAGCTTGTCCTTCCTTTACTCCTGGACTCCTAGAAGATGAAGGAGAACTGGATCCCCGCTCCAGGGGAGTGCATGATCAATTCCTTCCTTCACACTGAGCCTCTCAGTCCAACCCCACTCCTGTCATCCCCCCTTCCGTGGAGCGTGGTGGAGCAGGATCCCCATTGGCAATGCCATACTTGGCTTCCTGGCACTAATCCTGCTGGCTGAGGCAGCCAGCTCATGAGGATATTAGTCTTTCCCTTAGTTCCTGTCTCTGGCTCTCGGGGAACCTGACAGGTAGGGGTGGAAACAGTGCAGTGGATTCTAGATCCAGCTTTGCTGTGTGACCCCAAGTGTGTCACTTCTCCTCTCTGGGCCTCCAGTGCTCCAACAATAAGGAAATATTCAAGGAGTTCCTTCCAGCTGGTATCCTGGGATTGTCCCTCCAGCAAGGGTTCCAGTCTCCTAGCATGGTGGCTGTGGCTCCCTTCATCCTGCCTGATTCTGAAGCCAGGGGTTACTCTAGCACTCTGAGCCTTGACACATCCCTCCTCCTGTGCCAGGGCAGGGCCCTGGGGGTGTGGAGTGGCAAGGAAGAGAGAATTCTGGAGGTGGAAAAGACACTGACCTTGGCAAGTGCCAGAACCTGCGTAGGTGCTGGTTGCTTCCATATGTGGGCTGGGAAAGAAGTGGGAGCTACTGAGGCCCTCCCCTTCTGTTTTCCTGAGTGGCACCTAAAGGAGTGCTCCAGACCTGTCAGACCCCAGAGGCTGCAGGGGAATCTGCATTAGAAGAAGGGAGGGGGTAGTGTTTGGAGTTCTACAGGCTAGTGGGTGAGAGCCAATCTTGCCCCACTGACACTCAGGCTAGGCAGCCACTCAAAAGGAAAACAAGCTCTCAGGAGAGAGGACCCTTAAGCACTGCCCTTGGGTGGAAACACGATTGCCTTGGGACCTCTGGAGGCTCAACATCAGGAAGGTTCTCTGGACCCTCCATCATCAGCACAGCCCTCCTCTTCCCTTCTCCTGGGGCAAAGCCGGTTCCTGGTCTTTATCCCTCATGAAGCCCTGAGTGTGTGTGTGTTGGGCAGAATTGTGTCTACCCTTCGACTGGGAGCTCCAGGAAGACAGGGCTGTGCCTCTTGGACTCTCTTGGGTATCCCTGGTGCCCAGTCCAATGTTTGGCACAAAGTTAACACTCAGTATGTATCTGTTGAACGGATGTCTTTGGACACTCTCAGTGGACTAGAGGTCTGGGACTCATCCCTCATCTTTTCTTCCTGCCAGTCATTCTGCTTGGCCCAGTGTGACTGCCGCCTTCTGGGGAAGCCCTCCAGTGGAGCCCTCTGTTTAGATCCGCTGCCCCCGTCCGGTGCTCGCCCTCCTCCCCCGCAGCCACCCGCTCCCCGAGTGGCATCAGCGCGGAGCCGCGGCCTTGGCTGGCGGTGGGCCCTGCCCTCTGCAGCCCGGGAGGGCAGGCGCAGCAGAGTCCCGCGCGCAGTGGGTTCTCAGCTCACCTGGGGGCGGAGGAAGTGAGCAAGAGTCCTTCCAGGCTGTGGCCAGGGGGCCAAGGCAGTCCTGGGAAAGGGGGTCTGGGGCGGCCCGCGGACGGGGCGGGCCCAGGCCGGCTGCCTTCACCTTTGCCCTTCGACCCAGGAAGCCGCCCACATCCAGCGGACACGCTCGACGGGCTGGGCTGCTCAGTCCCGGCCTCGGCCCCGTCCCCGGGCCGTCCCCCACCCCTACCCGCCGGCCCGACCCCCACCCCTGCCCCAACTTCCCGCTCCGACGGCCGAGAGGGGCGGGGCGGACGGGTCTGAGAGTGGCGAAGGACACTCTCCACACCGAGGGTCATTTGCTCTTTTTTCCCCTCTGTGGCTAATTTATTTTAGAGCCGGGGCGGGAGGGGGCGGGGCCAGCCGGGAGGGTGGCGAGGAGGGGCTGGGCAGGCCCAGGGGAGGTGGGGGCGGGGCGGGGGCGAGGTGGGGGAGGGCGGGGAAGAAGCCGGGAGTGGAGGGGCCAGAGAAGGGGCGGGAGCTGGGGGAAGAGAGGGGCACTAGGAGAGGGAGGAGCAGGGAAAGGGGAGGGGAGCTAGGGCCTGCGAGGGAGGGCGCTGGGGGCGGGCGAGGGGAGGCGGGGGTGGGGGTGGGGGGTCTTGCCTGCGGGGGGAGCCGGGGCCGCCCCTTGTCCGGCCACCCCCACTGCCCAGTCCCGCTCCCGCCCGCGGCGGCCGCAGCAGCCGCAGCAGCAGCGGCTCCAGGATGGTGAGCGCCACTGCCCCCCAGCCCAGGCCTGTCGCCCCCGGCCCGCGCCGCCGCCCCGGTCCCCGGGCCGGACGCGCCCCCAGGCCGCGCACACTCACCTAGACGCGGCCGTGATGCCGAGGTACGGGGCCGCGGGCGGGCCGGGAGGGGGCGGGGGGAGGTGACCGTTCGGTCAGGGTGTCCGGAGCTTTGTCCGCCGGCGCGGGGCCGGAGAGGGCGGAGAGGGCGGGGGCTGTGGGTCGCGGGGTTCAACTCGGCGGGGGTCGGAGGGCAGGGCCGGCGAGAGACCCTAGCGGGTACGTGGGAGCCGAGGGTCACTTCCCGGGGGGAGGGGGCGGGAAGAGCAGGGGATCGCCGCCCGGCCGCCGACGGGCACCCGTCTCGCAGCCCCCTCTGGTGCGGAGGCTGCAGCGAAAGCGAGCAGCCGGCTCGGGGGCATCTGCTGGCCTGGGGGTGGGGAGCCAGGGTTTGCGGGTTCGGGTCCCAGAAGGATCCAGCGTCCGGAGCCCGAGGGCCGGCCCGCAGGCCCCTCCCACTCCGTCAGGTCTTTGTCCAGCGGCCCCTGTGTGTGTGGGAGGGGTGGGGGCTGGGTTACTGGCCCGGAGATTCCCCAGCGTGGTGACGGGGCAGTGACAGGAGACCGAGGCTACTTAGGGTCCCCGCGCCTCTAACGCCCACCCTCTTCATGTCTTCTCCCCTGGCCCGGGAGAACAGAGCCCGCGTCTCAGAGTCAGGGGCTTGTAGGAGGCTGTACTCACCTTCACCCTGGGGCTACAGGCAACAAGGGGGACCCCCGGAGCGGCCAGCTCTCCAGAGAGGGCCCCTCAAACTTCCCCACCGCAAGAGCCCCCTCTTGTTCTACACAGAGATTCGCATGCTAGCAACCCCCCTCTGCAGAGGGTCCTTCGCAGATTGTTGAGCCCTGTAGGTGATCAGCAAATGCTGGTCCCGTTCCCCAGCCCCGCTGGTCCCCCTGCCCCCGCCGGAGGAGGAGGCCTGGGAAGGGGTCTGCGCGGGGCAGAGAGCGCGCGGCCTGGACCCTGCGCCCAGCGGCGGCCCGGAGCGCAGGGGTGGGTGGACGGGTGGGTGGGCTGTTAAAGGGACGGTCACTAAATCAGGATTAGGCCGTAGGGCTGTCAGGCTGCCGGCCCTGTCTCCATGGATACCTAATTTGGAGGAGAATAGAGGACGGAAGAATGTTTGTGTTGTCGTCCGCACGGGCTGTGGCGGCGGAGCGGTCTCCCGCTCTCCGCCCGGCAGCGAGGAGTGGGGACCAGGTTCCAGCCCAGCTCTGGGCTTACGGCGCAGTGGGGCTTCCCGGTTCCTGGGCCGTGGGGCCATCCCTGTGGAGTCGCCCAGTCTCTCTGGAGTGGGCTGGGCCCGCAGATGCCACAGTGCGAAGCCCTCTGACCCTGCAGAGGGAGTCCCGGACCCTCCAGGAGCCTCCCCCGAAATCCCATAGCATCCTCCTAAAGCCTCCCCGAGCCTCCCAGTCCGGAGCCGACGCCATTCCCCGCTGTGCCTTAGCCCCCAAGGACGGGCGCGCCGGGCAGCCCGGTGCTGTGGTGCCGCTGCCACCCAGCTGTGGGACGCGGGTACCGGGCGGCCGCGCGAGGTGTGGACAGGGGGCGGGGCGGGACTTCCTGGGGTGGGCGGGGGAAAGGGGCGGGGCTTGCCGGGGTGGCTGGGCTGGACGGGTGACAGGCCTCGTAAATCCTCTTTGCCATGTTTAACACCATTTCATTTCTTTTCACTTGATTCCGTTGGCATCCAAGGCAGACGGGAGCGACCCTCGTGTCCTCGCTGTAATATCTTCTGGGCGAAGCCCTTTTGGGCCAAAGGGAATTGGGCTGTGTGGGGCAGAGGAGTTGCTCCTGGGGAGGCCTAGATGACCCGCATTCCTCGGGGGTGTTCCTGTTGCCCCCACCCCCGCCCCAGAAGAAGAAAAAGAAGGGGCTGAGAGACACAGAAATGAGTTTGGCTTCCGAGGCCCTGCCCGATTCTCTGGCCGTGGTGTGGCTGAGGGCTGGGCTGAGGATCCCGTGACTGTCAATTCCAGTACCAGCCTGGGGGAAGGCTGGGGAGAGCCACCCAGACTGAGTGTGGCGTGGCAGAGCCCTTTCCTGCCTTTCTTCTGCTCACTCATGGCCACAGCTTTTTATGGATCAGGACTCCCCTCCCTGCCCTGCCTGGGCCGCAGCTTTATTGCTGAGATCTAGGGCTCTCTCCACGCAATTTCACGCCTCTCTGCCTTTGCTCCCGCTGTTCCTCCAGCCAAATGCCTTCCCCATTGTCCCTGTCTTTCCACAACCTCCTTATTCTTCAGGGCCCAACTCGGATGCGCGCCTTCTCCGCATCACCTCCCCAGCCCCGAGCTTCTGTCACTTGCTCCTCCCTCCGTGGCCTGCACCTGTGCTCCCTTACGCCTTTGTGGCAGGGTCCACTGTGGGCTTTGACTGAAATGGAGCATGTACTCCCTGGCCCTGCCCCCACTGGGCTTGCCACAGGGCTTGACACCTTGTGGGTGCTCCATAAATATTGGTTGGCTGAATAAAAGGGGTTTTGTAAGGGCCTTTAGCCAGGCAGTCTGCATAGCATGGAATCTGGCCACCTTCAGGTAAACAGCTCTGTGCTCTTGGGTGGTGGAGACCCCTGGGTGGGGCTCCTCCTCTCCCTTTTCCTTCTTCGCCTCCTCCTCTTCCCCGTGACCCTACCCCACCCCCCCAAGTCCAGGGAGGACTTTGCCCCTTCCCTTCCCCACAGACCAGCATTCTTTCCCTGCCATTATCATTCTGTTAAACAGAGAGGCCAGTCAGGATCCATATGGATCACATTAACAATTGCTTATTATCTGGGCCAGGACTCCCCCAACTCTCCCCCCAGCTCCCACTGCTACCATTGCTGGACCCTTAGGAGCCCTGCCTTCCCCTCCCCCTGCCGTCGGTCAGCCAGGGAAGGCAAGAGACAGGCTGGTCTCCCTCACCTTCCCTGTGCTTTCTAGCAGAACTTTGCCTCTTCTGGACTTGGCGGTTATCGACTCCTTTACCAGATTTAATGAAAACCAGGTTCCTGGAAGGAGTATGGCTCTGTGAAGCTCCAGGGCTGCAGCAGGGAGATGTGGACTCCAGGCCCTGGTGCCCCTGTGCTCTGCAGCCCTGAGACCCCCTTCAGGGGACAGAGACTGTTGGGGGGGGCGGTGAGCCACAAGAGGTCAAGCATGGGGTGCTGGCATCTGCCACCCTAGCCTTGGGCTGATCCTGCCCCCTTTTGGGAGCTGGCTGTCTGGTGAGGGAGATCAGGGCAGACAGACCCTGCCAGGCTCTGTGGCGTTGGGTTCCCAGCCTTCCCCTGCAGTCAAAGAAGCAAGAAATCTGTTAGAGCTTCCCAGAGCTGCCACTGAATTGGCCTTGAAGGATGGGGAGTGCACTTCACGTTTAAACCCATATATAACCCAGGAATACTAGGGCATGGAAGAAGCCTCCAAGATTACCCATTCTGGGGGTCCATAACTTTTTTTGACTTACAGAGCCCTTGGAGGCACTGATGAAAGCCATCCCCAGAAAAATGCACTTCCATTAATCGACACCAGACTTTGCATTCTGCTTTAGAGGGTTCTTGGATCCCCTGAAGCCCAATGGGGACCTTATGTCAAGAAACCCTCACCCTAGTCCAGCCCTCTCTGATGTGCTGGGGGCAGAGTCATGCCTGCAGCCTGGGTTTCCTGACCTCCCCACTCAGTGCTCACTCCACGGCCTTATTACTGGCAGTGGGACCACCAGAACCAAGGGACCAGGGGTATGAGACCAAGGTGCTAGGCCAGGCTTTAAGTGGGAAGAGTTCACACTGGCTGGGTCAGGGTCTGGGCTGGTCATCTCATCTCTGACTATGTGGCTTGGAGAGAGGCTGTCCAGCTTTTTTTTTAAGGGTCCACTCGTCTCCAGGAACAAGTGGCAATTGCTCTTCTCCAAGGAGTTTCATAAGCATCTTGATGAATCATAGTTAACGCTTCCACACACTTGTTAAACACTCTGTATCTCATCTGTGAGGTGAGAAAATAGAGTGAAGAATGGTGTCCACCTCCTAAGCAGGATATTGTGAGGATGAAAGGAGTCAGAGCTGGGAGACCTGAGTCCTAGTCTTGAATGACTCTAGGTGCAGGTGTTCAGGGCTGTGGTTACTGTTGAGGCCGGCATTTCCCAAGTTTGCTTAGCCAAGGAAAGGGGACTGCAGTGCGAACCCCCTGAGTGCCTTCTGTCTTTTCCTTTAGTACCGAGGTATGGTCAGTATCAGCCTTTGGAATATTCATCTTCAGGGCTGGAGGCAGAGTGGGGGTTCTCAGTGAGTGGGAGGGCTGGGCAGTGGCCATGGCCTGCCTCCATAGCCCCAACCCCATCTTATGATGACCAGTCATGACCCCTACCCTAGAGACCAAGCCTTGTGCTTCAGCAACCCCTTGCTGCTAATCAGATGTAACTCCAGACAAGTGACTTCATCTGTTTGGGTTTCAATTTCATCATTTCTAAAATGGGGATAAGAACCTCATATAATGGTGATGTGGCCCTGGTTTCAAATAGTCTGCCCCTTTGATTCTGAAGCCTACCTTGGGGACCCGCTTAGTGACTCAGGGCCCAGGGACTCCAGACAATGACTTTCTGGCATAGGAGTGAGGATGGGGAAAGGATATGTGTGTATGAAAGTCCTGGCCCACAGCAGTGCTTGCCCAGGCCATCTTAAAAAAAAAAATTGCAGAGGCGGTGGTCTCACTATGTTGCCCAGGCTGATCTTGAACTCCTGGCTTCAAGCGATCCTCCCATCTTGGCCTCTCAAAGGACTGAGATTATAGGTGTGAGCCATTGCCACCAGCCTTCCAGGCCATATTTGAAGCCGCCTCCAACATGGAGTCAGGGCAGAGAGAGGGTGGGCAGGTGGATGGGAGGAGAGGCAGCATTGATGCCTGCAGGAGTCTGGAAGGTAGCAGCATAACTTCCTCTGTCCCCTCTCACTGCCAGGGCAGACTCAGGCCATGTGGTCCCCAGCCCAGTGTTGTGATTAATCGGGGATGGATGTGAAGATGTGACAAACAGCCCGCATTGACTCTTTTTTTTTTTTTTTTTTTTTTGAGATTGAGTCTCTTCTGTCACCCAGGCTGCAGTGCAGTGGCATGATCTTTGCTCACTGCAACCGCCACCTCCTGGGTTCAAGCAATTCTCATGCCTCAGCCTCCTGAGTAACTGGGACTACAGGTGCATGCCACCATGCCCAGCTAATGTTTTTTGTGTGTGTGTGTGTATTTTTAGTAGAGATGGGGTTTTGCCATGTTGGCCAGGCTGGTCTCGAACTCCTAACCTCAAGTGATCTGCCCACCTCAGCCTCCCAAAGTGTTGGGATTACAGACATGAGCCGTGAGACTTCACTTACTATTAACAAACCTGTGTTGAGCACCTACGCACTGTGTCCAGTACTGTGCAAGGCTCTGGGTGAACCTCAGCTGCTCCCGCGGGTGCCCAGCCAGGACTGGCCTTCCTGGGCCTCCCCACACATGCAGTGGACACCTATGGACCAGGCTCTGAGCTGGGGCTTTTATGCTTTGGCTTCCTTAACCACCTGCAGCCTCCCACACGGCCAGGGAGAGCCCAAGGGGGGCCCCCAGCTTTGGTGTTGCTTTGCCACAAGTGCCTAGCATGTATTATGGCTGTGAGGCCTTGAATATTTTATCCAGGCAGCTATTCATCCAGCAACCATTATTTTCTGATGTGGTGCCACCTTCAAGGAGCTCACAAGATGTTGGGGACCAGCGAAGAGGCAAAGGGACAGTCTATGCTTTTAGGACCACTGTCCCTGCATTCTCTAAGCAGAAGGAAGCCACAGAGGGCATGTGAGCTGGGGAATGGCAGCCTCTGGGCTATGGCGAGGGTACAGGACAGGTTTCAGAGGCTGTAAGGGGGAGGACCAGCATCTGACAGCAGGGGCTCGCCTCAGAGGAGTCCTCAGCAGATTGCCTTTTCCTGGGGGAGGCTGTGTTGGTGGGCATTAGAAGCAAAGTGAGACAAGGGCCACTGCTTGGGGAGGGTCCACCTGCAGCCGACTGCCCTATTTGACCCTTGGATGCTTAAGAATCTGGAGGTGTTTGTTCTTTCCAGGCCAGTGGGGAAAGAAAACTGGTAGGATTTAGGTTATACCTGAAAAAGGATCCCGCTTCCCCAGCCCTCATATCATGCAGCTCCCTCCCCACCCAGCCTGTCTGTTGGCTTCTGCTGGAGCAAAGGGGCTCCCTGGGAACTCTCTGGACACCAGGAGAAACTGCACCTTCCTCCTTGCTCTCTGGAGAGACAGCATTTCATCAGTGGCCGGGTCCTCGCTCCTCTAGGAAGGGGCTTCCTTTCCAGGCACACTGTGTCCGGCATGGGCTGGCCATTCTTGTACCATCGTCTTCCATACTGTGTCCCTCTTCAGGCCTAAGTTTTGGGGACTGAGCCCCTTGTTGAGAAAAAAGGAGCTGCCTAAAATGGGGAAGGCAGCTGGGAGGCTGAGGTAGGAGGAGGTCAGGAGTCCATTCTGGGACTTGTTGAGTTTGTAGTGATTGTTAGATATCAGAGAAGAACTGTGGAGAGGACGGGAGAGCCCTTCCACCTACCGGGCAGTGCCCCTCCCGGGAAAGGCATTCTCTGATGCTGAGTGCCTCCTCTGATGGGGACTCAGCACTTCTAGAGATGGCTCACGTGTTCTCAGATGGGGCCAAGTCCTTCTGTGAAGCCAAAAATCTTTCATGGAGGATTTGCTTCTTTTGAGGAAAAGGGGAGGAGGGGCTGTGCAGAGCTGCAGGGGCCGCCACAGTGGGTCATGCAGAGATCTGGTCCTCGGGAGCCTTTCTCCTCCCCACTCCTCTGAGCACAGTCTCAGGCTTGCCATCCTTTCTGATCGCTCTCTGCAGAGTCTGGCTGAGACCCTAACCAGAGCCCTGGGTCCTAGCCTTGAGGCCAGCGCCTCTCAGACCTGGGCAAGGATTTATTTGGTTCCATGAGAACAAGTTTGAGATACGCTAAGCTCCGGGGTTGGTGGCTAAGTGTGGGAGGGGGTTCAAGAAAGGAGGGCTGGGGCAGCAGGGGAGGTTGAGGAAGAGTGTGGGAATCAACTGCTCCCTCGGTTTTCTGAGCTGTTCGATGGGAACACCACCACCTGCTGTGGCAGGCAGAGAAGTATCTGGAGCAAGACTGCTGGGGGTGGCATCTGTCCCAGCTTGGTGACTTAGACAAGTTAATCGAGCCTCAGTTTCCTCACCTGCAACATGGGAATAACGTCCTCGCTCAGATTAAATGAACTGATGTGTGTGAAGCACTCAGGGCCGGACTTGGCTTGTGCTGAGAATCCCATACGGGAGCAGGCAGACAGGAGCTGCTGTGGTTTTCCTAGCACCCTCCCCCGGTATCTTTTTCCCTCTGTGTCCCTGTGGCCCTGCAGGGGTGGGGGGCCACCCCCTTGAGGACAGCCCTGCCCACTCACACCCAGGTGGACCGGCCAGGCTGCATAGCTGGAGTTACTCCGCTCAGCCCCCCCAGGGCTGGGAAGAGGGCAGGAGGGGCTGAGGCAATTGCTGGGGACTCCTGGGTAGGCTGCCTGGGCCTGTTTCCTTGCCTTTGGTAAGGCCTGGCCCTGTGGGGGCATGTCTCTCTCCCACCCCCATGCATGGGAAGGGGCCATATTTGGGGCCAGGGCATGCAAGATCACCCAGACTTTAAAGCTTAAGGCTTTTGGAGGCCACATGCCACCCAAACAGACTCAAGTCAACCTTGGACCCTAAAACTGGCTACGGGGAGGGCAAGTGTGGGGCCCTCCAGGAGACTCTAGGCTCTTGGGCTGAGCCTTGTGGTCCATGACCCCGAGCAGTTCCTGCAGACAACTGTATTCCAATGTTTTTGTTTTTGTTTGAGATGGAGTTTTGCTCTGTCGCCCAGGCTGCAGTACAATGGTGTGATCTTGGCTCACTGCAACCTCTGCCTCCTGGGTTCAAGCAATTCTCCTGCCTCAGCCTCCCAAGTAGCTGGGATTACAGGCATGCGCCACCACACCCGGCTAATTTTGTATTTTTAGTAGAGACGGGGTTTCGCCATGTTGGTCAGGGTGGTCTTGAACTCCCGACCTCAGGTGATCCGCCCGCCTCAGCCTCCCAAAGTGCTGGGATTACAGGCATGAGCCACCGTGCCCAGCCAATGTTATTAATTCCCTTCGTAGTCCCATGTATTTTTCCTTTATGCATTGAGAAAGTATTTTTGAGAACAGGTCATAGGTTTTCCAGACTGTGAAAGGGGCCTAAGGCTGAAAGTGGTGAAGAGCTCTGGCCTCACCCTCCATCTCACGCCCATGCAGGGCCAAGTCCCAAGCAAAGAGGAGCCCCAGATGCAGACCCAAGAGGAGACAGGCACTGGAAGGACCTCACCAGCCCCAGATCACAGGGGCACCCCAAGTGGACAGAGGACAGTCCACGGCGGCCTCCACTGAGCACCTGCGCCCTCCCCGCCGTGCCCGCTCACTGAGTGCACAGGTGCGAGGCTGCGTTGTGTGCTAGAAACAGCACCTCAGGGAGGGGAACTGACTCCGGACAGGGCAAAGCGCAGAGTCAACTGCAAATCCCTGTTCCTCAATGAAAAAGCAAGTCATCTTTTTAAAAAATAATTGCTGACAAAAAGTCATGACTATCATTAAAAAGTCCAGGTCATCCTCGTTCCCAGCGGCCCTGCTCTTTCTACCACTGTGTGTCAGGGAATATTTTCTGAGGGAGGGGACTTTGGGAAGGAGCAGGTCAGGGTAGAGAGAGAGCTGCAGAAAGGGCTAGAGAGCTACTTGCACCAGGGCTCACAGACAGGAGCTGGCTGAGCAGCGGAGGGAATGGGAACCTAGTTAACAAGTGATGTCACCTCTACATTGGGCATTGGAGTGGAAGGGCAGAAGTGCCCGGAACATGCTTTGGGGCACCAAAGAGGGAGACAGGAACAGCCTCAGAGAGAATGGGCTGATGTGACTGGAGGAGCTGGAAGCGGCCCGAAGCTGGAAGGAAGGACAGACTCATCCACCTCTGGTGCCACGCTGAAGGGTTTAGCATCGCCTCCGTGCTTGGTAGGAGGCTGATTCTGTTTTAGACAGAAAGACCACCCTAGCAGCCATATAGAAGAAGGATTAGGAAAGCAGAGAACAGAGGCAGAGTTCAGAGGTGGGGCCAGCTGTGGTGGGGAACATGAGAGCTGTGGGTTGTTTTAGAGAGAGACTGTTAACCTGACTTCATGGCCAGCTAGATGAGTGGGGGCCGGAGAGACAGACACAGGGCTCCTAGGTTTCCAGCCTCGCTGAAGAGATGGAATCAGGGGAGAGGAGGTGGAGATGTTTTCCTTGGGCATGTTGAGTCTGAGGTCTCTGTGGACCCTCCCAGAGGGTTCTAAGATTCTCACCTAGATTCCTACATCTCCTGTTAAGATTCCCGGGGACAGTGAAGAATGTGGCTCAGTTATGTCTGGGCACAGTGGGCTGTCAAGAGGGACCTGACGCAGGAGCATGAGACTTGCCTGGCAGTTTCTAAGTGGCAGAGGGTGGGCTGGGGGGGTCATGGGAGGGCCCTGGTGCTCCTCCCTCTATTAGCAGAGGAGAGGCTGGTGACAGATGTCCCAGGACACAGGTCAGAGCAGCCAGGGGTCAGGCGAGGACATCCTGGGAAGCTGTGGTTTGGGACTGCATTTTCAGCGATGGTCAGCTGGTCAGGGCAGGACAGGGAACGCACTCCTGCAAGGCTGGGCTCTTCTGGGGCCCTGCAGGCAGCTCTAGGATTGCGTTTTCTCTTTGGAGTCTTCTGTCAAACCAGTCGGGTCCTTCTGGGCCTGGAGAGCAGCCCCCTACCTCTTTCCCAGGCCGCTGTACCTAGCCAGTCTCTAGGAGCGAGTTGGAGCCTGCCCTGGGTCCTGCACAGGTGGCCCCTCCAGCCAGTCAGGGAAGTTCCACCTCTCCTTCACTGCCCTCAGGCCAGCCTGGGAGGGGGATGCTGCCTCTCCACCCCCCATTTCACAATGAAGGAAACAGATCAAGACATTGTCCCACATCTCAGAGGCTGACTCTGAAGCCAGTGCTCACTCCCTGCAATGCCTGAGTCATGGGAGGGGGGAAGGGCTTGCTCGACTGGGCTCAGAGACCCCTGCAAGCCATGGGTCAGTCTTTCAGGTTGCCCTTCAGACACCTGCCTTACCCAGGTTACTAATGGGTCCAGGCTCTATTGGGGTGGGGTACCTGGAGCAGCCAGTGAAGTGGAGAAAGCGGAGAAGGGAAGGAGTGTGTCTCACCGCAGAGCAGGCTCACGCCACAATCCTCCCAGCAGCCTGCTGAGGGCACTGAATGAGACAGTGGAGATCCAGCCCCCAGCCCAGTGCGCAGTGGCCTCTGGGAAGCACAGAGACAGGGCAGCCCTTACTCCTTTCTTCCCCCAGGGCCCAGGAGCTGACGTCCATCTCTGACCTGCTCCAACATAGCTCATGTGTAGTGAGAAGTAGGATGTGGTGTGGTGGGCAATTCCCAGCCCCAAAGACTCGCTTTCCCCGGCCTCCACGAACACTTCTAGTGGCCCATGCAGCTCACTTCGAGCAGCTGGGAAGGAGAAGGAGAATCAGCCTTGCTAATCCTCCCGGAGGTGTGACTGGCTGACAGCCTGGAGCCTCCCAGAGGTTCCATTTGGCTTAAAAGAGAATCCTTGTTAACCAAAATGGTGTTCTCTTGGTGAAATTGCAGGCAGCCTAACCAAGGGGAGCAAACATCTAGACAAGAGGGAGACACGCTGTGTTTTCTTTGGCGGCAGGGACTAGGGTAATAACAAGGCTGTTTCTCTCTACCTGCTGTCTCCCAGAAGATGGGCTGGGGACAGAGCACCAGCCTGGAGCCCCTTGTGTTCCTGGATATTGCCTAGCTTTGGGGTGAGATGAGACAGTGGAAGGAAGGTGGTCTGAGCATCCCAGGGCAGCTTCTGGCGGAGGGTCCAGAGAAAACATGGAGGTGCTGTTGGGAAGAAGGGGGCGGGGAGGAGAGGAGAGCTGGAAAAGTGATTAGCAGCTCTGATGAGGTTGGAGTCAGGCCTGGCGGCCCCAGGGCAACACAAGAGAAAAAAGGAGCTGTTATTCACAGAGGGTGAACAAAGATGGCTGCCTGACTGAGGCAGCCCCCCAGCCCATGCCAAGGCAGCCAGGTCACGGGGGGTACCGGCAGGCCCCATGCCCTTGGCATGGATGCCCCTCATGGGGATTGGGAATGGGACTGAGTCTGCAGGGAAAACATCGGAGCCTGCATCCTATGTCCAGTTCCCAGCTCCCCCGGACCTTCTTTGAGAGCAGAGGAGGCCCAGGAGCCACCCCCAACCTCCTGGGGTAGTAGATGGGCTGTTTGATCAGTGAGTGTGTAAATTGGGATTTTATGGATCGCTTATTCACGGCTGGAGCTGGGGCCCCCAAATTCCTCTGTGCCCCAGAATGCTTAATCTAGTCTTGAGCTTCCCCCTGAGAGGCAGACGGGAGGAGAGCTCCCCACAGGCCCCCACCCCTCCTGCTGTGTCCCCTCCCAAGGCCCCAGGCTTTGTCAGTTGCAGGTTGAGCGGTTCAAATGTGCTAATACACTCCCTGGGGGCCACCGGACAGTGGGACTTACTCCTCAGTGCTGTGATTGGCCAGAGAGACCACAGGAGGGGGGTTTCTGGCAGCAGCTGGGAGTGTGTGTGTCTGTGCACCCACCCACCGGCTTGTGCGCCTGTGTGAGGGGAGGAGGGGGCTGGAGGTGTCCACCCTGCTCAGACCACTGGGCAGAGACAAAGGACCTTCATCTAGCCTGGGACGAGGATTAAGCCCACCAGCCATGTCCCTACCTGGTCAAGCTGGTTAGGAAGTCCACTGCCCACCTCTACATCCTCCTATTACATTGTGACATGGTAGGGGCTTATTCAATGTGTGTTGAATGGATGGATGGATGAGTGACCACAAGAGTGACTGCATTTCTAACTGGGGTGTGTCTGCTGGAATAATCCGGCACCAACAGATTCCTCTATCTCCCCTTAGGATTCTCAAGTATCCGACCCCCACCGAGACTCACTTTAGCCCAGGCCTGACCAGACATCAAGGCTGGACATGAGAGACTGGCCAGGCCTCGGGGGACACAGCTGTGACCCCCAGACTGTGTTACCACTTGAGAGTGCTTTCACTGTGGTCACATTTCTCCCTCTCTGCTGGCCCCCATCTGTCCTTGGGATTGGATGAGGATGAGGATGGTGGGTGGGGTGGGGGAGGGGTGTTGAGCAGCTGATGGGGGAGGGCAGCGTGGCCCAAAGGCCAGATGACAAACTGCCCTGTCCTACCTTCCTCTCCTCCTCCTCAGCCTGTCCCTCCTCTCCTGAGGCAGGGCAGACAGGCGGGGCTGGGGCAGAGGGAGTTGACTCAGCTAGCCCATCCTCTCTCCCCTGGTTCTAGGGAAAGCTCCAGTCCAGGGTAGCTGTAAAACTGCCTGGGAATCCTAGGAAAAGAAGCCTGCAGGGTGAGGTGGCTCACTCCTGTAATCCCAGCACTTTGGGAGGCTGAGGTGGGTGGATCACCTGAGGTCAGGAGTTCGAGACCAGCATGGCCAACATGGTGAAACCCTGTCTATACTAAAAATACAACAATTAGCCAGGTATGGTGGTGCATGCCTATAATCCCCGCTACTCAGGAGGCTGAGGCAGGAGAATCAATCACTTGAACCCAGGAGGTGGAGGTTGCAGTAAACGGAGATCATGCCACTGCACTCCAGCCTGGGTGATAAGAATGAAACTCTGTCTCAAAAAAAAAAAAAAAAAAAAGAAGGCTAAATCTGAAGGAAGTCCTGAAGACCTTAAGAAGCGAGACTTCTGTAGTCCCAGCTACTTGGGAGGCTGAGGCAGGAGAATGGCGTGAACCCGGGAGGCGGAGCTTGCAGTGAGCCGAGATTGCGCCACTGCACTCCAGGCTGGGCGACAGAGCGAGACTCCGTCTCAAAAAACAAAACAAAAAAAGAAGCGAGACTCCATGGAAGTTCAAGATAGAGCAGCTCTCTCCCATAGAACTTTCTGTGATGATGGAAAGGTTCTGTGTCTGTGATGTCTACTATAGTGGCCACTTCCACATATGGCTGTTGAACATTTGGAATGTGGCTAGTACCACTGAGGAAGTAAAATTTTTATTTTATTAAATTTTAATGACTGCAAATTTAAATAGTTACATGGGGCTAGTGGCTGTCATTGGACAGTACAGGATTAGAGGCTGTGTTCAGGGCTGAAGCAAAGTCCTTGGGTGCAAGTGCCAATTCTGCCCCTTTTTGGCTGGTGGCCTTGGACAGGACTCTTCCCATCACACTGTGTTCCTTCCCCAGGTTGCTGGGCTGCCTCGAAGGGAAATGCAGTGTGGGCCACCTGCAGTTAGAGAGTCATCTGTTCCTTTGGGTGACTGGGCTGCCCTCAAGAGGTCCTGGATCACAGAGGAGATAAACATTCAGGGACAGCATGGCAGTCACAGTGGGAAAGAAGTGGCTGCAGGGAGCTCTAGACTTTGAGGCATCTAAAGAACTTCCTTGGGAGTCAGTCCAAGAAGTCTTCCTGGAAGAGGGGGCGGTGGGGGAGGGTTGGGCAGGAGCTGAGCCAGGGGATGGGTGGGAGGCTGTGCCTGAGAGCTTGGCCCTGGAGATCTGCTTATTTTGAGCTTGAAATGAGGACCCTGTGCTTTGAGGCACCTTGGAGAGCCTCATTGCCTCTAGGCTGGGGTAGGCAGTTGCTGACACATGGGCTGAGTCCCACTTCCCCTCTTACGGCTTGTATGACCTTGGGAGAATCTCTTTCCACACTTGCATCTCCATTTCCTCTTCTATAAAATGGGAAGAATAATGCCTATCTGGCAGGGACGTTGTGAGGATGAAAACGATGGATAACTATGAAAGTTCTTTGCAAAAACTAGAAGGCTGGGTGAAAGGGAAAGTTCATTCCTCAGGGGTGCTGGGGCCCTGGCCTGGCCTCTCAGAACAACAACAGATGGTCACAGCTTGGCTGTGGCCCTGACCGCAGACACAGGCAGGGATTTCTGTGCTGTCCCCTCCCGCCAGCGTGTGCACGCACACACAGAACCCAGATGGGGGCCGCTTGGCCAGCTTCTCCCAGGCCAACCTCCTGCTGTTTGGCATTTGACATATGAGGAGACCAGAGCCAGAGCACACCCCTCACCACACCTCCCACCCCAGAGAGGAGCCAGACTGGCGGGGCGGCCTCTGCACCTCCAGGAAGCAGGATCCCGAGGCCCTGATCTCTTTACCATATGTCCAGAGGCCTTTGATGGGAATTCCAGCACCCCTTTTGTCCTCTCCCACAGGCCTGATGGGGTGGGGGGTAACAGAAGGAGAGAGATTTAAAGAGAAGGAGGCCCTGTGGAGTCTCTGGGTGGCTGAGATAGGTGCCTTTGGGGGCTGGACACTTTCCTCTGGTGTTCACAGACACAAATGCCCCTTCTGGACTCTCCTCCCCTATCCATTCCTGAGGTGATTCCCTGGCTTCACCCCTTGCCACCCTCACCATCACAAGTGGACTCAAATTTAGTCACCCTGAATGCTTTCTTTATTTGGTCACAGATGCCATTTCAAGCCTCTGGGCTCATCCATCCATCCATCCATCCATCCATCCATCCATCCACCCGTCTGTCTATTCATCCATCCATCCATCTGTCCATCTGTCTGTCCATCCATCCATCCGTCCATCCATCCATCCATCCATCCACCTGTCTGTCTATTCATCCATCCATCCGTCTGTCCATCTGTCTGTCCATCCATCCATCCATCCATCCATCCATCCATCCATCCATCCGTCTGTCTATTCATCCATCCATCCGTCTGTCCGTCTGTCCATCCATCCATCCATCCATCTGTCCGTTTGTCTGTTCATTCATCCATCCATCCATCCATCTGTCTGTCCATCCATCCTGTAGTCTATTTAGAACTTACTCTGTGCCAGGCACTGCCCTAGGTGCTTGGGATATAACAGTGAACAAAACAAAGTCCCTGCTCTCATGAACTTTCTAGTGGGTACGCAGACAATAAAGCAACAAATAGGATTGTCCCCTTCAACCTGTTGTTCCATAATCTGATGGATGAGTGTTACAGGGAACATCCGGTTGAAGGGGACAGTGTCTGCCGAGGCAACAGCTAAGCAGAGACTTGATGCTAGGAAGGCTGCGAGCCCAGGGAAGGTGTGCTCCAGACAGGGCAGAGGCAGGGGCGCTGAGGTGGGAGGCAGCTTGGTGGGAGGAGCTGCGAGGAGGCCAGGGTGTGGAAGGGAGGGAAGAGGGGCAGTGGCAGCACGTGAGGCCGAGAGGTAATGGAAGCAGACCATGAGGACCCTGCATGCCAATGAGAGGACTTTGGCTTGTATTCTGAGTGAGATGGGAGCCACCGGAAGCTTTTGGTGGAAGAATGACTTATGGAACATGCTTTCAAGAGTTACACTGGCAACTGTGTTAAGAGAGGACAATGTAGAAAAGGGGAGGTGAGATGGAAGTGAGGCCGGGCACGGTGGCTCACGCCTGGAATCCCAGCCCTTTGGAGGCCAAGGAAGGAGGATTGCTTGAGCCCAGGAGCTCAAGATCAGCCTGGACAACACAATGAGACCCCCATCTCTACAAAAAAATTTTAAAAATTAGCTGGGTGTGGTGGCTCACCACACCTATGGTCCCAACTACTTGGCAGACTGAGGCAGGAAGACTGCTTGAGCCCGGGAGGTCGAGGCTGCAGTGAGCTGTGATCACGCCACTGCACTCCAGTCTGGGCAGCAAAGTGAGACCCTGTCTCAAAAAAACAAAACAAAACAAAAAAAAGAGAGAGAGGCTGCTGCTGTCATCCAGGTGACAGCATCCCTGGAGGTGGTGAGAAGTGGTTGAAGAATCTGATTTGCTGTTCTGAAGAGTGAAAGAGAAGTTAAGGATGACCGCAAGGTTTCTGGCCTGAGCAACTAGAAAGGATGCAGCTGCCATTTCCTGCAATGGGGAAGACTGAGGGAGGGCTAGGTTGCGGATGTGGGAGCCCGGAGTTTCACTTTTGGGCATGTTGATTATGCCAATTAAATATTCCAGTGGAGATGTCAGGAAGAAGGTTGAATAAAGTGCGGAGTGCAGGGGAGAAATCTCAGCTGGAGAACTATGTTTAGGAAACATCAATACACAGGTGATGGTCAAAGCTAGGAGATGGGATGGGATCATGCAGGGATTTACTATGGAGAGGGAAAAGAAGGCTGCAGGACTGAGCCCTAGGTCCGCAGGGTTTAGAAGGGAGTGGGTGATTGGAGGACAGCAAAGAGGCTGTGGAGGGGAGGGCAGCAGGGGCCAGGGGAGCGCAGGGCCCTGGTTTTGCAAGAGGAGGGCAGAGCATCAGATTCAGCTGTGTGGTTATGAGGCAAAGGTAGTGGAGTGTTGGGGGCAAATGCCTGCTTGGAAGGGGTTCAAGAGGGAATGGAAGGACAGGAATCAGAAATAGTAGCATAGAAAAGGTAAAAGCAAGCAAAGAGAGAGAGATAGAATGTAGCTGAAGGGGGATTCAGGAATTATTTTGGGGCCCGGCACAGTGGCACACGCCTGTAATCACGGCACTTTGGGAGACTAAGTCAGGTGGATCACCTGAGGTCAGGAGTTCAAGACCAGCCTGGCCAACATAGAAAAACCCTGTCTCTACTAAAAATGCCAAAATTAGCTGGGCGCGGTGGTGGGCACCTGTAATCCCAGCTACTCAGGAGGCTGAGGCAGGAGAATTGCTTAAATCCAGGAGGCAGAGGTTGCAGTGAGCCGAGATCGTGACACTGCATTCCAGCCTGGGCATCAGAGCAAAACTCTGTCTCAAAATAAATAAATAAAATAAAATAAAAAATTAGCTAGGTGTGGTGGCATGTGCCTGCAGTCCCAGCTGCTCAAGAGACTGAGGTGGGAGGAATGCTTGAGCCTGGGAGGTGGAGGCTGCAGTGAGCTATGGGGACACTACTGCACTGTAGCCTGGGCAACAGAGCAAGACCTTGTCTCAAAAATGTATATATATTTTGGGCTTTTTTTCCTAAAACGGGAACTATAACAGCATATTTGCGAGCTGATGGGAGTGACCCAGCAGAGAGGGAAATGGATCAGGCAGGAGAAGGGGGAACTGAGGGAACAGTGTCTTTGTTGAAAGAGGGTGGGATCAGTGCACAAGAGGGAGACTTCAGACAGCTCACCCGTCCTCTGTTCATCCTTTGTTCTATCCCCTCTCCCGCCAAGGAGTGAGCTTAGGGACAGGGAAGGAGAGCGTTCGGCTCTCATGCCCCACTCAGGGGTGTGCTCCCTGCCTTGTATCCTTGCCTTTCCACAGCCTGTGGAAGTGGGAGGAGATCTGCTTTCAGGTCCCAACTTGGCCTCCAGAGGATTGTGTGACCTGGAGCCAGCCACATCTGTCTGGAACTGTTTTATCTGCAAATAATACCTGTTTAACTGGGGCGCTGTGAGGAGTGGGTGCCAGTGCTCCCTGCTCAGCTCTGCACTTTCCTTGTTTTCTCCTGGAGCCTCCGAGCTGGGACCTGCTGTCCCCTCCATGTCCCAGTGCTCTCCATGACTGCTGCAAAATGAATTCCTGACTCCCCAGCGAAAAGTACCTCAGCTGTCTCGGAACCTCCAGCATTCTTTCTTTTCCTCTTTTTTTCTTTTTTAGCTATATCACCTTATTTTTTAAAAAATCTATCAACTATATTTATTCCTGTAATTCTCCATTTGCACAGAAAATCAACAGTTGTCTCTGTTTTAAGGGTAATACAGGCTGGGTTTGGTGCTCATGGGATTACATGCCTGTAATCCCAGCACTTTGGGAGGCTGAGAGAGGTGGGCTGCCTGAGCCCCGGAGTTTGAGGCCAACCTGAACAACGTGGTGAAACTCTGTCTGTACAAAAACAAACAAACACACACACACAAACATTAGCCAGGCTCGGTGGCATGTACCTGGCACCTGTGGTCCCAACTACTAAGGAGGCTGAGGTGGGAGGATCGCTTGAGCCTGGGAAGTTGAGGCTGCGGTGAGCTGTGATCACACCACTGCACTCCAGCCTGGGCAACAGAGTGAGACTTTGTCTCAAAAATAAAAGAGGGTAGGCCGGGTGCGGTGGCTCATGCCTGTGATCCCAACACTTTGGGAGGCCAACGCAGGCGAATCATGAGGTCAGGAGCTTGAGACCAGCCTGGCCAACATGGTGAAACCCCATCTCTACTAAAAATACAGAAAATTAGCTGGGTATAGTGGTGGGCACCTGTAATCCCAGCTACTCAGGAGGCTGAGGCAGGAGAATCGCTTGAACTCAGGAGGGGGAGGTTGCAGTAAGCCGAGATCGCACCACTGCACTCCAGCCCATGCGACAGTGTGAGACTTCGTCTCAAAAAAAAAAAAAAAAGGGTAATTCAATATTTTTATTTTAAAATTTCTTTTTTTTTAAATAAAAATGGGTATATTTATGGTATACAAAATGATGTTTCAAAATATGTACCCATTGTGGAATGGCTAAATTGAGCTAATTAACATATGCATTCCCTCACATAGTTATTTGTGGTGAGAACACCTAAAATGTACTCTCAGTAATTTTCTTTTTCTTCTTTCTTTCTTTTTTTTTTTTTTTTGAGATGGAGTCTGGCTCTGTTGCCCAGGCTGGAGTGCGGTGGCACAATCTCGGCTCACTGTAACCTCCGCCTTCCAGGTTCAAGCGATTCTCCTGCCTCAACCTCTCCAGCAGCTGGGATTACAGGCACCGGCCACTACACCCGGCTAATTTTTGTATTTTTAGTAGAGATGGAGTTTCACCATGTTGGCCAGGCTGGTCTCGAACTCCCGACCTCAGGTGATCCGCCTCCCTCAGCCTCCCAAAGTGCCAGGATTACAGGCATGAGCCACCGCACCAGGCCTACTCTCAGTAATCTTCAAGTATACAATACACTTTTATTAACTCTAGTCACCATATTGAACAATAGATCTCTTGAACTTATTCCTCCTGAAATTTTGTCTTTTGACCAACCCTCTCTCTTTTTCCTTCCTTCCTCCCTCCCATTCTCTTTCATTCCTTTCTTTTTTTCCTCTCTTCTCCTCCCTCTCTCCCTCCCTCTCTTTTCTCCCTTCCTTCCTTCTTTTTTCCTCTCTTCCCTTCCCTCCCTCCTTTCTGAGGAAACACTTTTGTTTTCTCTTCCCTGTTAGCTGATCAAGTCTGCAGGCATGGGTCCCAATGTGGTCCGGTTTGCCTCTCAAGCTGGGAGTCACAGCTGGCACACAGTGGCTGGCACACTGAAGGTATCATGGAAGGAAGAATCATGCAGCCACCCCATGGCATCCTCTAGCTCATCCCTAAACATGTGTTGAGCCCTACTCATGCTAGGCCCCTTGCCAGCTTTAGGGCAGCCCCCAGGCAGGTTTTGAAGGCTATTCTCTGGCCCAGAACTGGGGGAAGAGGTTCCTGTATGGTAGGTGCCAGGGCTGTGGCAGATGACCAGTCTTCCAGAGTCCCCTTGTTACCCCTCCCTCTCCTCTCCTCTTGCAGTAACTGGGGGGTTGGCATGAGGGAGAGGGCCTAGAGGAGGGGGCACAGTCCTGTTCAAGCTCTGCCAGGCAGCCAGAGACCCCCTGGGGCACCCGTTGTAAGCAGTAGACAAAAAGCCTGGGACAAAAGGCCTGTGGGAGCCTTGGTGAATAGATTAATGAGATTTCCATAAGGGAGGCCGACAATGGGATTCTCCCTTCCAGCCTCTTTGTTCCAGGCTAAGATAATGGAGCTCAGAGGAGGCTTGCCTAGAGGCATGGCCCCTTCTCCACACCGGCCCAGAGCCAACTCACAGCTGCCCCTTCTTGCCTACCCTGCCCCCAGCCCAGTTTGGTCCAATCCCTTCCCTCCCCTATGGGTGATGGAATCCAGAATCAGAGAATTTCTGGAAGATCCGGAAGGAATCTTAGGGGTCTCTTTTGGGGGTTCGAGGAGGGTGTTGATGCTGTGTTGTTGGGGTTTCTTCCTACCTCACCCTGTACAAAATTTATTTCAGTGTTTCTAATGAGAAAGGAAGGTTAGAGGTCCACCGATCTAAACCAACGGTCTCAATGGACAGATGAAGAAAGTGGAGCTTAGTGAGGTTAAGTGTCTTGGCCATGATCACAGAGTGACAGCTCAGGGCATTTGCTGCCCCAGGAAGCCAGGGTGGGCTGGGGGGATACCTACTGCCTGCATCGGGCCCTGTGCATGGAGAGCCTGTGGTCCTCAGGGATGGGAGAGGCACCCACAGGACCCAAGGGCAGCAGGACCACGGGGGAGATCGGTGCCTGAGTGTTCTGGCCAGCTGTGAAGGCTGAATCATCTCTCATGAAACTTGTAAGACTTCCTAAAAATGAGGGGAGAGGTTTTAGGAATGACTTGACTCCTCCATCCGGTAATTCTTTCCGTAACTATTGATTGATTGCCTGTGAGTTTGAAGGACTGCGTCCTGTGGGTAGAGTCAAGCGGGGTTCCAGCTTCCTATGTGCACAGCTGCACTTCACCTTCAAGGTCTGCAGAGAAAGAGCTGCCTCAGGAACAAGACCTTGCTCCCCAAACCAGGCAGTTTGAGAGAGAGAGTGTTTTCTCCACAGAGTCCCAGCTACCACCTGGGAAAGCTACAAAACCCAAATAAGGAACTGTGTGCCCAGCCCAGGGGTGTGTCTGGTTATCTGATGGCCCTTCACAGGGAAAGACAGGCTCTACTTGGGCGTTTTACCGGGAGGGGACACAAATTCTCCTGCCTGCTCTGAAGGGTAAATACACAGCACTTGGGGAGCACAGCCACTGTTTCCACAGGCCCAGGAAGTGAGTGTTGGTGAGTGTAGGTGTGCAGTGTGGAATGACTCAGGCTCTTCTCTGGCTGTAAGCGCAAAGGGCTGGGCCAGAGAGCCCTTGCAGGCAAGTGGTTCAGGGCTGGGCTTTGAGTCGTGTCTCCACTCTGTAATAGCCATGTGACCCTGAAGATGTGTTCATCTCTGTACCTCAGTCTCCTCCGCTGGGGAGGCGATGGGGATGACAGTAACAGTATTGATCTCAGAGCTGGCACGAGGGCTGCATTAGAGATATAAAACATAGACCAGGCGCTGGTTCTGTACGCAGTGCTTGGGTTTTGGGGAAATGGCGTCAGCTACTGGCTCGTCATATTATTACTGGAAGGAACCTCTTTTCACAGAACATTCACCAAGTTTCCCCAGCCCCAAGGAGAAGTTACTTGTTTAGTGTCACTCAGCAAGGTTGGGGCACTGCTTGGGTTCTGAATTTGTAATTTGTGCCCCACACTGGACTGTGTCCATTATATACATTATCTTTAAATCCTCACCGCCACTCAGCATGACATACGTTATGCCCTTTAACAAATGGAGAAATTGGCTGGGTGCAGTGGCTCAGGCCCGTAATCCCAGCACTTTGGGAGGCTGAGGCAGACAGATCACTTGAGGCCAGGAGTTTGAGACCAGTCTGGCCAACATGGCAAAACCCTGTCTCTACTTAAAAAAAATATATACAAATAGAAATGGGGAAATTGAGGTTCACTGAGGTCAGGCAACCTGCCCAGGGTCACACAGTGTGTGTTTGGGCCTGGATTCAAACGAGGTCTCTGAGATTCAAAGCCTAACTTTCCCCTGTGTCCTCAGGGCCTTTCATCACCTCCGGCATCACTGATCATCGGAGTGTGACTTGTGAACCTGGACAGAAGACAGGCGGTCCCCGTCTTGGGGAGATCCTTCCTGAGGCTCCTGCGGGAGGCAAACTGGCAGCAGGCCCAGGGTCTCTGTGTCAGAGCAAGAGGGCTGTAACTGGCCTGGGGGTGGGGGCAGGGAGACAGCATTTTTCACCTATAACGGGCTAGGGGAGGAAGGCAAGGCCTGGCAGGCCTGGGTCTGTTAGGAAGCATCTAAATGAGATTGCACTTTAAACAGGTGCGTGCCAGGCACAGGCATGAACATATGCACATGTGCCTGCAGCTGCGCACATCTGTACACATCCCTGGTGGTGTGCACGTGCATGTTGGTGTGTATTCAGACTCACGTGGGACATCGTTCTGAGCCTGTGTGCAGGTAAGGCAATCTCACCCACTCTTCTCAAACTTCTGCCCTCTTCCTGCCCTTAGGTTGGGGCTGGTCCTTTGGCAGCTGAGTTCTTTCTCTTGGAAGGGGTCAAAGGAAAATGTAGCGCTATGGAACTAAGTTTAGCAGAAGTTGCTGACCTGGTGCCCTGCTTCCCGGTTAGATTTTTTTTTTTTTTTTTTTTTTTTTTTTTTTTTTTTGAGATGGAGTTTCGCTCTTGTTGCCCAGGCTGGAGTGCAATGGCGCAATCTCAGCTTACTGCAACCTCCACCTCCCAGGTTCAAGATATTCTTCTGCCTCAGCCTCCCAAGTAGCTGAGATTACAGGTGCCTGCCACCATGCCTGGCTACTTTTTTTTTTTTTTGTATTTTTAGTAGAGAGGGGTTTCACCACGTTGGCTAGGCTGGCCTTGAACTCCTGACCTCAGGTGATCCACCTGCCTCAGCCTCACAAAGTGCTGGGATTACAGGCATGAGCCACTGTGCCCGGCCCCTGGTTAGATTATTGAAAGGATCTCTAGTAGATGTCATGTCACTGCATGTAGACAATGATGCCTTAAAGGAGGATGAAGAAGGGAAAAAGGGATGAGCTGGTAGCTAGTGGGGAACCCAGGGTCAAGAGAGGTCATTTTGAGGATGAGAATTAATCAAGCTAATTGGGGGGAGGGGGGAGGGGGCGGAACCTAGGAGGGATAATTGATGGGGCCGAGGACTGGGGTGGATGGACCCTGAGGCCTTTTGGGTGCAAGATGGATACAGATGTAGATAAAGGTAGAAAGAGGGCCAGAGGTAAGGGAGCTTTGCCCAATGACTTCATTTTTTGCCCTGGCTAAAATGGGAGGAAATTTACCTGGAGTGGAAGGGCCAGGTAATGAAGGGCCAAATGAAGATGGAGAATAGAGATCAGTTGGTCTAGATAAGAGTGTCATGGACAAGGTCCCCTCTCTGGAAAGGTGAGAGGGGCTGAGCCGTGGAGTAGAGGAGACATTGTGGGTATGAAGCTGGGAGGACGGGGTGGAGGATTGGAGGTGGCTTACTGGAGTCCACAGTTTCCAGGGTGGAGCAGTTCTCAGTGATGGCCAGGGCCAGAGGATCTTCGTTGGTGGGTGGAGGTTTCAGTAAGGATTGCTGAAGGCCAGGCCAGGGGCTGGTGAGAGGGAGCCTGGCCCAAAATTCTGGGGGATGAGGGACATCACTGACAGCTTTAGGAGCACACAGGCTGGCGGTGGGGAAGGAGATGTGTGTGGACAAGTCCAGATCTGAGCCTTCTTCATTTACTGTGTCTGTGCCCTTGGTGGGGAAGGTGTCACTCTTTTTCCCCAGCTTGTCCAGTTTAATATGTTCAGGGTAAATGCTATCATCAAGGTCAAATTTCTCTTTCCATATTAAGTAAGGAAACAAAGCACAGAAAATAGTAAATAGAAAAAAAAAAACAGATTTGTGGTCTGGGTAGTAACACAATACTTGCATTTGTATAACTTTTGTTTGTTTGTTTTGAGATGGAGTCTCGCTCTTGTCGCCCAGGCTGGAGTGCAGCGGTGCCATCTCGGGTCACTGTAACCTCCGCCACCCGGGTTCAAGTGGTTCTCCTGCCTCAGCATCCTGAGTAGCTGGGATTACAGGCGCCCGCCACTATGCCCGGCTAATTTTTGTATTTTTAGTACAGATGGGGTTTCACCATGTTGGCCAGGCTGGTCTTGAATTTCTGACCTCAGGTGATCCACCAGCCTCGGCCTCCCAAAGTGTTGGGATTACAGGCATGAGCCATGGAGCCCGGCCAATAACTTTGATGTTACCTCCTAAGACTCTGCAGCCAGAACCATTTGTGATTTTTGATGTTCCAGGAAATTTCCCTCTTTCACACCATGTAATGCCTCTGATCTTTGGAGATCCTTCTCAGCAAGAGCTGGAGGGCTGCATATCTGCCCCCAAGGACCTCGCACTCAGCTCTGTTACTCTGTTCTCCCTCCTGCCCAGTGGCCAGCATCACCTCTCAAATGGGGGCAGGACAACCTCGAGAACTCCACGTACCTTCCTTTTTAAGCTACACTTTTATGGCTCATGCCTTCCCTAGGCCAGTGGGGATGAGAGTAAATAGCTTTATTTTCAAATGTCTTCTCCCATTGATGTCAGGTCACAGCCACATGAAGTAGAGAGCATCAACAGGGGTGGGGTGCTGTCAACAAGCTGCTGCTAGGAAGGCCAGCTGTGGAGAACTGAGAAGCCAGCAGGTTATCTTCAGCTTCCTTTTCTACTATATACACCCACTTTCAAAGCTCTGGTGACCCAACACTTCTTGGTGTTCTCTATGGACTCGAAGTATATGGATGGTTATGTAGGTTGTGCACAAGCCTTACTTCCAACAGGGCACAATTCACAATTCCAGTGCAGCAGACACTAGATTTATGAGCTTTCCAGAAGGTGGCAGTAAAGTGCCTTGAGGAAGGGAATATGGCACGTGAGCTAGCACAGCCCTGGCTTTCTGAAGGCACTGTGCCCTGCACCTTTGAAGGTGCTGTTCTTGTGATCTGGGACACCCTGCTCACTTTAGCCTGTCTGGTCGACTTGATCCCTCACTTTTCATGGTCCAGCAAAGGCACCACCTCCTTGGGAAGTTGCCCCGAGCCCCAGTACCCTTGGCACATACCTCTATTTTCTCACTTCAGAGGCCATTGTCTACCTACCTGTCTTCTCCACCCGGCTGACCCATTCTATTCACCTTTCAATCTTTCCCCATGCCTAGCAAAACACTTGGGATTTGCTCCATAAAAATCCGTTGAAGAAAGAATACTGAACCTATGAGAATATGTGAACCTGTTAACTTGTCTTATCAAAAGCTTAGCTTTGAGAAATCATCATCGGCATCAACTGTTGCTGGGTGTGCCATGGGCCTCTTAGTCTTTGAGATATTTTATCAGGCTGGCCCACAGAAGCCCTGTGCCTGGGTAGAGCCATTCCCCAAGCCCCAGATCCCCTCACCAGAGTGTTTGGCTCATGCTGGGAGGTGCTAAGGGAGTGTCAGGAACAGTGACGGAACATCTCTGCTGTGTTTACAGCATGGATGGCAAGAAGGACGTTGTTTATTACATCTCACAGGTCTGCTTCCTGAGGACTACGAAAAAAAGTTCTATGATCTCTAAGACAGGAACACTTTTGCTTTGAGTAATGGTGTTTTTTTACTTTGCAGTGAGTCTGATGACCTCTCCCTATTTGGCTACTGGGAAGCTCAGAGACAAATTGGTGGTCCACATCCTATGATGTGCATTGTTGTGCATTAACTTTCCCCCATCTTCTCCAGCATATGACCTATTTGTTCTATATATTTTTGTATTGTGGTGAGACCTATTGGGAATAAAGCAGGTGACAGCACCTGCCCCAGGCACACAGCCATTACATGCAGCTGGGTCTGGAATCCAGGTGCTCTGACTTCATCAGGCAGAAGCCAAAACCAAGTGGGAAGGAAACGAATGCTCTGGGTCAGCCACTGAGGTTTCCCATGGATAAGGCAGTGCCACACACGCCAGCATCTCTGACCTCAGGCCCAGAGGGGGCCTTGGAATCTCAGGAAAGGCTGAGGTGAACAGAGCATTTAGGAATAACAAACTTCTGGGTCACTAGGCCAGGGACTCTGGGCAGGCCTCATACATCTCTTTACATAACCCTAGTGCCTCTGTAGTGGCCAGCACACGGTGGGTGACAAACAACTCTTACTGAGCGAGCTTCACTTGAGTTTGACTCTTCCGAGGGCTGGGGTGTCTCGCCCACTGTCCGATCCTTCACTAGAAGGCAAGGATCACGTGTCCTACAGAGAACATGGCTGGAGTGGCCAGGACAAAAATAATAACCATTGCCTACAAGGTGAAGTTAGGGCCAACCACATCGTTTCCACACCCCTTTGGGCGCTGAGGAAAATATTTTCAGACAACTTTAATCCTGGGACATAAGAAGTGTATTTGGTGCCTGGAGGGAGGGCCCCAAGAGAGTGGGGCGGTAGGTGGTGGATGCCGGAAGCCCAGCCTGTCCAAGCCGCATTATAGGCGGACTGGCATATGGCTAGCAGTGGCCCACTGGGTCCTCGGTGGCTCAGCCCTCACCAGCCCTCCCGTCTCTTGCCCGCAGCTCTGTCGAAGATGCACTGGACACCGGAACACGCCCAGCCCCTCAACCAGTGGCCAGAGCAGCACCTGGACATCTCCTCCACCACCCCGTCGCCGGCCCACAAGCTGGAGTTGCCCCCCGGGGGTCGCCAACGCTGCCACTACGCTTGGGCACACGACGACATCTCCGCCCTCACTGCCTCCAACCTCCTAAAGCGCTATGCAGAGAAGTACTCTGGGGTCTTGGACTCTCCCTACGAGCGTCCGGCCCTGGGCGGGTACAGCGACGCCTCCTTCCTCAACGGCGCCAAAGGGGACCCCGAGCCCTGGCCAGGGCCGGAGCCACCCTACCCCTTGGCCTCACTCCACGAAGGCCTCCCAGGAACCAAGTCGGGCGGTGGGGGCGGTTCCGGGGCTCTGGGGGGCTCCCCAGTTTTAGCCGGGAACCTCCCTGAACCCCTCTACGCCGGCAATGCGTGCGGGGGCCCGTCGGCGGCGCCCGACTACGCGGCAGGCTACGGCGGGGGGTACCTGGCGCCGGGTTACTGCGCGCAGACGGGCGCCGCGCTGCCCCCGCCGCCCCCGGCCGCGCTCCTGCAGCCCCCACCGCCTCCGGGGTACGGGCCCTCAGCGCCGCTGTACAACTATCCCGCAGGGGGCTACGCAGCGCAGCCCGGCTATGGCGCGCTCCCGCCGCCCCCAGGCCCACCCCCCGCCCCCTACCTGACCCCGGGCCTGCCCGCGCCCACGCCCCTGCCCGCGCCGGCACCGCCCACCGCCTATGGCTTCCCCACGGCCGCGCCGGGCGCCGAATCCGGGCTGTCGCTGAAGCGCAAGGCCGCCGACGAGGGGCCCGAGGGCCGCTACCGCAAGTTCGTGTACGAGCCCGCCAAGGCCCCCGCGGCTGACGGCGCCTCCTACCCCGCCGCGGACAACGGTGAGTGTCGGGGCAACGGGTTCCGGGCCAAGCCGCCGGGAGCCGCGGAGGAGGCGTCGGGCAAGTACGGTGGCGGCGTCCCCCTCAAGGTCCTGGGCTCCCCCGTCTACGGCCCGCAGCTGGAGCCCTTTGAAAAGTTCCCGGAGCGGGCCCCGGCTCCCCGTGGGGGGTTCGCCGTGCCGGAGCCTCCCAAAGGCGTGGACCCCGGGGCCCTGGAGCTGGTGACGAGCAAGATGGTGGACTGCGGGCCCCCAGTGCAGTGGGCGGATGTGGCGGGCCAGGGCGCGCTCAAGGCGGCGCTGGAGGAGGAGCTGGTGTGGCCCCTGCTCAGGCCCCCCGCCTACCCGGGCAGCCTGCGCCCGCCGCGGACCGTCCTGCTCTTTGGGCCGCGGGGCTCGGGCAAAGCGCTGCTGGGCCGCTGCCTCGCCACGCAGCTGGGAGCCACGCTGTTGCGCCTGCGTGGCGCGACCCTGGCTGCGCCCGGCGCCGCCGAGGGCGCGCGCCTTCTCCAGGCCGCCTTCGCGGCCGCGCGCTGCCGCCCACCCGCGGTACTGCTCATCAGCGAGCTGGACGCGCTGCTTCCCGCCCGGGACGACGGCGCGGCGGCAGGGGGCGCGCTGCAGGTGCCGCTCCTGGCCTGCCTGGACGCGGGCTGCGGCGCGGGGGCTGACGGCGTGCTGGTTGTGGGCACCACCTCGCGGCCCGCGGCTCTGGACGAGGCGACCCGCCGGCGCTTCTCTCTCCGCTTCTACGTGGCGCTGCCCGACAGCCCGGCCCGCGGGCAGATCCTGCAGCGGGCGCTGGCCCAGCAGGGCTGCGCGCTCAGTGAGCGGGAACTGGCGGCGCTGGTGCAGGGCACGCAGGGCTTCTCTGGGGGCGAGCTGGGGCAGCTGTGCCAGCAGGCGGCGGCCGGGGCGGGCCTCCCGGGGCTGCAGCGCCCCCTCTCCTACAAAGACCTGGAGGCGGCGCTGGCCAAGGTGGGCCCTAGGGCCTCTGCCAAGGAACTGGACTCGTTCGTGGAGTGGGACAAAATGTACGGCTCCGGACACTGACAGCGCGCTGGGGAGGCCGCGGGAGCCGGCGTCCCTCCGTCCCCGCCGCCTCCGCGTGGGAGGGATGTCACTGACTAAACCGGGCTGGCAGGAGCCGGAGTGGTGAATGTGGGATCGGGGACAGGAGGGGTCTGCCGGTGGATTTTTTTTTTTTTTCGTGGGAATGAAAATGCTTCTGCCAGGCAGATAGATGCCATATGCGCCGTGGACTCAGGTTTTTCCTATTTATTGTGGACTGGAAGCCACAACGCTTTTGTCTCCTCGCTATCTGAACGGCACCCTCCTTCTCCCTCACTTTCTCCACCCCATTCTCTGCATTCTCTCGGTTTTCTCTCCCTTTTGCTTTGTCGCTGACACCCCTGCCCTCCATGCTGGCCCTGTTTCTCTCCTGCCCGTCCCTCCCCAGCTCTCCGTCCCTCACCCTCTGTGCTTCTGTCTCCATCCCTGGCTCTCCAGCGTCCCTGGTCTTGTGGTCCCTGAGCTTTAATGCCTCTCCCTGCCTTCTGTTCTTATTTGGACTCTAGTGGCCCTTTGCAGGAGCTCTGGAGGCCCAGGGGCTGAGGAGGAGGGTTACCCCTCTACCCATCTGAAACCTAGGGTCTAGGGGGATCAAGGAAAAAAAGTCCCCAAAGAAGGGGAATTTTTTGTTTGTTTTTGAGGGGAGATCCCAGAAATGTAGCTTGTTTCATATTTTAGGCTTCTTATTTTTGTAAAATGTGTAGAATTTGCTGTTTTTCTTTTTATTTTGACAACTCAGGAAGAAACTGACCTCAGAAAGAATGTTAGACTTTGGCTGCTCTCCTGTGTGCCCCTCACACCTGCCCTCCCACCTCCACCCTCCCACTCCATCCAGGGGACCAAATTCTCCCAAACACTCAAAAAATGAGACTTTCGGGGAAGGGGAGAGGAAGGCCCAGAGGCCTCAGTTCCTGGTCAGGAGCAGAATGTATTCCTAAGGGCTTCCTCCCCAGGGCGGAGGCCTAGGCATGAATGTGGGGAGTGGGCTGTGGGGTTGGAGAGAGGGGAGGCCTTATTCCTCTCCTGCCGCTCCCCACCCCCTGCCCCACCCAACCCCTCCGCTGAGTGTTTTCTGTGAAGGGCTATCCAGAGTTAGGATGCCCTTGCCCAGTTCCTTCCTGAGACCCAGAAAGTAGGCTGGGAGGGCCCAAATGGGAAGGTGACCTAAGCAGAAAGTCTCCAGAAAGGTCATGTCCCCTGGCCCTGCCTTGGCAGAGGTCCCCAGTGACTTATGCTAGGAGGATTCCATCTGGGTAGACAGTCTGGCCACAAAATCAGCTACTGGACCTCAGCCGCCTCTGCTGGAGGCTCTGAGGAGGAGTGAGCATCCCTTACTTGGGGGGCTCTGTGAGGAAGTGTGCCTTCCCCATTCCCCCGGAGTCCTAGGTCTGGAGCTCCAGGGCTGGGAGAGGGTGAGGGAGATGGGCAGGGGTGTTTTCTCTGACCTTAGGGGCTTAGTCTCAGTCCTGCCTGAACTTTCCACTAGGCTTGGAACCCTTCCGAGAACCATATTTCTCTCCTTCCCACTAATTTTCCGTTCATGAGGCTTTAGCAGTTTGCTCCCACCACCCCCAGCCCATTTCACAACTCTGATCTTTGTCCAAAGCAGGGGACACGCCCCCCCACCACTTTTTCTCTCTCCCACCTCAGCCTCCCATGCAGTTCCTTGACTGCCCGTGCATTTCCTAGAGTCTACTGCCTCCCCTCCTGGCTGGGAGGGTGTCTGTGGGGGACCTTTCAGGGGCCCTGGCACCCAGGGCCTGTGCTGGCCTAGGAGTGCTGACTGGAAGGCTGCTCTGTTTCCCGCCACCCCCCCCGCCATTGCTTTCTGACCCCATCTTTGGAGCTAGCTGCCCGCAGGGCTTTGGTGCCTCACAAGCCGTGGGCTGCAGGGTCACAGCCGCAGGCTGCAAAAGACCCAAGCAGGGACCATGGAGTGAGGGGTTCTCTCAGGTGTGTATGTATTGGGGGTGGGGGGGGTGGAGGGTGTCAGGGAAGTTGGGGTGGGATCCCAGCCTTCCCTTCAAGAGGCAGGGAGCTCTGGGAGGTGGAGTCCCCACCGCTTCCTCTACTAGGCTCCTCCTGTTCTCCAGGCTTGGGGAGCTTTGCACAAGGAGACTGCCCCCAGCCTAGTGGCACCTACCTCATGGGCTCTGGGGTGGGTAGGGGAAGGGCTGGTCCAGCTCTAGTAATGTTGGGGGGAGGCATACCAAAGAATCCAGGGGCAGGGAGTGGGGAGGGTGACTTCCGAGCTGGCCTCTCCCCTTCCTCTACCCAGACTGGGGCTGGGATCCTCTCCTCCCGCTGTAACCATTTCTACCTCATTTTGCTGCGTGTTGTACATGGACGTATTTATCTCCTGTCTGACGATGCTCTGCAGTTGTGGTCTGTCTACCTCAGAAGAGACTGTATTTTAAAAGAAAGTATTACACAGTATTAAAGTGATGACATGTGGTTTGCAGAAGATTTCTTGGGGGCAGTGGGATGTAGGAGTCCTCTGGGAGGTGTCTGGACACCTGGGTATGCTGGTGCCCTGGGCGGGGTGTTCCTAATGCCTTAGTAACAAGGAGCAAGGACTCCTGTGACTCGCTGTGATGCAGTGAGCACCTACAGGAACGGGCACTGAGGCCATAGGGAAGAAGCCATGGGTAAGGGGCCTTCCTGCCGTTCTGAGCTCTGACATTCAGCACTGGGGCAGGCTCATTGTATCCCCAGAGCCACAAAATAGGGGGGCAAGGAAGGGCTCACATATTTGTTGAATGAGTGAAGAAATGAATGCAATGGAGGAAGGGGGTTGCTGAAGAGAGGGAGGAGCCATCCAGAACCTGCAGCAGCCTTCACTGAATAGAGCTAGGGTTATACTTGTATTCCATTCTCAGTGGAGATAAAGGGGGCAGAGGGCGGGGTGTGGAGATGGCCGAGTTCCAATGTTTCAGGTCACGTGGTGTCTTTTGTCTACCATCCCCCCATCCATCAGTCCCCTAACTCCATCTGTGACAGCTCATCATAAACTGGGAGACTGAACAACCTAGGAACACTTGCTGAAAAAGCTCTGTAGAGATGCCAGTGAGAGACTTGGACTCACAACTGCTAGGTCCTTGAATACTCTAGGCGAGATTGCAGAGCATGCGCAAGAGCACAGGGGAGTGGTGCACCCAGGCTCCCAGCTATGGCTCACTGCACACATTCAGGAGGCAGAGTGAGCACCAGGGAGACCCTGCAAAGCAAAGAGGACACGAATGTGAGTGTGCCTGGAGGTGGGGGCTCTAAGGCACTGCCCCAGAGTCCATTACCACAAGCCTCTCAGCCCTTGGAGGTCCAGACCCACCTGCCCCCACTCCTCTATTTTGCACCTTACTGTGTGCAGACATTGGGCCTGGCACTGAGGATACAGAAGGGGTCAAGCACAGCTGCTATTCCTGGAGCCCACATCTAGGTGGGAAAAGCTCAGAAATTGATCGTTTAAAAATACAACTGGATAAAGCTGCTGGGGGTGGGGGACCACATCAAATTAGTCTTTATATTCATACACCTAGTGCAATTATCTGGTACACAGAAGACATCGAATAGATGTTTCTTGAATAAATCCTCTAATTTCCAGATGAGTGCCCTGGTGGAGGATGCACAGGTTATCTTAAGAATGCCAAGAAATGGCTGGGGGTGCGGTGGCTCACGTCTGTAATCCCAGCACTTTGGGAGGCCAAGGTGGACGGATCACTTGAGGTCAGGAGTTGTGAGACCAGCCTGGCCAACATGGTGAAACCCAGTCTCCACTAAAAATACAAAAATTAGCTGGGCATGGTGGTGCACACCTGTATGTAGTCCAAGCTACTCGGGAGGTTGAGGCACGGGAATCACTTGGACCTGGGAGACAGAGGTTGCAGTGAGCCGAGATCATGCCGCTGCACTCCAGCTTGGGTGACAGAGGGAGATTCTGAAACAAAACAGAACAAAACAAAACAAAACAAAGAAAAAGAATGCCCAGAAAAGATCATGACTTGTGGTGGTCTTGGTGGGGCGTCGGGAAAACTTCCTACCCAGGAGGGGAGGGGGATAGCTGGGCAAAGTATGGAGGCTGGAAACTGCATCTTAACGTGCTGTGCCATGAGCCTTGATGTGTTACAAGATAGTGAGGGCAGAAATCGGAGAAGTGAGGCTGGAGGAGTCAGCGGGGACCTCACTGTGGAGGGCCTTCCATGTCCTGTTAGGAGCTGGGGCTCTATGATGAAGCCTTTGTGGGAGTTTAGGGGGCTGAGGACAGGACTGATTTGCAAGTTAAGAATTCACACAATGGCCCTGCCTCCTGGCTCATGCCTGTAATCCTTGCACTTTGGGAGGCTGAGGCAGGAGGATCCCTTGAGCCCAGGAGTTCCAAGACCAGCCTGGGCAACAGAGGGAGACCCTGTCTCTTAAAAAAACAAAAAATACACACATTGACTCAACAAATCTTTACTGAACACTTATTATGCTCTAGTTGCCATGGGGACAATGTATGGACCTTGCAGTCTAGTGGGGGGAGACAGTAAAAAGGCCGAGCTGTGGTGTGCTGTGGGGCAGATAGGAGGAGTCCCTAATGGGGACACCACTAAGGGGTGTGACTCAGAGTCAGCGGGGGCTTCCCAAAGGCGCCTGACAGCAGGAGGAGTGCAGGCGGCGATCAGAATGAGAGCGAGAGCCAAGCTTCCTTGGGGGAAATGGAATAAGTGCAGGTAGGCAGGGCCCCAGTGTCAAGGGCAGGGATGGGGGCTGGAGGCCCAGCAAGAGAGTAGGAGGGTCTGGACTCGCACCAGAGTGGGGGAATGGGATGATGGATTCATTTAATAAATACTAAACTTTAGTATTTGGTAGATAAGAGGAGAATTTAGGAATTCAGGCCAGGCACGGTGGCTCATTCCTGTAATCACAGCACTTTGGGAGGTGGCAGAAGCGGAGGCTGGAGCTGGAGACCAGCCTGGGCAACACAGCAAGATCCCCATCTGCACAAAAGGAAAAGAAAAAAAGAGAATGTAGGAATTGATTGAATATCGAGGTTAATGGAGAGCAAGCGGTCTAGGGCGTCTGGTAAAGAGGGGAGCGGTCGGGGAGTACATGAATTAGAGGAGATGTTGGTAACTTGTTCAGTTTGAGGTTATTAGTGGCTATTAGGAGGCCTAGGGCAGGAGCTACAATGTAAAGGCCCAGAATCCTAGCCTCCTGGGGGGCTGAGAACCCCCTTCCTGGGTGCTGCAAGCCATCTTACCCCAGTTCCTGAGTTTCGTGAGACCCTCCAGCAAGTGCCACGTCGGAGTCCCCGTCTCCGTCGCTGGGTGTTGGCAGCCCCCTCGTCTCCAGTCCCCTCCGCCACTAGGGCTTCCCGAGGGTTCGGAGCCTCCTCCCTCCCACAATCCGCGGCGTTCGGAACCCCTCCCCCATCGCCGGCGCTCGGAGCCCGTCTCCGTCCCCGCACAGACCTCGGTCCCCGGTTCCCGCCAGGGATGGCGGCGCGGACTCTGGCGGGCGCCTTGGTCCTGGCGCTGTGGGTTCGGGCGCTGGCTCCGGCGGGGGCCGTGGACGCTATGGGCCCTCACGCCGCCGTCCGTCTGGCCGAGCTGCTGACCCCGGAGGAGTGCGCCCATTTCCGGTCGCTCCTGGAGGCGCCCGAGCCCGACGTGGAGGCCGAGTTGTCCCGGCTTTCTGAAGACCAACTGGCGCGGCCCGAGCCGCTCAACACCACGTCGGGGTCTCCGGGCCGGCGGCGGCGAGAGGCGGCCGAGGACCCGGCGGGCAGGGTAGCCGGGCCGGGAGAGGTGTCCGACGGCTGCCGGGAGGCGCTGGCGGCCTGGCTGGCCCCCCAGGCCGCGTCCCTGTCCTGGGACCGCCTGGCTCGGGCCCTGCGGCGCAGCGGCCGCCCCGACGTGGCCAGGGAGCTGGGCAAGAACCTCCACCAGCAGGCGACGCTGCAGCTGCGCAAGTTCGGGCAGCGCTTCCTGCGGCGACCCGGCGCCGCCGCCCGCCCGCCCCTTGCCCCGGCCCCGCGCCCCCGGCGCGCCGCGGTCCCCGCGCCCGACTGGGACGCCCTGGAGCTGATCGTGGAGCGCCTGCCGCAGCCCCTGTACGAGCGGAGCCCCATGGGTTGGGCGGGGCCGCTGGCGCTCGGCCTTCTCACCGGCTTCGTCGGGGCGCTGGGCAGCGGGGCGCTGCTCGTCCTGCTCACGCTGTGGATCACCTGCGGCGGCGACCGGGCGTGGCCCGGCAGCCCCGGCCCGCGCGCCCCGGTGCAGGGCTGGTGGGAAACAAAGCCGCTCCTTCCTGAAGAGTGGCGCGCGCCCCCGGGGGCCTGGGCTGCAGATGGGCCAGATTCTCCCTCACCTCACAGTGCCGTTGCCTTCAGCTGTAAAATGGGAGCACAGTCTTGGGGCAGTGGTGCTTTGGACGGTTTATAAACGTTATGAAATACTGAAAGGGCAGAGAGTTTGTTAATCCGTTGGAAAGGAGCAGCAAAGCCCGTGGGACTGCCGGTGGAAGAGGGGCTCAGGTACCAGGCTCCCAGGGTGGCAGGTGCACCGCCCAATTCTTGTCAGCTTAGCTTTTTATTTTTATTTATTTTTTTAAGACGGAGCCTCGCTCTGTCACCCAGGCTGGAGGGCAGTGGTGCGATCTCTGCTCACTGCAACCTCTGCCTCCCGGGTTCAAGGATTCAAGCGATTCTCCTGCCTCAGCCTCCCGAGTAGCTGGGACTACAGGTGTGCGGAGCCACGCCCCGCTAATTTTTGTGTTTTTAGTAGAGACGAGGTTTCGCCTTGTTGGCCAAGCTGGTCTCCAACTCCTGGGCTCAAGTGATCCGCCCACCTGGGCCTCCCAAAGTGCTGGGATTACAGGCGTGAGCCACTGCTCCAGGCAGATTCCTTCTTATCTTGCAATTATTCTTCCACGAAGAGTTACCACTTATTGAGCACTGTGTGCCAGGCCTCATGCTAACCAGTTACATACATTATTTGATGTACTCTTCAAAACCCAAGGAGGAAGGTATTGTCTCCATCACACATGCAGAAACTCGGCCACAGCTATTTAGTGGCCTAGTCATGTTCTCGAACCTACGGCCGTCTGACCTGAAAGTTTGAGCTCCAGAAGGAAAGGTGTGTGCGCAATAAGGGGCTTGAAAAACATGATGGGAACCAGAACAAGATGTGCAGCTCCCCCTCGGGGCTACTCTTGGGCTCTGCTGGAGTGTGCAGAGGCAGCACCACTAGACAGGAGTGTGTCCACGTGCAGGGCGCCGCCTCCGAGGTGCTGCCCCCCCAGGCAAGGCCTCCTGACATGCTGAGTGGAGTCCCAAACCTTTCCCACACACCTGGGAGTGGCTAGGGCACTGCCTGCCCAGCCAAGGGGCTGGGCCGGGGTTAAGTCCTCACGCAGACTCTATCCCCGCCACAGGACAGAGTGGGGTCCTGCGAGGTGGTGGCGCCTGTCCGCCTTGGGCTTCAGTGTGAGGGCAATGACAGAATGACAGGCCAGTCCAAGAGGAGAGTTGAAAACAAGATTGACGTAACCCTTTATTGCAAATTCTAAAGTAAAAAGATGTACAGTACAAAGTAAAATTGAAATTTCATACTATAAACTTCCAATCCACTTACACATTCTCATTTCTCAAGCATTTCTGCCATTTCCGCATAAACAGAACAGGGAACAAGTCGAGGAGGTGAGGGAAGGAGATACAGCAAGGGGAAAAATTGTCTTGAATAATCACAAACCCCAGAAGCAAGTGAAAGGAAAGACATTTTCTCGACCTGCTGTCCTGGTGATGAGAAGCGGGGGTGGTTGGAGCAGTGCAGTTTAAAATGGCTCTCAGAATAGCAGCATTTATGGTACCATTTCAGCTTCCTTAAGTCCAGTAATACTTTGCCCTTCCCTAGCGCCTTTGCCTCTGTATCTCAAAACGCTTTACAAAACATTTAGTTAAAGCCTCACAACACCCCTGTGAGGTAGGTCAGTATTATTATCCCCATTTTACAGATGGGGAAACTGAGGCACAGAGAGGTTAAGTGACTTGCCCAAGGCCACACAGCGAGCCAGCGGTCAAGCTAGGGATGGAACACAGTTCTGTCCCTTTTCTGGAACCACTGGACCACACTCCCCTTTACCTATATACATTCTTCACACACACACACACCACGTGTTCACACCCACCCACCCCACCCCACTTAGCCTCTATGTACAGCAAACAGCAGTGGGGGGCAGGGGCAGGGGGTGCCTCAGGAGTTTTAATGGAGGAAATCTTGGTACTCTTGGAAAGGGAATCCAAGAAAGCACAGAGCTGAACAATGGAAACTCTGTTGCAAAACTTGGGCCCCTCCCAACCCAGACTTCCTCTTCTCTCCTGATGTCCCCCTGGCTGGCAAGTTGCAGCCAATTCTTTAGGGGGTGGGGGGTACCTGAAAATGAACGAAGCTTTTTGCTAAACTGTGGGCAACATCTGAGAAAAGAAAGAGGCATCATTACAGAAGATGCCCAGGACTCAAGTCACAAAGTCACGACCCATGGCGATCTCACCTCCACAGCAGGCCTGGAGGCTGGGGGCCGAGGGCAGGAGGATGGGGACTGACCTACCAGCCATCTCGCTCCAGAGTGGGCACTTCGAGATCCTCCTGAGAGAGTGTTCCTGAACCAGGAGACATGGCCTAGGCCTAGAGAGGGATGTCCCCAAAGTGGGACAGGTAGAGAAGGAAGAGGAAGGGTGCCCCCACCCCCACACAAATGTGAAGGAGACCAGCCCTCGTCTGTGGGCCTGTCTGGGGCGATGGAGGGCAGGGCCCAGTATGAGCTTGCAGAGTGGAGGCTGTTGGGCATCACGCATGCCCTAGCTTTGGGGCATGGGGGTAGGGTTTTTTTTTTTTTTTTTTAACATACAGGTGAAAAAGGCAGAAGTAAGGCCAGTCTAGCTGGGTTGGCTGACGTCATCTCTGAGGGCTCTGCCAGGTGGATTAGGTGAAGAGAGGTTTTATGGGCCTCTAAGCACCGGCCAGTAGTGGGGAATGCCACATGCAATGGGTGAGTGGGGATCTGGGGGGTCAGGACCTTGCTTTTCTTCCAATCTCCTTCTTAGCCAGAACTTTGCGAGAGCCTCTTTGATTTCTCTTCCCTCCATTCCCCTCCTTTCCCCAAATGTGCTAAGGTCCCAATTCCCAGACCCCTCCCAGGACTCAAGAATTGGGATAGTCAAGCAACAAACACACCAAGACAGGCTTCCCTTGTACAGTAAAAAGGGTCATTTTTATTTTGTTTCCTTTTGGCTTAGAGGAGTGATGGACTTTTTTATCACGTCTCAATAGGGCAGCGTTGGCCTCCATGCATTCACTAATACACTAATCTTCAGTGTTGGTCTTTTACAGGTTTACGTTGGTTGCAGCAAAAAATAAAAGAACTCTGGGCACTGTCGCTTTAGGGGCTTTGACTGGGAGTTTGTTTCTCTCTCTCCAGTGAACTTCTGACGCCAAAAATGGCTCGTTTAGAAAGGAGTGAGAGTAGGCCATGTTAACATGGAAGTTTCTTCCTCCTCTCGTCCTCTGCTTTAAATTACAGAGTCTCCTCATCCTAAGCAACAAGGAGGTTAAGGAAAGAAGAGGGGGAAATGTTTTTCACACACAAACCAGCAACCATGTCAGCTGCTGCTCAGTGGCTTTGGCTCTGCGTTTTAAATAAACAGCATCACACATCTTTTTGCTTTTTGTCCTTTTTTTAAAAGGTGGATTGTGGAGTATAAATACTGCACCAAGGACCTGGCTACAAAAAATAAATATTTATATTATATTTATATATCTATATATATATGTGCAGTGATACTGTGGCTGCGCTGCTTTTTGATTGGCTTCGTTAATATTTGGCAAAGCGTTGCCACTTACCCACTCAGCGAAGATGCACAAAAACGTTATCGCTGATTCTTTCAGTTCAATGCCTGTTAACTGCGGGTGTAAACTGCTGGTGATGGCGTCATTTACTACCAAAGAAGTGTGGAGCAGGATGGGTGAGAGAGTGAGTGAGTGAGCAGGTGGAAGGACAGTGGGTGAAGGATAAAAACGTGGGAAAAGTTTTTTTTTTTAAAAAGTGAAACTTCAAATACAGCGGAGGTGGCTTCTTTCCTGTGAGGCTGGCTGATGGGTGCCAGATACCAAGGCCCATGTGTTACTGAGGAGACAGCCTGCTGGGCTGGGGTCAGGAGCTAGCAGAGGGAAACGGTTAGATCTCAGAAAAATGTCATCACTATGCTCTAGTAGCTTAATGACATCACTAGCATGAGCACATGGTGTACTTGGCGGGATCTCACAGCTCTGTTGCCCATCTCAAGACCTAAGAACAATTATTAAGTTTAGCCAAATCTTGCATAGACGTGGTTAGAATTTATTGCACATTGGAACAAAAATATATATTTTTTGTTGTTTTGGAAAAGACCATTAGCAATAAAAAATTTTTTGTCTGTCTGTCTGGTTTGGGGATGTACATTGGCTGACAGCATCTAAGTTCTAAGAAGAAAGAAAAGTATAAAAAATAAAAATAAACATGACAATGGCATAAGCCAGAAGCCATTTCCTATTTAATAAGTTAATAATTTGTATTTACAAAAAGGCATGCCAATAAAATAAAATTATATATTACAGTATTTATAATTCTCTTAAAAAGAATAACCATACGTCAGCTTCTGTTTTGTGCTGTTTACAATGTAGCCTGTACATGTTACTATACATTCATCCTAGCAGTTAGCAGGGTCACTGAAAGATAGGCCTTCCCAGTCTGGTATTGGGTGTAGTACAAAAATTCTACGGATGCTGCTGCAGAAGCAGGCTTAAGAGAGCTGGACAGAGTTTCTAGTGGTCCAACAAGATAGAAAGCTCTGCTTACCAACTTACTGTGGTTTGTTCTATGCAAAACTAGTCAGGTGGACTGTGAAATTACCTTCAAAGTGCTTCTACTGCAAGGCAGATCGGTGTGTCTGATTATGGGTTGGTTCTTCTTCCCCCTCTAGTGTATGGTTCAGGAAGAATTTATTTTGATTTGGTTCACATGCTGAAGTCTCTTTTCACTCTTTGTATAGACTTCCTGACACATTCAACTGCAGCATCTTGGCTTTGAAATCCAGTCATTAGGTGAGAAACCCCTGGACTAAAAACTGTCTTTCCTAAAGCAGGAGATGGAATGGAAGATATGACGCTCCCCCAGAAGCCACACTTTAATGACAATGGGCAGGTCGCTAAGCAGATAGCAAAACTGGCTGCAAGGGAATGCACTGAGGGAAGCTGGAACATCCTAAAGAATTAATATTAAATTGCTTTCTCATGAAAACCAGTGCAGTAAAGAAACCAAGAGGGCTTGGTTCAGAGGCGGCTCCATCTCTACCTCAGGTCCCACCAGTGACTATTATTCTAATAATAAATGAAAGAAACCACAGCCGTAACCCCAATGCTGCTACCCTCACCCACCTCTGTGGGCAAGGGAAGCCCTGCTCAGTGGAGAAATGTGATGGAGGCAGGGGAGCCATGCAGTGTGTGAATACGCGACAACCCCTCTGCAGAAGAGAGAGGTCAGTTCAGAGTATCTGAACCCCTCGCAGTATCGACCCATGCCTGGAGAAAGCCACAATGCAGAGGACATGATACGAAATGGAATGAGCACCCCATAACTCCCAAGGAAAGGTCGTTTTGAGTTCCCCAAATTACCCCTAGAGATAACTGGTGCTACTTTGAATAGCACTTTTATCTCTACCCCAAATAAGTGTCAGTTCTCCAGTATGAAGGCTAAACGATCATCATAAATATTGCAAGATACAAATGAACTTTTTTTTTTTTAGCCCTAGGATTTGGTTTTACAGTGACATAGTACAAGCCATTTGGGATCAAAGTCTCCCCCATGTACTGGACACAGAGCAGCATTAAATAGTTCATCTTGCGAAATGTGCAACAATGGCTGTATGTTAGAGATGTCTGTTAAACATATACACGCAACGGATCCATCTGCTTGTTGGATTGGGTTTGTTTTTTGTTGTTGGTGGTGTTAGTCAATTAGTTGGTTGTTTCCCTACCCAGAAGGTGTATGAAGGACTTTTAAGAACTCATAATAAAGAATTGTAGCCGGTATGGAACTCTTACCATTTTCTCCAAATACAGTGAACGGTGCAGGGCTGGGTCCTGTCCAAAGGCTGACCCAATGCAAGGGACTAGGTTAGTAGTGTCCTGTGGTGTATGGATCTCATGCATGACTTCTGATCACGGCATGCCATCATGCAAATCATTTCTACGCATTGAACGAGCACAATGTTTGGAATCGGCCTGAGCAAGTCCTCCTCAGCCTGAAGAAACCTGATTGTTTTCCCCCACCCATCTCCAAACCACGTGAAGCCCATGTGGAGAAGATGCGCTTTATGTCAAAGAAACTGACAATTAAATGACATGGGCTAAATGTGAGTGTGTGCGTGTGTGTTTTCTTTTTGCTGCTTAGCTTAACTAATGTAAGAATGCAAATATAGTTTGCATGAACAAACGAACTTTTAAAGTGATGCTTTCTGCTTCTGAGAATCAATAAAATGAAAAAATAAAATCCATTTGGCTGCAACGGAAATATGCTGGTCCCGGCAGCCTCTCTTCTGCTTCTGTATCTGGTTAGTTTTGTCCTAAGTTGCATTGACTGATGTGGAACATGCAGTAACCACCTGCCCAAGCATTAGAAAATCTGTAAGTCTAGGGAGCGGGGTCCTTTGCCCTTGGCAGGTCACTGCTCAAGATGCAGCTGTGTTACGTGGTAAGCGGACGACGTTTGGTATAGATCTTCAGGTTAGAGTCTCCACAGCTGTTCTGCATTGATAATATTCAGGAAGTTTGTAAACAATCTTTCACTTGCGAGTTTTAAATCTGTATAATACTGAATTTTTGTTCTCTAACACTTGGATTCTCTGACCTCTTTTTGTCTTTTGGCCCTTTCCCTTCTTCCTTCCTCTGCCCGCTGCTGTTTCTCCTTTTCAGGTTTAGTTACACTGTCATAGGACGGGAGGGAGGCTGTAGATGGGGTGCTCTCTTTTTTCTCCCGGTGTGTGCCTCCATTCTCCAGCTTATTAGAAGTTGTCTTTTTGCAGATGAAGCCCCGCCTTGCCAAATGTCCCCGGTAGGCACGCTGCAGGACCACTGCAGATACCTCCTCCTGCTTGCGACGCAGCGTGGTTGTGATTGGCTCGTAAGACACTTTGGAAGGATTGGATGCCACGAACCGCTCTTCCATCTGCTGCCGCAGGATGTCCAACTCCCCGCTATCTCCCAGGACCCGCTTGGTGAAGGCAAAAAGGATGTCCAAGCAGTGGATGCGATCCCCACTCACCATTGGCAGATCCATAGCGATGAGCTCAATGGTATTGGGCTTGGGCACTCGGAGAGGATGCTCCAAGGCATCTGCAAAGTCTGCCAGCTTACAGTACTCAATGAACTGGGTGGCATCGGGGTCGAACTTCTCCCAGATCTCATAGAAGGTCTCGAAGTCATCCTCACTCAGAGGGTCTGCACTTTCCTCTGTGGCTACACTGAAGTTCTCCAGGATGATGGCAATGTACATGTTCACGACAATTAGGAAAGAGATAATGATGTAGCTTACAAAGAAGAAGATGCCCACTGAGGGGTTCCCACAATCTCCCTTAAAGCCACTCCCTGGGTGTTCCTTATCTAGGCTGCAGTCAGGGGGGCGGTTTAGGATGGGCAGCAGCAGGCCATCCCAACCAGCTGAGGTTGTGATTTGAAACAGGCAGATCATGCTGTTGCCAAATGTCTCAAAGTTGAACATGTCATCGATACCAGCCTCGTGCTTCACATATGCAAAATTGGACATCCCAAAAATGGAGAAGATGAACATGACCAGGAAGAGCAGAAGGCCGATGTTGAACAGGGCAGGCAAGGACATCATTAAGGCAAAGAGCAGGGTACGAATCCCTTTGGCGCCTTTGATCAGACGCAAGATGCGCCCAATACGGGCCAATCGGATGACTCGGAATAGGGTTGGGGAAACAAAGTATTTCTCAATTATATCTGCCAGGAACATTCCTAAGAAGAGGAATAGAAGGAGTTATGTTATTGAGATTGCAGACACCCTTTCTCTTTATTTTTTTTTACCTGGCATTGTGGAACCCTTAGGTTCAAAGGGCTTTGCAGAATAAGTGCCTTACTATTCAGTCTGAACTCTCAAAAAGTGACATTTTGGCTGGGCATGGGGGCTCACGCCTGTAATCCCAGGACTTTGGGAGGCCAAGGCAGGTGGATTACTTGAGGCCAGGAGTTGGAGACCAGCCTGGCCAACATGGTGAAACCCTGTCTCTACTGAAAATAAAAAATTAGCTGGGCATGGTGGTGCACATCTGTAATTCCAGCTACTTGGGAGGCAGAGGCACAAGAATCGCTTGAACCTGGTAGGTGGAGGTTGTAGTAAGCCGAGATCGTGCCACTGCACTCCAGCCTTGGTGACAGACCAAGACTCTTGTCTCAAAACAAAAAACAAAGTGACATTTTAAACATATAGAAAAGTAAACAATAAAATAGACACCTACGTGCCTAACATGCATAACACACACACAAATTTGTCTTTTGATGTTGTTGTTTTTTGTTTTGAGATGGGGTCTATGTTGCCCAGGCTGGTCTTGAACTCCTGGGCTCAAGTGATCCTCCTGCCTCAGACCTTCCGAGTAACTGGGATGGAACACAGATTTAATAGAGGCTAGCATTTTACCAATTTTTCTTCCTCTTTCATCATTCCCAGATGAAACATCCACAATGCTGAAGATGGTATGTATCATTCTAGTGTGTGCCTTTATAGATTTACTATGTAAGAATCCTATATATATATAATTTCCTACTATGGTTAGGAAATTATACTGTATCTGTCTTATTTATTTATTTTAAATATTTTGTAGAGATGGGGGTCTGCTATGTTGCTCAGGCTGGTCTTGAATGCCTGGGTTCAAGCAATCTGATCCTCCCTCCTCAACCTCCCAAAGTGCTGGGATTACAGGTGTGAACTGCCACATCCAGGCTCTATTTGTCTTCTGAAGTCCATCTATTTAGGTCTCTACCTTGTTTTTGAGATTTAACATTACAGTTGTGAGATTGGTCCCTCATGTTGAAATAATTTTAGATTAGTCATTCTAACAATTGAGTGGTATTCCCTTTTATGAATAGGTCCTCATTTACTTGTTTTTCTACTCAAGAATGATTAGTTTTTTTTTCCAGATTTGTGCACATATGATTTTCCAAGATGTTTTTTTTTTTTTTTAATTTTAATTTGTCTTTGAATCCTTTAATAATATCTTCAGTAAAACACAAAAGTGGGATTGGGGTCTGCTGCACTCACAGTTATTTCCTTTAAAAATCCATTTATCTGTCAGCATTAGATTCATTTATTCAATAAATAAATACTGACTACTACACATGCTTCCATTTGCATCTATGCACATTAAACATAACAGACTTCCTGGCATTTTAACATTGCTTTAATAATTACATTCCCAAATACAGAGGTAATCATGCTTCTTAGTCATCATTCACATCTATCAATATATCTATAGTTCAGTCCAAAAATAGCAGTTGCTTTACAGATAAATTTTTTATTTATTTTTTTTTTTACTAAGAAAATGTCTTCATTTTATTTCCTTTTTCCTTTATCATGTGACATAAGACTTTTTTTTTTTTTATTATACTTTAGGGTTTTAGGGTACATGTGCACAATGAGCAGGTTTGTTACATATGTATCCATGTGCCATGTTGATTTCCTGCACCCATTAACTCGTCATTTAGCATTAGGTGTATCTCCTAATGCTGTCCCTCCCCCCTTCCCCCACCCCACAACAGTCCCCGGAGTGTGATGTTCCCCTTCCTGTGTCCATGAGTTCTCATTATTCAATTCACACCTATGAGTGAGAACATGCGGTGTTTGGTTTTTTGTCCTTGCGATAGTTTACTGAGAATGATGTTTTCCAGTTTCATCCATGTCCCTACAAAGGACATGAACTCATCATTTTTTATGGCTGCATAGTATTCCATGGTGTATATGTGCCACATTTTCTTAATCCAGTCTATCGTTGTTGGACATTTGGGTTGGTTCCAACTCTTTGCTATTGTGAATAGTGCCGCAATAAACATACGTGTGCATGTGTCTTTATAGCATCATGATTTATAGTCCTTTGGGTATATGCCCAGTAATGGGATGGCTGGGTCAAATGGTATTTCTAGTTCGAGATCCCTGAGGAATCGCCACACTGACTTCCACAATGGTTGAACTAGTTTACAGTCCCACCAACAGTGTAAAAGTGTTCCTGTTTCTCCACATCCTCTCCAGCACCTGTTGTTTCCTGATTTTTTAATGATGGCCATTCTAACTGGTGTGAGATGGTATCTCACTGTGGTTTTGATTTGCATTTCTCTGATGGCCAGTGATGATGAGCATTTCTTCATGTGTTTTTTGGCTGCATAAATGTCTTCTTTTGAGAAGTGTCTGTTCATGTCCTTTGCCCACTTTTTGATGGGGTTGTTTGTTTTTTTCTTGTAAATTTGTTTGAGTTCATTGTAGATTCTGGGTATTAGCCCTTTGTCAGATGAGTAGGTTGCAAAAATTTTCTCCCATTCTGTAGGTTGCCTGTTCACTTTGATGGTAGTTTCTTTTGCTGTGCAGAAGCTCTTTAGTTTAATGAGATCCCATTTGTCAATTTTGGATTTTGTTGCCATTGCTTTTGGTGTTTTAGACATGAAGTCCTTGCCCACGCCTATGTCCTGAATGGTATTGCCTAGGTTTTCTTGTAGGATTTTAATGGTTTTAGGTCTAACATATAAGTCTTTAATCCATCTTGAATTAATTTTTGTATAAGGTGTAAGGAAGGGATCCAGTTGCAGCTTTCTACATATGGCTAGCCAGTTTTCCCAGCACCATTTATTAAATAGGGAATCCTTTCCCCATTTCTTGTTTTTGTCAGGTTTGTCAAAGATCAGATAGTTGTAGATATGCGGCATCATTTCTGAGGGCTCTGTTCTGTTCCATTGATCTATGTCTCTGTTGTGGTACCAGTACCATGCTGTTTTGGTTACTGTAGCCTTGTAGTATAGTTTAAAGTCAGGTAGCGTGATGCCTCCAGCTTTGTTCTTTTGGCTTAGGATTGACTTGGCGATGCGGGCTCTTTTTTGGTTCCATATGAACTTTAAAGTAGTTTTTTCCAATTCTGTGAAGAAAGTCATTGGTAGCTTGATGGGGATGGCATTGAATCTATAAATTACCTTGGGCAGTATGGCCATTTTCACGATATTGATTCTTCCAACCCATGAGCATGGAATGTTCTTCCATTTGTTTGTATCCTCTTTTATTTCATTGAGCAGTGGTTTGTAGTTCTCCTTGAAGAGGTCCTTCACATCCCTTGTAAGTTGGATTCCTAGGTATTTTATTCTCTTTGAAGCAACTGTGAATGGGAGTTCACTCATGATTTGGCTCTCTGTTTGTCTGTTATTGGTGTACAAGAATGCTTGTGATTTTTGTACATTAATTTTGTATCCTGAGACTTTGCTGAAGTTGCTAATCAGCTTAAGGAGATTTTGGGCTGAGACAATGGGGTTTTCTAGATATACAATCATGTCATCTGCAAACAGGGACAATTTGACTTCCTCTTTTCCTAATTGAATACCCTTTATTTCCTTCTCCTGCCTGATTGCTCTGGCCAGAACTTCCAGTACTATGTTGAATAGGAGCGGTGAGAGAGGGCATCCCTGTCTTGTGCCAGTTTTCAGAGGGAATGCTTCCAGTTTTTGCCCATTCAGTATGATATTGGCTGTGGGTTTGTCATAGATAGCTCTTATTATTTTGAGATACGTCCCATCAATACCTAATTTATTGAGAGTTTTTAGCATGAAGGGTTGTTGAATTTTGTCAAAGGCCTTTTCTGCATCTATTGAGATAATCATGTGGTTTTTGTCTTTGGTTCTGTTTATATGCTGGATTACATTTATTGATTTGCGTATGTTGAACCAGCCTTGCATCCCAGGGATGAAGCCCACTTGATTATGGTGGATAAGCTTTTTGATGTGCTGCTGGATTCGGTTTGCCAGTATTTTATTGAGGATTTTTGCATCAATGTTCATCAAGGATATTGGTCTGAAATTCTCTTTTTTGATTATGTCTCTGCCAGGTTTTGGTATCAGGACGATGCTGGCTTCGTAAAATGTGTTAGGGAGGATTCCCTCTTTTTCTATCGATTGGAATAGTTTCAGAAGGAATGGTACCAGTTCCTCCTTGTACCTCTGGTAGAATTCAGCTGTGAATCCATCAGGTCCTGGACTCTTTTTGGTTGGTAAGCTATTGATTATTGCCACAATTTCAGAACCTGTTATTGGTCTATTCAGAGATTCAACTTCCTCCTAATTTAGTATTGGGAGGGTGTATGTGTCGAGGAATTTATCCATTTCTTCTAGATTTTCTAGTTTATTTGCATAGAGGTGTTTGTAGTATTCTCTGATGGTAGATTGTATTTCTGTGGGATCGGTGGTGATATCCCCTTTTTCGTTTTTTATTGCATCTATTTGATTCTTCTCTCTTTTCTTTATTAGTCTTGCTAGCGGTCTGTCAATTTTGTTGATCTTTTCAAAAAACCAGCTCGTGGATTCATTAATTTTTTGAAGGGTTTTTTGTGTCTCTATTTCCTTCAGTTCTGCTCTGATTTTAGTTATTTCTAGCCTTCTGCTAGCTTTTGAATGTGTTTGCTCTTGCTTTCCTAGTTCTTTCAATTGTGATGTTAGGGTGTCAATTTTGGATCTTTCCTGCTTTCTCTTGTGGGCATTTAGTGCTATAAATTTCCCTCTACATACTGCTTTGAATGTGTCCCAGAGATTCTGGTATGTTGTGTCTTTCTTCTCACTGGTTTCAAAGAACATCTTTATTTCTGCCTTCATTTCATCATGTACCCAATAGTCATTCAGCAGCAGGTTGTTCAGTTTCCATGTAGTTGAGCGGTTTTGAGTGAGTTTCTTAATCCTGAGTTCTAGTTTGATTGCACTGTGGTCTGAGAGACAGTTTGTTATAATTTCTGTTCTTTTACATTTGCTGAGGAGAGCTTTACTTCCAACTATGTGGTCAATTTTGGAATAGGTGTGGTGTGGTGCTGAAAAAAATGTATATTCTGTTGATTTGGGGTGGAGAGTTCTGTAGATATCTATTAGGTCCACTTTGTGCAGAGCTGAGTTCAATTCCTGGATATCCTTGTTAGCTTTCTGTCTCATTGATCTGTCTAATGTTGACAGTGGGGTGTTAAAATCTCCCATTATTATTGTGTGGGAGTTTAAGTCCCTTTGTAGGTCACTGAGGACTTGCTTTATGAATCTGGGTGCTCCTGTGTTGGGTGCATATATATTTAGGATAGTTAGCTCTTCTTGTTGAATTGATCCCTTTACCATTATGTAATGGCCTTCTTTGTCTCTTTTGATCTTTGTTGGTTTAAAGTCTATTTTATCAGAGACTAGGATTGCAACCCCTGCCTTTTTTTGTTTTCCAGTTGCTTGATAGATCTTCCTCCATCCCTTTATTTTGAGTCTATGTGTGTCTCTGCACGTGAGATGGGTTTCCTGAATACAGCACACTGATGGGTCCTGACTCCTTATCCAGTTTGCCAGTCTGTGTCTTTTGATTGGAGCATTTAGCCCATTTACATTTAACATTAATATTGTTATGTGTGAATCTGATCCTGTCATTATGATGTTAGTTGGTTATTTTGCTCGTTACTTGCTGCAGTTTCTTCCTAGCCTCGATGGTCTTTACAATTTGGCGTGTTTTTGCAGTGGCTGGTACCGGTTGTTCCTTTCCATGTTTAGTGCTTCCTTCAGGAGCTCTTTTAGGGCAGGCCTGGTGGTGACAAAATCACTCAGCGTTTGCTTGTCTGTAAAGTATTTTATTTCTCCTTCACTTATGAAGCTTAGTTTGGCGGGATAGGAAATTCTGGGTTGAAAATTCTTTTCTTTAAGAATGTTGAATATCGGCCCCCACTCTCTTCTGGCTTGTAGAGTTTCTGCCGAGAGATCAGCTGTTAGTCTGATGGGCTTCCCTTTGTGGGTAACCCGACCTTTCTCTCTGGCTGCCCTTAACATTTTTTCCTTCATTTCAACTTTGGTGAATCTGACAATTATGTGTCTTGGAGTTGCTCTTCTCGAGGAGTATCTTTGTGGCGTTCTCTGTATTTCCTGAATCTGAATGTTGGCCTGCCTTGCTAGATTGGGGAGGTTCTCCTGGATAATATCTTGCAGAGTGTTTTCCAACTTGATTCCATTCTCCCCGTCATTTTCAGGTACACCAATCAGACGTAGGTTTGGTCTTTTCACATAGTCCCAAATTTCTTGGAGGCTTTGTTCATTTCTTTTTATTCTTTTTTCTCTAAACTTCCCTTCTCTCTTCATTTCATTCATTTCATCTTCCATCAGCGATACCCTTTCTTCCAGTTGATCGCATCTGCTACTGAGGCTTCTGCAATCTTCGCGTAGTTCTCGAAACTTGGCTTTCAGCTCCATCAGCTCCTTTAAGCCCTTCTCTCCATTGGTTATTCTAGTTATCCATTCTTCTAATTTTTTTTCAAAGTTTTTAACTTCTTTGCTATTGTTTTGAATTTCCTCTCGTAGCTCAGAGTAGTTTGATCGTCTGAAGCCTTCTTCTCTCAACTCGTCAAAGTCATCCTCCATCCAGCTTTGTTCCATTGCTGGTGAGGAACCGTGTTCCTTTGGAGGAGGAGAGGTGCTCTGTTTTTTAGAGTTTCCAGTTTTTTTGCTCTGTTTTTTCCCCATCTTTGTGGTTTTATCTACTTTTTGTCTTTGATGATGGTGATGTACAGATGGGTTTTTGGTGTGGATGTCCTTTCTGTTTGTTAGTTTTCCTCCTACCAGACAGGACCCTCAGCTGCAGGTCTGTTGGAGTTTACTAGAGGTCCACTCCAGACCCTGTTTGGCTGGGTGTCAGCAGCGGTGGCTGCAGAACAGTGGATTTTCATGAGGCCACAAATTCAGCTGTCTGATAGTTCCTCTGAAAGTTCTGTCTCAGAGGAGTACCCGGCTGAATGAGGTGTCAGTCTGTCCCTACTGGGGGGTGCCTCCCAGTTAGGCTGCTCAGGGGTGAGGGACCCACTTTAGGAGGCAGTCTGTCCGTTCTCAGATCTCCAGCTGCGTGCTGGGAGAACCACTACTCCCTTCAAAGCTGTCAGTCAGACAGGGACATTTAAGTCTGTGGAGGTTCTTGCTGAGTTTTTGTTTGTCTGTGCCCTGCCCCCAGAGGTGGAGCCTGCAGAGGCAGGCAGGCCTCCTTGAGCTGTGGTGGGCTCCACCCAGTTCGAGCTTCCTGGCTGCTTTGTTTACCTAAGCAAGCCTGGGCAATGGCGGGCGCCCCTCCCCCAGCGTCGCTGCCGCCTTGCAGCTTGATCTCAGACTGCTGTGCTAGCAATCAGCGAGACTCCGTGGGCATAGGACCCTCCGAGCCAGGTGCGGGACACAATCTCCTAGTGTGCCGTTTTCCAGGCCCGTTGGAAAAGCGCAGTATTAGGATGGGACTGACCCGATATTCCAGGTGCCGTCTGTTTCCCCTTTCTTTGACTAGGAAAGGGAACTCCCTGACCCTTTGCGCTTCCCGAGTGAGGCAATGCCTCACCCTGCTTCGGCTCGCACACCGTGCGCTTCACCGACTGTCCTGAACCCACTGTTAGGCACTCCCTAGTGAGATGAAACCGGTACCTCAAGCAGAAATGCAGAAATCACCCATCTTCTGTGTCGCTGGGGCTGGGAGCTGGAGACCGGAGCTGTTCCTATTCGGCCATCCTGGCTCCACCTCCAAGATGTTACTGATACTCTCCACAATGGAATCAAATTTCCATGTCCACAAACAATAAATGAGAGGTCCTGGCTACACCTCATGACCTCATTATCCTTTAACTTTGATGTCTTACTTATTCTCTAATGCTAGCAATTTTTAAAGTATCTTCTTCTTTGCGCTGAAAAAACATCTTTGTTTCCCATAGCCCTACCTCGCTAGTCTACCAAACTAGCCTAGAAAACTAAAGGGACTCTCAGGAGTGACTTTCAACTCTGAGCGGATAGATTTTGTGCTGCAAGTCGTGAATCAGAAACCAGTATCAGGCTGGGTGCAATGGCTCATGCCTGTAATCCAGCACTTTGGGAGGCTGAGGTGGGCAGATCACTTGGGGCTAGGAGTTCAAGACCAGCCTGGCCAACATGGCAAAACCCAGTCTCTACTAAAAATACAAAAAAATTAGCCAAGTGTAATTCCAGCTATTCAGGAGGCTGAGGCATGAGAATCACTTGAACCCGGGAGGCAGAGGTTGCAGTGAGCCAAGATCACGCCACTGCACTCCAGCCTGGGCGACAGAGTGAGACTCCATCTCAAAAAAAAAAAAAAAAGGTACAAAAATTAGCCAGGCAGGTGGCGCATGCCTGTAACCCAAGCTACTCAGGAGGCTGAGGCAGGAGACTTGCGTGAGCCTGGGAAGCAGAGGTTGCAGTGAGCTGAGATCACACTCCAGCCTGGGCGACAGGCAGAGACTCTGTCCTTAAAAAAAAAAAAAAAAAAAAAAGAGGAAAAGAAACCAGTATCAGCAGGTAAAGATGCCAAGGCATTAGGCTATAAAGGCAGAAGGTGAAAGTGTACAAATCAGAGAGCCTTTTTCTAGTTATATTCATCCAGGGATTCACCTCAACCAGGCCACTTGTTCTTTAAAGCTACAGAGCAACGAGGGGACCCAAATGAGGGGCCACAGAAGGAAGGAAGAGCAGTTGAAAAGTCTGGGAAATGACAACCGAAGGGAAGGCACTGACGTGTTCTCTTCGTTCAGTACCTTCTCTTGCCGTCCAGGCACTAACAAGACAATGGGAGCTTCAGCTGACATGAGGGATTTAATTTAAGGAAACATTTCTCAATCATAAGAATGCATAAATACTGGGGCAGTTAACTGCAGAAGGCTATAGAATCCCCTTTGAAGAATCTTAGCTTTTCAGGAAAAGAAAAGATGCAGTAAGTTCAGAGAGCGGGTCAGGTAACCTCTTGGAGCCTCTTCAGGAGCTAGAATTCCATGGGATATTTAAGCCTTCAAGAAAATCTCTACCTTAGCCAGGACCCACCCATGATGATTTCTCAGCTTCTCAATTAAATCATAACCAGTGACCAAAGAAGTCAGGTTATGTAATATATATTCAAGTATATGTGATACTTGCAGCCCATATATGGTGGGCAAGTAGGGCTTCAGAGAGAAGATGATGGCTGAGGTAGGTTTTGAAGGATGAATGTGTGTTTGTCCCCATAGAAAAAGGGAGAGAAATGGGGCAGACAGTAATGTAGGCAGTAGAAACACCATTTAAGGGGTACTGTAGGTGGTTTCAGAGCTAGTTTTACCCCAATTCCTTGTGATGGTTAATATTGTCAACCTGATTGGAATGAAGGATGAAAAATATTGTTTCTGGGTGTTGCCAGAGGAGATTAACGTTTGAGTCAGTGGACTGGCAGAGGAAGACCCACCCTCAATGTGTGTGGGCACCATCTAATCAGCTGCCATCTCGGCTAGAAAAAGCAGGCAGAAGAAGGTGGAAGCAGCACACTTGCTGAGTCTTCCGGTCTTCATCTCCTCCCGTGCTGGATGCTTCCTGCCCTGGAACATCAGACTCCAAGTTCTTTGGCTTTTGGACCTTTGGACTTTTACACCAGTGGTTTTACAGGGGCTCTCGGGCCTTTGGCCACAGACCAAAGGCTGCACTGTCAGCTTCCCTACTTTTGAGGATTTGGGACTCAGACTGAGCCACTACTGGCTTCCTTGCTCCTCAGCTTGCAGATGGCCTACTGTGGGACTTCACCTTGTGATCATGTGAGATCACAACTATCCTATTAGTTCTGTCCCTCTAGAAAACCCTGACAGATTTTGGTACCAGGAGTGAGTCTAGAGGAACAGAATTTTAAGGATAGATTTCTTTAGTTGGTTTTGGGGTTTCTGGAGTTGGCTGCTTAATCTGATTAGACCTGAAAATGCTAAGGACTCTACTTCTGATAGTATGGCGAACACTGATAGTCCCTGGTGTGAACTGTTTAGAGAGTTATGCAAAATAGATGGTATTTGATATTCCTGATTCATCGCTCTTGAGAGGCAATGAGTTTAGTGACTCTATACATAATACCTTTGACCATATGTGGAGAACCAAGGAATATAATGAGGTTGGTTGGTTCTCCTAAGTTCACTGGAGAAAGTGATGAAAGAAAAATTAGCCGGGCGTGGTGGCGGGCGCCTGTAGTCCCAGCTACTTGGAGAGGCTGAGGCGGGAGAATGGCGTGAACCCGGGAGGTGGAGCTCGGCGCCACTGCACTCCAGCCTGGGCGACAGAGCGAGACTCCATCTCAAAAAAAAAAAAAATAAGAAAAAAAAAGGATGAGCTCAGGGATTCTAACTCCCAGCTCCAGAGCACATACTGACCCTCAAGTCTTCTAAGATTTCCCTGAGTCTTATCTTCTGTAGACAAAGGGCTGAAATTGCAGAAAATCAGATACAAGCTCTTACCATGCAAGTGGCTGGCCTGCAAGGAAAGGTGCATGCGTAGCCTCCCTAGGTATCTATTGTTAAAGTGAGGGCATTGATTGGAAAAGAATGGGACCCTGCAACTTGGAATAGGGATGTGTGGGAGGACCCTGTTGAAGCTGGGGACACTGAGCTTGTAAGCTCTGACAGCCTTTTTTGCCAGAGGAAACAGCCTCCCCACCCCCAGTGGTGGCAATATCCCTTCCCCCACCCAGGCTGCCACCAGCCTTTCCACATTTGTCTGAGATTAACCCTGCAATGCTTGAGGCAACAGTGGTCTCCCCTGAAGCAGTTGCCAGGCAAGACAATGCTGATTCTCCTCTGAACCCACCCCCAACACCCCTGTTTGTTTCTAGACCTGTAACTAGACTCAAGTCATGGCAGGTCCCTAGAGGTGAGGTTCAGAGTGTGACTCACGAGATGAGCTACACTCCAAAAGAACTGCTTGAGTTTTTTTTTTTTTTTTTTTTTTTTTTTTTCGAGACAGAGTCTTGCTCTGTCACCCAGGCTAGAGTGCAGTGGTGCAATCTCCACTCATTGCAACCTCCACCTCCCGGGTTCAAGTGATTCTCGTGCCTCAGCCTCACAAGTAGCTGGGATTACAAGTGCATGCCACCATGCCCGGCTAATTTTTGTATTTTTAGTAGAGACGGGGTTTCACCATATTGGCCAGGCTGGTCTTGAACTCCTGACCTCAAGTGATCTGCCCCCCTCAGCCTCCCAAAGTGCTGGGATTACAAGCATGAGCTATGGCGCCTGGCCTGCTGGAGTTTTCTAATTTGTACAAACAGAAATCTGGAGAACAGGTATGGAATGGATATTAAGGTTGTAGGACAATGGTGGAAGGAACATAAAGTTGGATCAGGTTGAATTTATTGATATGGGACCACTAAGCAGGGATTCTGTATTTAATATCACAGCTCGGGGAGTTAAAAGGTTCTAATAGTTCATTTGCTTGGTTAGCTGAAACATGGATCAAAAGATGGCCCACTGTGAGTAAGCTGGAAATGCCTGATCTCCCTTGGTTTAATGTAGAGGAAGGGATCCAAAGGCTTAGTGAGATTGGAATGTTAGACCTACTCATCCCAACTGGTAGGGTCCAGAAGACATACCCTTCACAAGTACCTTGCAAAATAGATTTGTGAGGGGAGCACCTGCATTCTTGAAGAGCTCTGTGACTGCTCTTCCCTGTATGCCAGACCTTACAGTGGGAACTGCAGTCACTTAACTGGATAATTTAAATGCAATGGCAATAATTGGATCCCGAGGTGGCAGGGGCTAAGTAGGGGCACTCAACTCTCAAAGGCAAGGTGGGCATAGCTACCATAATGGATAGCAGAGGCAAAGCAGCATTCAGAATAGTCTGACTAGTGTAGAGCTCTGGCATTGGCTAATTAATCATGGTGTTCCCAGAAGTGAAATTGACAGGAAGCCTACTACATTCTTTCTTGATTTGTGTAAGCAGAAAACTTCCAGGTCAAGTGGACAAAGGGCTAATTTGAATTATAAAAATAGAGAATCATGCCCCCTAAACCAATTTCCAGACTTGAACCACTGTACAGACCCAGAATAATACTCCCCTTGAATAAAGGGGAGGCCTGGTCCCTTTGAGGAAGGACCCCACTACACTACTGACAATTTATACTGCTAATCTTTCTCCCATGCTTCCCCAAGGAGACCTCCGGCCTTTTACCAGGGTAACTGGTCCCCTTTCGGGGACTACTGGACACTGGACACTGGCTCTGAGCTGACAATGATTCCAGGGGACCCAAAACATCATTGTGGTCCTCCAGTTAGAGTAGGGGCTTATGGAGGTCAGGTAATTAATGAAGTTTTAGCTCAGGTCTAACTTACAGTGGGTCCCGGATTCACCCCGTGGTCATTTTCCCAGTGCCAGAATGTGTAATTGACACAGACATACTTAGCAGCTGGCAGAATCCCCACATTGGCTGACTGGTAGTGTGAGGCCTATTATGGTGGGAAAGGCCAAATGGAAGCCATTAAGGCTGCTTCTACCTAGAAAAACAGTAAATCAAAAACGATACTGCATCCCTGGAGGAACTGCAGAGATTACTGCCACCATCAAGGACTTTTGAAAGATGCAGGGGTGGTGATTCCCACCACATCCCCGTTCAACTTTCCTATTTGGCCTGTGCAGAAGTCAGACAGATCTTGGAGAACGACAGTGGATTATCATGAGCTGAACCAAGTGGTGACGACTCCAATTACAGCTGCTGTACCAGATGTGGATTCATTGCTTGAGCAGATTAACACATCTCCTGGTATCTGGTATGCAGCTACTGATTTGGCAAACGCCTTTTTCTCCATTCCTGTCCATAAGGTCCACCAGAAGCAATTTGCCTTCAGCTGGCAAGGCCAGCAATATATCTTTACTGTCCTCCCTCAGGGGTATATAAACTCCCTGGCTTTGTGTCATAATCTTGCTCACAGAGATCTTGATTGCTTTTCCCTTCCACAAGATATCATGATGGTCCATTACGTTGATGACATTATGCTGACTGGACCCAGTGAGTGAGAAGTAGCAAACACACTGGACTTATTGGTGAGACATTTGCGTGCCAGGGGATGGGAAATAAATCAGACTAAAATTCAGGGAACTTCTACCTCAGTGAAATTTCTAGGGGTCCAGTGGTGAGGGGCCTGTCAAGATATTCCTTCTAAGGTGAAGGATAAGTTGTTGCATTTGGCCCCTCCTACAACCAAGAAAGAGTCACAACGCCTAGTGGGCCTATTTGGATTTTGGAGGCAACACATTCCTCATTTGGGTGTGTTACTCTGGCCCATTTATTGAGTGACCTGAAAGGCTGCCAGTTTTGAGTGGGGTTTAGAACAGGAGAAGGCTCTGCAATAGGTCCAGGCTGTTGTGCAAGCTGCTCTGCCACTTGGGCCATATGACCCAACAGATCCAATGGTGCTTGAGGTGTCCGTGGCAGATAGGGATGCTGTTTAGAGCCTTTGGCAGGCCCCCATAGGTGAATCACAGAGGAGGGCTGTAGGATTTTGGAGCAAGGCCCTGCCGTCTTCTGCACATAACTACTTGCTTTTTGAGGGACAGCTCTTGGCCTGTTACTGGGCTTTGGTGGAAACTGAACGTTTGACCATGGGTCACCCAGTTACCATGTGACCTGAACCGCCTCTCATGAACTAGGTGCTCTCTGACCCATCTAGCCATAAAGTTGGGTGCGCACAGCAGCATTCCATCATCAAATGGAAATGGTATGCACCCGGTTGAGCTCGAGCAGGTCCTAAAGGCACAAGTAAGTTACATGAGGAAGTGGCTCAAATGCCCATGGTCCCCACTGCTGCCACCTGCCTTCTCTCCTGGAGCCTGCACAGATGGCCTCATGGGGAGTTCCCGATGATCAGCTGACAGAAGAGAAGACTAGGGCCTGGTTCCAGATGGTTCTGCAAGAAATGCAGGCACCACCCAGAAGTGGACAGCTGCAGCACTACAGCCCCTTTCTAGGACATCCCTGAAGGAAAGCAGTGTAGGGAAATCTTCCCAGTGGGCAGAACTTCGAGCAGTGCACCTGGCTGTGCACTTTGCATGGAAGGAGAAATGGCCAGATGTGCGATTATATACTGATTCATGGGCTGTAGCAAATGGTTTGGCTGGATGGTCAGGGACTTCAAAGAAGCATGACTGGTGACAAATTTGGGGAAGAGGTATGTGGATGGACCTGAGTGGTCAAAAACTGTGAAGACATTTGTGTCCCACATGAGTGCTTACCAAAGGGTGACCTCAGCAGAGGAGGCTTTTAATAATCAGGTGGATAGGATGACTCATTCTGTGGACACCACTCAGCCTCTTTCCCCAGCCACCCCTGTCATTGCCCAATGGGCCCATGAACAAAGTGGCCATAGTGGCAGGGATGGAGGTTACGCATGGACTCACCAACATGGACCCCCACTCATCAAGGCTGACCTGGTTATGGCCACTGCTGAGTGTCCAATTTGCCAGTAGCAGAGACCAACACTGAGCCCTCAATATGACACCATTCCTCGGGGTGATCAGCCAGCTACTTGATGGTAGGCTGATTATATCGGACCTCTTCCATCATGGAAAGGGCAGCGGTTTGTCCTCACCAGAACAGACACTTACTCTGGGTATGGGTTTGCTTATCCTGCATGCAATGCTTCTGCCAAGACTACCATCTGTGGACTCATGGAATGCATTACCCACCGTCATGGTATTCCACACAGCATTGCTTCTGACCAAGGCACTCACTTTACAGCTAAGGAAGTGCGGCAGTGGGTTCACGCTCATGGAATTCACTGGTCTTACCATGTTCCCCATCATTCTGAAGCAAGCTGGATGGACAGGATGGTGGAATGGCCTTTTGAAGTCATGATTACAATGCCAACTAGGTAATAATACTTTGCAGGGCTGGGGCAAAGTTCTCCAGAAGGCCATGTATGCTCTGAATCAGTGTCCAGTATATGGTACTGTTTCTCCCATAGCCAGGATTCATGGGTCCAGGAATCAAGGGGTGGAAATGGAAGTGGCACCACTCCCCATCACCCCTAGTGACTGGCTAGCAAAATTTTTGCTTCCTGTTCCTGCGACATTATGTTCTGCTGGCCTAGAGGTCTTAGTTCCAGGAGGAGGAATGCTGTCACTAGGAGACACAACAATGATTCCATTAAACCTGAAGTTAAGATGGCCACCTAGCCACTTTGGGCTACCTCTAAGTCAACAGTCTAAGAAGGGAGTTATAGTGTTGGCTGGGGTGACTGACCCAGACTATCAAGATGAAATCAGTCTACTGCTCCACAATGGAGGTATGGAAGAGTATGCATGGAACACAAGAGATCCCTTAGGGCGTCTCTTAGTATTAGCATGCCCTGTGATTAAGGTCAATGGGAAACTACAACAGCCCAATCCAGGTAGGACTACAAATGCCTCAAACCCTTTAGGAATGAAGATTTGGGTCACTCCACCAGGTAAATAACCACAACCAGCCGTGGTGCTTGCTGAAGGCAAAGTGAATATAGAATGAGAAGTAGAAGGTAGTCGTCAATACCAGCTACGACCACGTGACCAGTTGCAGAAATGAGGACTATTAATTGTCATGAGTATTTCCTCCTTATTTTGTTAAGAACATGTTTGTGCATGTATACACTTGTACTAGGAAAATATCTTCATTTTAGTTCTTTTCTTTTTCATGTGACATAAGATTTGTTGGCTTCGTAACAGCATTTAAGTGTTGTTAACTTTATGTAATAGCACTCAGGTTAAGGATTAGTGCACTTCTGGTTGTATGAAGGATAGCTGTATTACGTTAGGCATAATTATGACCTTATTATTGTATTTATTTGGAGATTAAGTATGATTTCAGGAGATGTGTACAGGTTCAAGTTGGCAAGGGGTGGACTTGTAATGGTTAATATTCAGTGTCAATTTGATTGGACTGAAGGATGCAAAGTATTGTTTCTGGGTGTTACCAGAGATTAGACTGGTGCAAAAGTAACTGCAGTTTTTGCCATTACTTTTAATTTGAGTCAGTGGACTGGCAGAGGAAGACCCACCCTCAATGTGGGTGGGCACCATCTAATGGGCTGCCAGCTCAGCTAGAAGAAGCAGGCAGAAGAAGATGGAAGAAGCTGACTTGCTAAGTCTTCCAGCCTTCATCTCCTCCCGCGCTGGATGCTTCCTGCCCTCGAACATGAGACTCTGAGTTCTTCAGCTTTTAGAATCTTGGACTTTCACCAGTGGTTTGCCAGGGGCTCTCCGGCCTTTGGCCAGACCAAAGGCTGCGCTGTCAGCTTCCCTACTTTTGGGGATTTGGGACTCAGACTGAGCGACTACTGGCTCCCTTCAGCTTGCAGATGGCCTATCGTGGGACTTCACCGTGTGATCGTGTGAGTCAGTTCTCCTTAATACACTCCCTTTCATATATACATCTATCCTATTAGTTCTGTCCCTCTAGAAAACTCTAATACATTTCTTACTTTAAAAAGATGATTTCTATACTTTTGTTTCCGAAAAAATTAATGATTAATAAAAATCCCCATCATCAAAAACATCTTTCTCTTTTTAGAGTACCATTTGAAAATAGGGGGTATGATTTGGTCTGTGGATTTTCTGCACCATTCAACGATGAGTGGCCAGGCCAGTTTCAAGAGCAGTGGACAAGGGTGGCATTGTCCAAAGTGTGTTTTGTGAGAAATTAGGAGAAGGGACTTGAGGACTTGCTCACTTACCAGCCACATGTCTTGGGAACCCCTCTGTGCCTCAGTTCCTCAGGATTCTTAGAGGTTTGTTGAGAGGATTATAGGAATTAACATCTTTAAAGCACTTATAATGGTACCTGGCACATAATGTATTCCATTAAAATGTGAGCTATCATTATTATTACTGAAAAAAAGGAAACTGTGGTCTAATAAAGGTGGGATGCTATGTTACATTTAAAAAGAATTCTTTCTTTAGTTTTGAGACTAGGTCTCTGTCATCTAGGAAGGGCAATGGCATGATCTCAGCTTACTGCAGCCTTGACCTCCTGGGCTTAAACAATCCTCCTACCTCAGCCTCCCAAGTAACTGGGACTATAGGCACATATCACCATGCCTGGCTCATTTTTTTTTTTTTTTTTCAGAGATGGGGTTTTATCATGTTGCCCAGGCTGGTCTTGAACTCCTGGGCTCAAGCTGTCTGCCCGCCTTGGCCTCCCAAAATGCTGGGATTACAGGCATGTGCCACTGCACCCAGCCCAGAATTCCTTACTGTAGGACTTCCAAGAGAATTCAGTAATGTTCACTGTGAACCCCCAAAGGAAAATTAAAGGCAGTGTTTACCTAAAGCAATTTCCTCATGAGATTCTTTTCTTGGGGAGAAATGTACAGGATTAGTGTTCCACATATCAACACACTTTTGGACAAGCTGCTCTGGAGGACAGAAGTAGAGGGTGGCACGGGCCAAGGGGAGACCCCTGCCTTCTGGTATCTTAGTCACCACTGCACTAGGCCCAGCGTGGCCAATGGAGCTCTGGGGCTGCTCTCGAGCACTCTCTCTAGTGTAAATGAGTCAGACTTACCTGGAACTAAGTCTCAGTTTTATCACACAAGATGCCTTTCAGGAAGGCAAGGAAACATTTTGGGAGGGCAATCAACAGGGTGGCATTTCCTTCTGCCTGCCTGCCAGGATATCATCTCCCCCACACTTTTAGGTTGAAGCAAAATGCACACAGTCACTGTTAAAAAACATGGACTTTGGGATCAACTCGAGTTATGCCTCCACCACCTCCTAGTGAGTGGCTGTGGACATCTATACAGTCAAGATAATAAAGAAGCTTACTTCCTGGGATGTAGTAAGAATCAAGTGAGACAACACAGGTGAAGAAACTCTCCAACTGTAGTTGGCCCATAGTAAAATCTCAGGAAACAAGCCCTGCCAGTAACAGCAGCACTACCATGGTCATCACCACCAGAACTTACCCAGACTGTTTCATTAACAGCCAAGTTAACAATCATTCCTTTTTTCATTTTATAGTTCTATTGTGCTACATTTTTTAATGACAACTTTCTTTTACCTTCCCGGTTAGACTTTAAACTCCTTAAAATCAAGAACTAATCTATTTTCTTTTCTTTTTTCCCTGAGCCACAGAATTTCTAATCCAAGACTACTAAGAACACTCAGTAGAAGCTCACTGACCATGGAACCTGCTAGGCAGGCCCCCGAGATGACTCAGCGGCACACATGGGCTTAAGCTAGGAGGGTATCTTGCCTGCACTTCAGACCTGTGTCATTCATTCCTCTCCCCGGAAATCTCATCCTCACAATCAGTCAGGTCCCCTTTCCCCCCGCCTACTTCCCCAACCCCACTCACCCACAATGGAGAGGATGACTACCACGAAGTCGAAGATGTTCCAGCCAATGGTGAAGTAGTAGTGCCTCAACGCAAACATTTTGAGCACACACTCACAGGTGAAGAAGATAACAAACACCAGGTTAATCCAGTAGAGGATGTTCTCCATCTGCTTGCTTTGAGTGTCTGTCTCCACCATCATTGTCACCATGTTAAGGCAGATGAGCATCATGATAACAATGTCAAAGGCTTGCTGAGTGACAAAATCAAACACGATTCCTTGGATTTTGTTCTGGGGAGGAAGGGAAGGAAAAGATAAAAGACTCATGAAAACCTTTCCAAGCCAACCTATGGAAGCTGTCACCCTGCTAATCGAGGTACCCTATCCCTTCTTTTCTGTAATACTGGTCAGCTCTGCTGCTCTATCAGGAGCATGGATGGAGACCAACATCAATATTACCTTACCAAGAGCTTTCCAAAGTTACCATGCTTCTCTCTTTCTGTTTTTTTGTTCGTTTTTTTGAGACAGTCTCATTCTGTTGCCCATGTTGGAGTGCAGTGGTACAATCTTGACTCACTGCAGCCTCTGCCTCCCGGGTTCAAGCAATTCTCCTGCCTCAGTCTCCCGAGTAGCTGGGATTACAGGCACACAGCACCACGCCTGGCTAATTTTTTGTATTTTTAGTATAGATGGGGTTTCGCTATATTGGCCAGGCTGGTCTCGAACTCCTGGCCTCAAGTGATCTGTGTGCCTCGGCCTCCCAAAATGCTGGGATTACAGGTGTGAGCCATCATGCCTGGCCTTTCTCTCTGTTTTTAGAGATGGGTCTTACTGTGTTGCCCAGGCTGGAGTGTAGTTGCTACGCACAGGCACGATCATAGCACATAGCAATTCAAACTCCTGGCCTCGGGTGATCCTCCTGCCTGAGCCTCCCAATGAGCTGGGCCTACAGGTGTGCACCACTATACCCAGCTGACCCACTTCTCTTTTGTGGACTCTGGATGTCTTCCTACTTACCCAGCTACTCCTTTTTTGGTCTCATCTGCAAGCCATTTCTTCTCTGAATCCCTTTTTTCTCTAAATTTTTGCCCTATGAGAGCTCATCTATTCCTGCTCCTTAAGTGGTATCTATGTACTTATGCTTCTCAAGCTTTTCTTCTCCAGCCCATACCTTTCCCTTGAACCTGAGTTGCTTACTTGCCCCTTCTTCTTGATGACTCATAAGCATCTCAAACTTACCAGGTCCAAGCCTCTCACACTTAAGTCCAAAGCAGAGCCAAGTCTGTTCCCTGCCACTCACCCAGCTTGTTCCTCTCACCTCAATTATTCATCCAGGCTCTCAAGCCAGAAATCTGGGGATCACCTTTGTCTATTTCTTCTCCCTCATCTGATCCACTGAAGGGCCTGTTGATTCTTCCTCCAAAATTATAACTTGGGTTCATCCACTTCATTCCATCTTTATTGGCTCTACGCTAACCTGAGCCACCATCATCTCTCATCTGGACTTGTCTGGCCGCTTAACTGGTCTCCCACTTCTTCTCTTGCCCTCATCCAATGCAGTCTTCATACAATAGCAAGTGTAATGATTTAAAACAAATGGATCATGGCCAGGTACGGTGGCTCATGCCTGTAATCCCAGCACTTTGGGAGGCCAAGGCCTCCCAAAATTGATCACTTAAGGTCAGGAGTTCAAGACCAGCCTGGTCAACATGAAGCCCCATCTCTACTAAAAATACAAAAATTAGCCAAGCATGGTGGCAGGCGCCTGTGGTCCCAGCTACTCGGGAGGCTGAGGCACAAGAATTGCTTGAACCCAGGAGGCAGAGGTTGCAGTGGGCCGAGATCACGCCACTGCACTCCAGCCTGATTGACAGAGAAAGACTCTGTCTCAAAACATAAAACAAAAAACAAATGGATCACATCATTCCCCTACTTAAAACCTTTCAAGAGCTTCCCACTGGACTTGCAACACAATCCCTATTGTTAACCTGGCTTACAGGGAGACACCTGGCACAGTCTGACTCTGCTCATCAATGTCCCTCCTCTGGCTCACCACCCCCTGGCCACACTGTTTTCTGCTTCTGGGGTCTTGTGTATTCTGCCAGGAATCTCTTTCCCCTGCTCTTTGGTTCCATCTTTTTTTTTTTTTTTTTTTTGAGATAGGGTCTTGCTCTCTTCCCCAGGCTGGAGTGCAGCGGCACAATATAGCTTACCATACCCTCTGCAGCCTTGACTCCTGGACTCACGCCATCCTCTCACCTCAGCCTTCTCAGTAGCTAGGACTACGGACATGCTACCAGGCTTGGCTAATTTTTTTTTTTTTTTGTACAGATGGGGTTTCACTGTGTTGCCCAGGCTGGTCTAGAATTCCTGGGCTCAAGCGATCTGCCTGCCTCTAGCTCCCAAGTTGGGATTACAGTATGAGCTACCATGCCCAGCTGGTTCCTTCTCATCCACTCAAGTAGACCCTCCTTAGTGAGGCTTTCTCTGACTACTATATTAAAGTAGATCCACCACTTATGGCTCTCTAGTTATTTTTTTTCCCACAAACTTCCACATTTTATTGTAGCTGTTTGCTTACTTATTCTCTACCTCCCCAACTATTATAAGCTCCATGACAGCAGTGTCTACCTTTTGTTCATCACATAATGCTTAGTGCCTGGTACATAGTAAAGACTGATAAATATTTGCTAAATGAATGTTAATCACTCTTTATTAATGTTTCCTACTTTTAAAAATATTTTATTTTATTTTGTATTTTTTGAGACAGGGTTTCTCCCTATTGCCCAAGCTGGAGTACAGTGGCACAGTCATGGCTCACTGCAGTCTTGGCCTCCAAGCTCAAGCAATTCTCTTACCGCAGCCTCCTACGTAGTGAGGACCACAGGTACCGATAACCACGCCCAGCTACTTTTTACAAAATTTTTTTTGTAGAGGTGGGGTCTCATTATGTTGCCTAGGCTGGAAGTTATTATATTTTAATGTGGAAGAAAATACACTCAGGTTCCCATATGTAAAGTACTAAACAGAACTTTAGAAATGTTAACCCTTTTCTATTCCCTTTAGTCCCATTTCTATCACAAAATGAAGCCTTAACATCAAGGAAATAAAAAACCCCAACTCTTCTCTTTCTTAAGATTCCTTGCTTTTTTGTTTGTTTGTTTAAGTACCTAGGTACTTGGGCTGGTGCTAATTTTCAAGATTACTTTAACTTGGTGGTTTTCAATCTGCTCTGCAAAGCCCTAGAATTTCTTTTTCTTCAAAAGTTGATGTGGTAGATGTGCCACGTGCAGCGTGTGGAACTATAACTCTTGATTCAAACATAGTCACTCTACTTTTATTTTTACAAATTAGATTGTCAGGGAAGCTTTTGTATTAAAGGTTCTGATGGGGCTTTTTTTGGTGTTATTGTGTCTGGTTTTTAAAGCTGCTAAATGGAAGTTACAGAAGAAGGAACTTTGGGCCTGGCTTTTGGGGGTGATGTCCCACCCAACTGGATATATGGAATCAGGAGCAGGGCATCTCCTTCTCCTTCTCTGAAACAAGACAACCTTCACCAATGGAACAATGGAACAGAATCTCAGCCCCCTAATCTGTTTTATAAAAGGCTCAGCTCAAGAGAGGGAATCAGGGCATGAGGCTCACATAGTTTTATCCTCTTCTGCTCCCACAAATAACCAGAAGCATGATTTTAGCTTCTAGACACATCCTGCAAAGACATACTTATTGAGCAGAGAGAAGCTGAAAAAATTATGACCAAATCCTATCTTGAACTGGTAGGAAAGAGAGCAACTTTATTTCATTTTCTCTTGTTAATTTTTGGTTGTCTCTAAAAACCTCTCTCTACCAGGGCCAAAGCCAATGTGGTTCACATGCTGATTCTTGGTGGCTGCCCAAGGAAGGCTCAGAGGATAGGTCGAGGATTGATGTAAAAGCCCCCATGCCTTAATCCCTGTTTTTCTGCTATCCTATTCCGATCTTTTAGATGGGTGGTGAGGAGAGGATTGGGCACAAAGCAGCCAATCACTTACCTTTTTCCTTCCTTTGCAGTAACCCTAGCAGTACTTTTCCTACACGGGTTCTCACCAAGGCCTCAGCCTGCACAATGCACTTACCAAGGGGCGGGGAATAGGTTTCTGTGGCTTCTTTGAGCCCAGCTTTTTCATGGCATTATAGTACTTCTTCTGTTCTTCAGTCATAAAGATGTCCTGACCTCCGAAGTAAAGGAGGGAAGAAGAAAATAGACAATTACAACTGGCTCTCAACATGCTATGGGTTTGGACCTAAGGTTCAATACTGAGAACTGAGGGGAGACCTATCCCTTTCCTTTGTAGCTAATAGCTGTCCCAGAGTGGGGTAGACCTGCGATAATCATTCAGCTCTAAAGAGATACCTGCTTTTGTTTTTAGCTCAGGATTTCTAAGATCTTCCAGTCCCAAGGTAGAAAGGAAATGGATTAACTAATTATAGACCCTCACGAAAGAGTAAACTTGAGAGCAGTGACTCTGAAGGCAGTCGTATCTCACAGTCTCATTTTCTGGGGACCAGCTTTCCTGATACATTCTAGAAAAAACATTTTAGAATAAAAAGATCTTCATGTCCTGGCTGATACCCAATTTATTTTAGATGATACCCAAAATTTGGAAATTCTGGTGCAAGAAAGCAATTTGGAGGATGTCTTGGAGTATGCTGGGATAGACTTGGCTTACAAAATGAGTAACAAGCAATTTTTTCAATTTGCTCTGTAAAACTTGTTAACCATCTAGAACAAGTAAGGAAGTAAACTTTCCAAGGGTGGTCTCTCAAATCCCAATTTGCTTGTGCTCAGAGATTGACTAGATAATCACAAGTCTAGAGAGTTTCTACTTCTTGCGATAGCTATTCATCTGTTTCTTCCCTTTTCATCTCTGTTGCTAGACTGCGCTCTCTGACCTACCTGCTTCTGGTGGGAGACCAAGACCAGTAATAGGCCTCAAGAATAAAAGACTGCTAGTAAGTGTGGTAAACTACATGCTGCAAAATCCAGCCCCGAACAGAAAGAGTGGGTTGGGGCTAACGTATGGGGGCCACGGTCACAGTGAGCTGACAATATAGATTGTAGAGAAAGAAAGAGGGACATTTTCTTTCTAGAGATAGGGACAAAGGTGCCTCTTATCTGGGCTGACTTCCAACCACTGGCAATGAGGGGAGGAGACCTATCTTTTTCTTTTGTTGATTGAAGTTATCAATGATGACACCAATGAACAGGTTCAGGGTGAAGAAGGAGCCGAAGATGATGAAGATGACAAAGTAGATGTACATGTAGATATTGTCCTCATACTTAGGCTGCTCATCAGGCTGTCAAAGGACAGGATAAAAGAAAGAGAATCAGCTTCTAGTTTGGAGTTGGACATGCCAAGGCCATCAGCCATAACTGTGATCATTTGAGCTGCTGAACATCCTGGGGTGGGAGAGCCCTAGATTCTTTCTGCCTGCCTACTTTACTGCACTGGCATGGCCTGCCTTGAGAGGGCACTAGTCGTCCTCCAACTCATGTGGAGAACATGCAAATCATGAGGCCACAGGGAGGGAGGGCTGTCTGCTAGGAGCCATGCTTTTGCTATGAAGCAGGATTGAAGCATAGACAGCTTCACTGGGGCCACATAAAAATCAAGTCTAATCGTCGGGGGCCAATGTAAGAGAGTGATGACTTACTGAGACAAGGAAAGTGACCTATAATCAGTAAAACAAGCAATAAATGTTCCAAAGAGAAACGTCAACTTCTCCATTCCTCCATCCCTTCCTCTTTCTTGGTGGGATCGGTATACCACGCTGCTTGCTTTCCAGCCATCTGAGAAGGTGGTATTTTCGCCATGTACATCCTTACCTTCCGGGAATCTACAGCTGCATACATGATGTCCATCCAGCCTTTGAAGGTTGCCTGGCAAACAAGAGTCAGTCATTAGACGGTGCCTATTAAGGGAGTGGATGGGAGTCTAGGTAGGGGTCCCAAAGGCCAGGCTTAGGTTCAGTGAGAACACAGAACAGGGGTTTGGGTGCAGCCTCCCTTGGGCACAGAATTTTCTGTTTATTACTACAGGTCCCAGGAGGGCTTTGTTCCTGAAAATAACAACAAAGTTTGGCAAATAAACATGTTGAAAATGGTAATGGGATTAAGGCTTTACAAAAGGACTCAAAAACATGGGCCTGAGGATCCTGCCTAAAGTTAGGGAAAACTTTTACGAGTGAATGGCAGGAATCTACTGAAAATGCTTGGAACTTAGCACTCCATTCCACTGAGGAATCATTTTTTTAAAAAGGTGGTAAGCAAAAAAAAAAAAAAAAAAAAGTGTTAAGCGATAGGGGTCGGAAAAACCATAGTTGCATTTAAAAGAAAAACAAGATCAGACTTACCTTTTACTAATATACACATGTGTAGCCTAGGTAGTGGCAATACCAGCTTTATCCTTGACAGTCCCTTCCCAGTTCTACTCCTTCAGTCTACTATATCTAGACTGATTTTGGAAACAAATATGGATAATCCATGTACTAACTATTCTCCGTGTTTTATATACTCAACCAGATTCTAAGGTTTTTTCAGGGCACAGGAAGGTCTTTATTCGTCTGAGGGCCCTAGTACTCTACTGTCAAGCACAGCATCTTGCATATGGCAGGGACTCTGTGACTACCATGTTTGACTGGCTTGTGGATGTGCACTGGTTTTCTGGAGATGCTTCAATTCAGATTCAATTGGTGGGTCCAATTTTTTGAACTGGGATACAACAGCAAAAAAGCTTTGGGGTAAGAAAAACTACAGTTCATTCCATGAACTTTGCCTCCTACTATGAGTTGACAGTGAGTGTTTACTATATGTAAGGTTAGGTTGAGAGCTTCATCTGTGTTATTGCAGTTAGTCTCCCAAGAACTATATGAGATAGGCATGGCAATATAGTAACAAAAATACTTAATAGCAATTTTCATTAATTAAGCATGGTTATATGCTGGAAATTGTGCTAAGAAATTTTTAAAAATCACAAATCCTCTTAACAACCATGCAAGGTATCATTATCTATATTTAATAGATGAAGAAACAGAGAGTCAGAGAGGCTGAATAATTTGTCCAAAGTTACATATCCAATTAAGTATCAGAGTATGGTTCAAATCTATTAACAGTCTAATTTCAAAGCCTACGAGTTTCACTGCATTATGTTGTCTTGTCACACATTCCGAAACACTAGTGAGAGAGGAAGTGAAAACTAAGCTTCAAGAATGAAATTAGGCAAAAGAGAATTATCTAGATAGTTAAATCCTTCCTTACTGTGATACATTAATCTGATACCTTTCTCTGGGGTGGAGCTGAGGTGAGTGTGGCACCAAGGCACTGCCATGGTTTTTTCCTAAGTTAACTGGAGTGTAGTGAGTATGTACTATTATTTTGCTCCATCACAATTGCCATTACTTTTTTGTCTATGTGCTTATCTTCTTGATTTTTTTTACCCTTCTCTTTAACTGCACTCTCTGACCGGGAAGGGAGGATGATCTCTCTGCCACTTTATTACACTGCAGGAATCTTTATTTGTTGCTGGGCACAGCTCTGCTCCTGAGCACAGTGAGAGATTTCCTTTGAGTGAGATCTTGTGGAAGTCAGAGAATACTCAGGAAAAGTGTCTCTCTGAAACTGGTTTGGGGAACAATACTGTTTTCTTGGACTTATTGAGAATAATCCTGATTCTAGAAGTAGGGTTGAGAAGAAGCTAAATGGGATTTGTGCTAGCTGCCTGAATTTCACACAACTGAAAAAACAAAAACAAAAAATAAAACATTACTTACTACTTGAAGAAGGGCCAGGTATCCTGCCCCAACATTGTCAAAGTTGATCTTCACGTTCTTCCATCTGATCTCTGTATTGTTCCCCTCCATAAGCTTTTCACATTCAGTTTTATTGTTGACATCCTCAATTTCAAATCGGATTTCAGAAGTCTCATTAAAGCAGTAGTGGTACTTTCCCGCAAACAAGTTAACTCCCATGATGCTGAAAATCAGCCAGAAGATGAGACACACCAGCAGCACATTCATGATGGAGGGGATGGCGCCCACCAAGGCATTCACCACCACCTGCATTGGAAGGGGAAGTTGCTGAGTGTTGGGTGGAAATAAGAGCAAGCATATTTTTTGATTTCCAGGAGGGGAATGACATTGTGTGGCTTGTTCTGTATGGAAACATTACATTCCCTTTGGAATTAGAGTAACTGGATGGACTGACAAGTAGGACCAAAAATTTCTAAGTCTAGGACTATACTGAAGGAATTTTAAAAAGTTACAGCTTTATTTTGACTAACACAAATTCCCCAGCCAAGCTGACCTAGGTCTTCTTTCCTATGCATCAGCCTGGGATTGAAAAATTATTTCTTAGTCCAGTCTCCCTCTTCCTCAATTCATAAAATATGCCCAATGGGAAAATATGAGTAACTTTCAGCTTGCTAGTTGCCTTTCAACAGACATTCCCCCTCTGAAAAACAAGGTATAATTGTTCAAAATCACAGAGAACTACCCGTTGTGGTTAATAGAGAGCCAGTTAACAGTACATAATGTCTCTTTTATGACTACGCAAGGCCAGTTATTTTATTTCAGGCAATAGCTGAGCATGCATATTTTGCAGGCTCAAGAAAAAAAAAGCTATATTCCCTCTACCAAACAGTATAAAATAAAATCTGAACAGATGTGCCTTCACTCAAGGTTCATTATACTTCTCCAGCCTTTTTATTCTGACTTTGTAGGCTTTTAAATCGGAGTCGCTCCCTGCTAGGCTAATGCTGTCGTCTCTCTGCTCATTTCAGGCCTTGACTCCACTCATCACAGTGTATTAGAAATAGGGATGACTTAAAGTTTTTAAGAGAGTTTTGGGTTAGATCATCACTGCTCTTGAAACTAAAAAAAAATTGGCATATTACTAAAAGTCACTGACTACAGTAAGCTCAGGAATAAAAAAAAAGCAAAAGAAAAAAACCCCTTAGGAATCAAAGTTTCTGGGTTGTTTTCAACTTTGATTTTGCTTTACAGTATCAGTCAGAGCAGCACACAATTTAGAGTTTAGATTTTCCTTATCTTTTGGTTTTGCCTTAGACTGCATTGTCACTCATCAGGACATGTGGCTGATCACAGCTACCTGTTCTATCTTGTGTAAAAAATGCAATGATATTCTTCTGCTAAGGAGTCACTCTTCCTTTTAGATTAAAATATTCATTTTGTGTTTCTCCAATTCATATATTAAGGCCTTTAGACTGAGAGGCAGTTATTTCTTAATTCTTAGACCAAGAAATCTCTTCTAGATCTGACAGCTCTGCCATTAGTATAAAGTGTTTATTACTTTGTTGTTTATTATGTTGAGCAAGGAAAGCCAGGATATCTGAAATCTGGAAAACCTTCACTTTTTTTTGAAGAATGATATTCATATTTATTTATGTTACCAAATTTGTCATTTACTCAGATTTGAATTTACCTCTTCATTCTACAGTTGCTCACCCTTTGGCGGGAGCACCAAAAAGCAATGAAATGTGCAAAAGAACAGGCAAAAGGAGGATGATCCACAAATGGAAAAATAATTTCTCAAACAATACGGGAGTAGATTATGTAAAGATTCAAAAGCTCAAGTCTATGTGACAGCATTTCGCAGTAGACCTTAGGTGGCAGATCATGACTTTCTGTTAGACCATTACAAATGTGGCATAGGAAGTAGGCCCCAAAGACTTGAAACCGAGGCATATTGCTTTTTAATCTCAATTCAGAACCTACTTCCTCTAGGAACTCTTCTGACTATGCAGAGAATGATCTTCAGCTTCTACTCAAACCCAGTCTAACCTGTCCTACATACTATAGGTTACAGTTAAATATGGGTTAATATTTACCGCAGGGAAGAAAAATTAACGAAGTGATCTCTTTGAACTTTTATTCTCATAAAGTATATAGAAAATTTTATATATTGATCCATTTGATCAAGTGAATCAATATACAAAAATATTCAGAGCCTTATTCTCTGATATAAAATCCTATAAAATCCAAAGTTTTATAAGATGCAAATGTACTTTAATCATAACCAGAGGAAAACTTTTTACCTTAGTATTATGAATAAAACAGAAACAGAGTTGATTAATTTTTAAATTTTTACTTTTTTTGAGAAAGGGTCTCACTCTGTCGACCAGGCTGGAGTGCAGTGGTGCGATCTCGGCTCACTGAAACCTCCCCTTCTTGGGTTCAAGTGATTCTCCTGCCTCAGCCTCCCGAGTAACTGGGACTACAGGTGCGTGCTACTGCGCCCGGCTAACTTTTGTATTTTCAGTAGAGGTGGAGTTCTGCCATGTTGGCCAGGCTGGTCTCGAACTCCTGACCTCAAAGTGATCCGCCCACCCCGGCCTCCAAAAGTTCTGGGATTACAGGCATAAGACACCGTGCCCAGCCCAGGGTTGATTAAATGTACTAATAATTCTTCCTTGCTTTGAACATTAGCTGATAAGCTGCAATATGTTAAGTAGAAACTATTTAACTGTGCTCTGTATGTAATGATCATTGTGCTGTTATTCTCAGCAACCACTGGGCAAGAGATCATATTTCTTATTTTGAACTCTCACACTAAATATATATTATAAATGATAATTCAAATTTCCATTGGTAGCACTTAATGAATTTGATCCTCTCTTTTCTACACAAGCTCTCTAGTTATTCTACATTGCCTTTAATTATCATGAAATCTATTATTGTTAAGAACTAGACATGGAAATATCACTCAAAGCTAGGTTTTAGTAATCTATAAAAAGTTACTTTTATCAATGGAAGTTTATACTTGGCAATTGATACAAATCCCATTTAATTGATGAGAAAATTCCAATGGATATTAATTCTTACAGTATTTTTGTCTTCTCTATAATGTTTTGGACATTATTGTTGCTCATTAAATCCTATAAAATCTGTCAGCTGGCTTTTAATATCTGGCAGAGGGAACATGGCTTTAATGGACAACTATGTACTGACAATCAACAAAAATGCATGCATGTTTCATGGCACTAATATTATATACCCTCAAAAATTTAACAGCACAGCGAAATCTTTAAATGAAGATTACTATGGAGGAGAGAAAAGCAAAGAACTACATTAAGTATTCCTTTGCCTATAGCACAAGTGCTTCAGTCTTCCTGGTCTTTGGTTTGAGGAAGAAGAGGAGACTGAAGTCAGTGTCCCAGGACAGGCTTGGGTCATATGCTCCCTCTCAAGTGAAGCTCTGAGTCTGTAACTGGAGCAGCACAGTGACAGTTGAGCCCATCTGCATGGATGGTGTTCAGTTTATGAAGATTTCTTGTTTAAAATATTCTAAAGGTAATCTCTCAAGTGTTGGCATATAGAAGAACCAAAACCAAAGAATAAAAAAAAGTGCCCCATAGAAAAATAACATTTAAATAAAACGTGTGTACCTAATTCTGTTTATTACTGGGGAACTTACTATAAGCTTAGCCAAATCCAATCTTTCCTTCTTGCAGTTACTCCTCCACAGAAGAACTAGGAAACCTGCAGGGCAGGAATGGATCCCTGATCCCTTTTCACCTGCCCAACCAGCCATGGTCAATACTGTCTGTCAGTTGGCTGGAGTCAACCAAATGAGGTGGCACTCTTATTCCAAAGCTTCCCTTCATGCACATTTATTGTTTTAAATTCCAGCTTTGGGTTCAAACTTGTTCTTGCCCATACTATCTTACCGAAAAAAATCTTGATGTAGACGCTTTTCAAATAAAACATCGTAATGCTTTTCAAATAAAATTATCTACTGTTCTGATTATTCATTCGGGACCTCCAAGCTCCGAAACTACTTTCAAGTTGAAAAATGAAAGTTTTTAGGGGACTGGAAACTGAGGGTCCGGGAAAGGTACAGAAAGAAGGGGCAGCTAAAGGGAAGAGGTGTGGCTCCGAAAACGGCTTCTGCATCCAGGTTATTCAAGGAACTGCCTCATGAGCAAACTGGCCTCAGCGGCCATGAGGACTGCTTCTGCCTGCCTGGACAGGGCTGACAGTAACGAGCGTCTAGAGGGAAAGAGTTAGTAACAAGCGTCAGATGGGTCACATGGGCATTTCTTTTGTAGGGGATGGGGGGATTTCTTCGGGTATTACCAGTCTCTTTTTGGGAGATCAGGGATCACCGTAAGGGGATGCGGAGGAGCTCAGGACGAGTACTGTCTTCCGTGCACTTCTTTTGGCTGCATCTTGTCCTCAGTTTTTCAGCCACCAAAGTGGATTATCAACTTTATAACAAAACCAGTATGGTTTATTAAAACATTTTATTAGCTCCCTCTGGAAAATGTGCAAAGGTGCAGGGAGCAGAAAAGAGCATTTTAACCACATTTTCAATCTCACCGTGGCTGTCTAAACCACTGAATCTTGTGTAATAAACTCTCTTCCTAAATTTAGCCTGAGCATAGCAATGACCTTATTGCGCACCTTCTAAAACCTCTCTTATCTGTGGGACAAAGTCTTAAAATCCCCAGTTTTTGGAAAAATTAAAATAAATTTACACTACAGTGGAACTGCCCTTCCTGCAGATGGTTTCAGGAGAGTTGCAGAAAGCTTACATTTAGTAAACCAAACTGTGACTGTGCTACAGAAGAAACACGAATTTGTTGCAAAAAGCATTTGTCTGGATAAATTAACATAATAGAATTCCCAAGTCCCAATTACGTTTTCATCTTCCTATGCAACTGTGGGTGGCTTCATGGAGTAACAGCCAGGGATCACAGATGAGGAATGAATGTAGCAGCACTGTCCTGGTATCTAGTTTTTCCAATCGGTCTTGCTTCATGTAGACTATTGTAACAGTTTAATTTTTATTCCTACATTCTGAGGTTTGCACATTTAAAAATATATCCTCTGGTTTGCTCTCCTGCATGTATTCAACATCTGAATTGAAGCGAGTTTTCTTGGTCTCGTTAAGTATAACAGACCTCTCTCTGATCACCACAGGACAACTGTTACCACCAAAGCCAGTTGCCCCTTTGATTTTAAGAAATTGACTTTTTAGTGTCTGTGTGTGTGTGCGCGTGTGCGCACGCACGCACGCACATGCACAATTGTTTAAACCAAAAGAGACAAGAAAATGGCACCAAGAAGGCACCTTGTTTCTAAGTTGGTGGGGTGACAACACCCTGTATTGTTTTGGGTGGAGTATCACCAAAGCAGGAATAAGAGGGATCAAGAAATTTCAGGAGAACTAGCTGATATTCAGTCATCTAGCATCATACCTGGTTGTTGTTTTGACAGTGTTAGGGGACCATACAGCATGGGCAGAGGGGTTGGGGGTGAGGAAAAAAGCTTTGCTATCAGACAGAGGCTGCCAGTCCGTATGGGACTGGGCTGAGAACAACAAGGTGCAATAAGAGGAATCTGAATAGAAAGAAAAGCATTTCTTCTCCCAGGGCCATGCCAAATTCTGCTCCATCCCCAATTCCAGGCCTGCCATCATGTCTTCAAGCCCATTCTCAGCTGCTTTCTCAGTGACCCCAAGGCCACAGTCCCCACCTGGCTGATGCCCCTACACAGCACTCTTCCTGCCTGAAGCCTGTGCTTTTCAGTGGGTCTGTGGGTTACAATTCCCCTTCTTTGCACCTGGTGATTCTCCCTATTAAATCAACAGCCCAGAAAGCCGCCCCGAGTGCTACAGGTAAGCCAGGCCAAATGAGAATAGCCAATGTTAACATGTTCTGCGATGGCATGTTGTTGGGAGTGGGGCCAATATTAATGTGATGAGGCAGCTTAACGCAATTCCCCTTTGCACGGGGCAGGTGTGGGGAAGAGAGTGGAGGATCAAATCAGCAGCTGCATCACAGAATTCGTGTTTGAATGATCTTTCCACCATGTGATCAGTTCTAGCATGCTTAAACAGTTTCCATTGGCATGCAGAAGGATCAGCTGCTCTTAGTATCTTACCCTCATCCCTTCAAATCGTGATAAGGCTCTTAAGGGTCTCAAAGCTCTTAGGGTCCTAAGGGACTTTATGGCACCTAGTTCCGAGTAGCCCAGGGCATTAGCTATAAGGCTGACTAAAGAGACCTACACAGAAACAGAAGAGAAAAACAAAAACAAAAAAGGTAACAAAAAAAAAAAGAAAAAAAAAAAAAAAAGAAAACAGAGGTTCCAGAGTGTTAGAATAAAGCCCCTAGCACTGAAGACACAGATTGGGCCCCCCAGGTAGAGGAAGTGGGTAACACCAGCTGCCTATTTCAACTTGACTCAAACGACCTGGAAGGAAAGGTGGTTGAGAGGCAGAAGAAAAAACAAGAGGGAAGAGAAAATCGAGAAAGCGGTAGAACACACACACAAGTTGGAAAAGGGGAGAGGCTGACGGGAGAGGGAGAGAATGAGGAAGTTCCACTGGAAGGAGAGGAGCCTGAACAGACGACAAGAGCCTTACCCTCGCCCTTTACAGTCTCTGCAGGTCCCAGAAGTCCCCATTAAATTAAGCCAGACAAATTTAATGGTACCTATGGAAAAGAATACAGATAAATACACATACTGCACACAAGCTGCCCCCTCCTCAGCTCATTCACCACTGGCTTTCCAAGAGGGACAAGCTCTCTTACTCCTGGTTGACAAAAAACCATTTGTTTGAGAATTTGATGCATCACGACATTAACAACAATGAAAACGTTCAATAAGTACCATGGCTGACTTGCAGTTCCCAAGAAGAACTGTGGCTCCATGAGAACTCACTTAAGTGAGTTCTATCTCTATCTTTTAAATACATCCTTCTATCTCTCACTTTTAACTACAATAACCCTTCTGACTTTTAACTATAACCAGGACCCCTCCATGGCCACAAGAACTTGGGTGAGTCTGGACAACTGAATCCATACTTTTCCTTATAATTCTCATTCCTTCCTTCCAGAACAGTCCAAAATGAATTATCCTCAGGTCTGTCATTTCCATGTCAATCTTCTATAACTTTTATCATTAGAATAATAGCTGGAAGAATTATTGGAAAAAAATTTGATAGATGAGGAAATTGAGACCCGTACACAAGAATTTGCCCAGGGTTACACTGGCAGTTCTGCAGCCAAGATTAAAGACCTCCACTGCCGGACTCCCAGGCCAGTGCTTTTTCTTCCACAGATAGGTCACGTCCCCAGTGGGCAGGTTACACGACAACGTTCCAACAGGACTATCTGGACAATCCAGAGTTGAATATGTTGCCGTACCAGGGGGAAGAAGCCTGCAGACCTCCAGGCTTAGACGTATGGTCAAACACTTTCCTGCTCTGCCAGAGGCAAACTTACCTTGTTCTACCAGAGCTCTCACAGCAGTGACCACGATGCCTTCGCAACACCATGCTAACTACATTTATGCCTGCCTGGGCCTGAGCTGAGAGTTACAGAATTCTTCAGGGGAGGGCAGACCTAAAAATACGTTTAGTTAGTCAAACTCCAGAATGTTTGGGTTCTGGGTTTCCTTTTTTTTTTTTTTTTTTTTTTGAGACGAAGTCTCACTCTGTCGCTCAGGCTGGAGTGCAATGGCGCAATCTTGGCTCACTGCAACTTCCACCTCCTGGGTTCAAGCAATTCTCCCTGCCTCAGCCTCCTGGGTGAGTAGCTGGGATTACAGGCATGTGCCACCATGCCTGGCTAATTTTGTATATTTAGTAGAGATGGGGTTTCACTGTGTTGGCCAGGCTGGTCTCAAACTCCTGACCTCAGGTGATTCGCCTGCCTTGGCCTCCCAGAGTGCTGGGATTACAGGCTTGAGCCACCATGCCTGGCTGGGTTCTGGGTTTCTTACAACACAAATTCTAGGATAGGTTAAGATATTTCCATCAACAGCTCTTAAATTCTTCCTACTGGGAAGTGGTGGTTGCAGATCAGCTTAGCTTACTTAAATTGATGATATTTTAAAGAAAATTTAGAGAGGAAAAAAAAGAAACAATCTACAGCTTAGTTTCATTTGCTGCTTTTTAACTCTATTCTAGGGCTTTACTTCTTTGATCCTGTGTCTGTGAATTGCACACACACAATTTTTAAAAAATTGAAGACATAATCAAGCAGCATGACTGGCAGGGGGTAGAAGTGGAAGGTGAATGACCTAGCAAGGGTCAGGATGAGCAGGTGTAAAGGTTTCGATTTAAAAAACAGGTATGGCCGGGTGTTGTGGCCGAGGTGGGTGGATCAGTTGAGGCCAGAAATTTGAGACTAGCCTAGCCAACATAGTGAAACCCCATTTCTACTAAAAATACAAAAATAAATTAACTGGGCATGGTGGCACACGCCTATAATCCCAGCTGCTTGGGAGGCTGAGGCAGGAGAATTGCTTGAACCCGGGAGGCAGAGGTTGCAGTGAGCGATGATGGTGCCACTGCACTCCAACCTAGGCAACAAGAGAGAAACTCCATCTCAAAATAATAATAATAATAAAATCAATAAAAAATAAAAAGGGGTATGAACCTTGATCTATGCATGTGCCCATAATCCACCAGTGTAGTTATCTTCTCTGAAGCCCTGGGCAGTGTCCAAAGCAAGTCTGGAAGTAAATGTTGCCCTATTAGGCTACCCTAATTTTCTTGGAAAGGCAGATGGTCCAGAGTTCAATGTCTGCCTAAACTATGGGCCACAAAAGCCCTATCTAGAACACAGTAGCACCAACTAATCCCTTTCTCTCCATCCGTCCATCATTATCAGTAAGAATTTATATGGAGGTATCTACTTCCCTATTATTGCCAAGTGCAGCCAACTCTTAACTCCAAAAGAATTGAAAGTTGCCAGATTCTTCATGAGGCCTTAATAAGTATATCTGAAGGGAAGCTATTCTTTCTCAACCATGTAACCTGGACTCAACAGTGCCCTGGGTCAGCTTCATTTTACAAAACTTTGTCAGGTAAAGATTCCAAGAAACTAAGCTTTGAGTGGCTATAGGCACCATATAAGGTAAGAAGATCCCAGCTCTTCAGGATGGGTGACTTATCTGATAACAAATAGCCCACAGTGTGGAGAATGAAGGAGGAGGTCTAAGGGCCAATTCAGTGGCTGGCTGTAAATGTTGCTGAGAGATAAGCTGTTACTCAGCTGATTAATCTGGCCCAGGACGGGATCAATAAGGGTCTTATCTGGGTTATTCTTTAGCAGTTGAGGGCTCTCTTATAATCCTCTGAGTCTCTGTTAAGCCCTTCCTGGAGATAATCCTAACATTGCTTAAAGTATTCTTTAAGGAAAGAATCAAACCTAAAAAAACCAAACAAACAACAACAACAACAAAGGAATTGAGGAGACATCAAATTCAGGGCATCAAGCTGGGCGCCATGGCACGTGTCTGTAGTCCCAGCTACTCAGCAGGCTGAGGTGGGAAGGCTGCTTGAGCCCAGGACTTTGAGGCTGCAGTGAGCCATGATTGTGCCACTGTACTCCAGCCTGGGCAGCAGGGTGAGACCTACCTAAAAAAATTTTAAAAATGAAAAAATAAATAAATTCAGGGCATCTATGGTTGCAGGCTGGAAAAAAAGGGGGAAAGACATTAGGTGATTTTTCCAAAATGATGTGAATATTTTCAAACGGAGAATGTTTTCAGCAGTCTGAATTCAGGATGAGGCATGTGGTCTCTGCAAGTCCCCATTTCCGGAACCGACAGGCTTGCTGATCTCCATATACAGTGGGATAAATGTCCTGGGGAAAAGATGCCAAAATTCTTTTACAGGACACAATCTCCAATGCAGCCAAGGACCTGAGCAAAACAGAATGTTTTCCTTGTTTGGGAACTCATACGGCTTATAAATAAAAGGAATTAACCTTGGAAGTCATCTGGATAATCCCATGACTCTGAAAAGTACTCACAGCTTTAAGGGGCAACAAGGAAGAATGAAAATCAATTAGGAAAACAAATGCGATGAGTAACAGACTCAGACATCAAGTCACCAGTGGATGGTGTTAAGTTAGGACCTAACCTTCTGGATGTTCTAAAATGCCAAAGAAACCAGACACTACTGAAATGGACACCAAAAAGTCCAGCGGTTCCAGCTGTTCAGGTGACAGGCCAAGACTAATTGTCCATCCACAACTCAAAAGTGGCAGCGATTGGAGCCACTGTGATGGCCTGGGAATGTCCCCCGACCTAGCACAAGCCTGGAATCAGGCCATAGTTGCTATGGAAGCTAGTGTAAGCTCCCCAGGGGCTGGGAACATGCTTGCAACAAGGATAACCTCTATTTCTCCTTATTGTTTCTGGAGCAGTTCTACACAGATAATGGCATTCAACTATATTACTTACTAATAACTGGCACAGAGGTCTTCACAGGAGCCAGTTGGGCACCACTGTAATGTAATGATCAAGCAACCCCCAAAAGCTAGAGGAACTGATGAATTAGTGTCAGTTGGGTGCATGCCTGTCCCATGCTCTTTACCCCCTTCCACCTCGTATAAAAAGTCATAAAAACGTTTGTGAAATAAATGCTGGCTGGGCACAGTGGCTCATGTCTGGAAACCCAACACTTTGGGAGGCCAAGGAGTTCCAGACCAGCCTGGGCAACATGGTGAAACTCCATCTCTACCCAAGATACAAAAATTAGCCAGGCATGGTGGTGTGTGCCTGCAGCCCCAGCTACTTGGGAGGCTGACATGTGAGGATTGTGTGAGCCCAGGAGGCAGAGGCTGCAGTGAGCAGAGATGGTGCCACTGCACTCGAGGCTGGGTGACAGAGTAAGACCTCATCTCAAAAAATAAATAAATGCTAATGTGTAGGACTGTTAGTGCTTTAGCAGCTTATTTGTTTAGCAGGGGCATGTGGGATACCTGATCAACATCCTCAAATTCTGGGTAGCTCACCCTAGGGGAAAGAGAAGAACGTGTTCTGGTGAGGGTAGGTCACGGTGGGGAAGCTCTGTTTCAAATCACAGCCTCCCCAGGCAGCTGGGAGTACCAGTTTGAGTTCAGGTGTCCCGCCTGACGCCAGGTAGTCCTGAGGAGCTACTGTGAAATGAAGACTCTATGGCACTTCCCCTTTCTCTAGAAAGAGAACTGGCCCAGTCTCACTTTGGCTCTCTGGATCTCATCTCAAGCCCATTCTTTAAGTCTTAGAGTTCCAGCTTTCTGTCTGTGGGAGGTACAGGTCCTTCCACCACAGGATGGTATCAACAGTTACTGGAGAGAGTGCTAACATCTCTCGCTGCGAGGGTCTCACACTGGTACCCTCTAGGGCTGGGCTCCTGACCTCATTTAGGCATTTCCCAAAGGCTGGCTTTTTGAAATGGGGATGCAACTGAGGGCACAGTGACAGTTCTGGGAAGGGGGTCATTAACCATGGAAATTGCAGACAATGTATTGGAAAAGAAATCCATTTATAGAGCAGAAATCATGGCTCAGTGTTGGGCACCTGCCATCGGAGACATTTCTATGCTGCTCTATCCTGGATCCCAGAGGTACTCTACAGGTAGTTCACCATGCAGCCAATGAAACCTGCATTCTACATGACCAGTCTAGTCTCCACCGTTCTACTTTCTTGGCACTTCACAGCCCTCAGAAGGAAGTAAATTTTCCATAGGCCCTGGTCCTACAAATCCCATTCATCCTTTCTTTAAAATGCTGATTTGGCTGAAAGAAAGAAGCTTTAGTTATTACATAGAATAAGAGAACAGTCATCATCCTTAGTAAAGCTGACAAGGGACAAGTGATGGTGGGGTGAGAAAGAGTTAGAGAGGATGTCACTTCCAACCTGGAAAAAACATAGGAGGTCATGGCCAGCAAACCTCGGAGATAGTCTTGGAACCTGGAGGAAAAAAGGATTTCTCAAGTTTCATGATCACTGTAGAATGGCAACGTGTGGGAAGAAGGGGGGACTTTATTTCAGTATGAACTCCCCTCGCCTAATAAACTGACTTGTTTGGATGAGTCTGGTATCAAGACTTGAGTTGGATGGAAGTGTTCATGGGAATGGTCAGCAGGAGAGACCACAGAGATCCCACTACCACCTTCGTCCCAGCAGCCCCCATTTCATTCTCTCACCCCTTCTCCCAGCCACAAAAAGAGGACATCTTGCTGGCCTGGGGCAAGAACTTTCCTGTCCCCAGCCTAGTAACAAGGGCCTTTAAGATCAGTGATTCCACTTCTCCTAATCTCTGAATCTAAGTTAAGCCAAACCCACCAGACTTAAGAGTTGGTTGGTTAGTTCCCCTGGAGCAAACGCAGGGACTTCAGAGTTCCCCTTCCTAAAATGAAGATCTGAGTGCTATGAAAGGAACTTTACCCACACCTACATCTACATCTTGATCTATAACCTGGGCCCAGGGCAGCTACTGCCATTAGAAAAAGAGAGACCCCTGTTTCTGTGTTCCTGCTGGAAGGGGTGGGAAACAGAAAGCAAGACACCTACAGCCACAATGAGGAAGTCCAGCCAACACCAGGCATTGGTGAAGAACTTGACGAAGCCATAGGCTGTCCACTTGAGCAACATCTCCAGGATGAAGATATAGGTGAAGACTTTGTCAGCATATTCCAGGATGGTGCGGATGGTCTTTCTCTGCTCAATGTAGATGTCCTCGAAGGCCTAAAAGAGAGGCAGCAGCTGCCTATGACAGTGCCTAAAGGCAAGCAGGCCACAGGGAGCACTGCTATCCTCAGGGAGCCCTCCCACATGGGCTGGCCTATCATCAGCTCCCTGTCTCCTTCGCTTTACTCCCCCACTACACAGGCTTTTTATTTTTTAACAGGTTTATTGAGATACAAGCCACGAATCATAAAATTCAGCCATTTAAAATGCCTTTTAGTATATTCAGAGTTGTGCATCCATCACCACAATCAATTTTAGAACATTTTCATTACCTCCAAAATAACGCCCCCCTAAACCCCCAACCCCCTAGCCCTAGGCGACCACTCACCTACTTTCTCTCTCTAGATTTTCCTTCTTACGGCTGAGTAATAGTCCAATATATGGATATACCACATTTTGTTTATCCTTCATCAGCTGATGGACATGTGTGTTGTTTCTATTGTGAACAATGCTGCTGTGAACATCTGTGTATGGGTTTTTATGTAGACATGTTTTTATTCTCTAGGGCATATGTCCAGGAATGGAACTGTTTAATTTTTTGAGGAACTGCCAAACTGTTTTCCAAAGTGGTTGCATCATTTCACATTCCTACCAGAAGCATATGAATGTTCCAATTTCTCCACATCCTCACCAACACTATATATAAAAGACATGACAAAATCTTTCCTCCTTTTAGTCCCTTGACACCACAGTATGGGTGGAGGGTCATATGGGTGCGAGATACTCAGGTGAAGAAAATCTTATCACTATTTCTTTGGCATTCATGAATGGGATAATCCTTTATATGGTGGTGTGAGCATTCCCATCTGCAGAGTGGTGGACCACACAGGTGTGGTGCCAAGAGGAGGGAATTCCTAAAGCACAGGAAAACCTGTGGAGGTGGGAGGAAGTCCTCTGTGATACAATGGGAAGTGCCTGCTCTGAACAGCTCCAGGAGAATAGAATTGGGTTGTCTGCAGCCTCACCTTCCAAAATGGAGGCACATGGGTATCGGGTGCTCCACTTTCTCTTTTTTTTTTTTTTTGGAGATGGAGTCTTGCTCAGTTGCCCAGGCTGGAGTGCAGTGGTGTGATCTAGGCTCACTGCAACCTCTGCCTCCTGGGTTCACACCATTCTCCTGCCTCAGCCTCCTGAGTAGCTGGGACTACAGGCGTGTGCCACCACACCCGGCTAATTTTTTTGTATTTTTAGTAGAGACGAGGTTTCACCATGTTAGCCAGGATGGTCTCGATCTCCTGACCTCGTGATTCACCCACCTCAGCCTCCCAAAGTGCTGGGATTACAGGCGTGAGCCACCACGCCCGGCTCCACTTTCATCAACAGGCAGTTGGGGGGACAGGGGTCATGGGTTCCACAGTCCTACTCAGGGTCTCAGTGCAAATAAATCCCCTTTGCTCAATCAAAAAGGCAACAGCTTCCATGTCAGGTTTCCCCTTAAACCCATCTGTTAGAAATCCCTTCTATAATTCAAGGTATGTGAGATGCCCAAGACTGATCTCATGTCACTGAGGGCCCTAATCCCCACTCTCTTTAGTCCCATTGTAACCACGTTCTAGTTTCTTCTTGGACATTTTAGCTGTGGCTTCATTTTGTTATTTTTTTATTTTATTTTTTTTTTTTTTTGAGATGGAGTTTCGTTCTTGTTGCCCAGGCTGGAGTGCAATGGTACAATCTCAGCACACTGCAACCTCCGCTTCCCAGGTTCAAGCAATTCTCCTGCCTCAGCCTCCCGAGTAGCTGGGATTACAGGCATGCACCACCATGCCCAGCTAATTTTGTATTTTTAGTAGAGACATGGTTTCTCCATATTGGTCTGGCTGGTCTCAAACTCCCAACCTCAGGTGATCCGCACGTCTTGGCCTCCTAAAGTGCTGGGATTAAGGCGTGAGCCACTGCACCTGGCCACTTTGTTATTCTTAAATCTCATGCCTACTGTTGCACAGGGTCTGCAGGTACTGAACCAAATATCCTTTGCCTAATCATTAAGACAAATAAAAACTGTTAAAGGTGAGCAGTAAAGAAAGTTCAAAACCTTTAGTTCACTACTGCTTTATTCTTTTTTGTAGAGATGGGAAAGAGAAGAGCCAAACAATGGGTCATACTGTTTAGATTTTTGTTTACTAGATTTGAAGAATAACAATGAGAACAATAATAAAACGCCTTTCTCCAATCACTCGGCTTAGTCTGATCCTCTCTTTTCTTAAGGGCAGAGACCATGCTGTCACCTCTGTCATCTCGGGGGCCTCGGAGGCACCTCAGGAAGTGTTGTGTGAATGCTCGTTGATGCAACAAATGGCCCAGGGGCAGGCGGGGCAGTCTGGCTCCCCTTCACTCAGATCAGTGGCTACCAAGCCATCTTTTTTGCCTCCTACTTTAATCCTGACACCTTCCTGTGTAAACCTTCCCCTCACTTCCCATGGTCCTTTTCATGAAAGCTGTCTTCTTCACCCTTGGGCTTGTCTTTAATACGCACTGCTGCCTCTCTCAGCTTTTCTTATTCTCCTGCCTCACAAATCAGTGAAACTTCCCAAGTCACTGTCAAAATCTTTAACACTGAATTGGGGGTTTCTCCCTTGTTATGTTTTTTTTTGCTTCCAGATCAAGCTTTGATTCCACACCTACATGAATGTGCCCACCTTCTTTAAATACACTTCAACATTATGCATTCTGCACCTTTCCCTTAAGGAAAGTGTGTACTGTCTCTGGTCCCTGCTGTCCTCAAAACTATTCAACCAGCAAGCAGCTCCCTCACACCACACCCTGTCCAGGTCTCCTCAGTTATAACCCAGCTAAAAATAAAAGCAAATGCCAAGATAATTAGTCTCAGCAGTGGAGGGGCCTGTGTGTTCAGGACTTGTATGTTTCACTGATTAATAAGCACTTAGGACAATGTGAATATAAATAACCTTTGTACCAGAGATCTGACTCTAAACATTTGCTAATGCCACGTGTTCTCTAAATCCAGTAGGCTGTGAAGAGACAGTGAGTGGAGGAATAACACCTCCCTCCCATCCTGGGTAACCGAAAAGCAAAGAACAAGAGATTTGGGGCATTAGGTAAGAGAGGGAAGTTCATTTTAGGGGCTGCTAAGGATGGGGCAAACCAGGCAGTGGGGACACATGAGAGGAATAGTGCTAAGAGGATCACAGTGTGAACAAGTATAGATTCTAATCCCACAGGCTCAAAGTAGCAGCCTAAAGCACTTTAACAGATCATTATTCTCGGGACCACAGCCAATCTGTTTTCAGAGCCACTGGGCTTTGGCCTCAGCCTTTTCCCACTGGCTTCTCTACACCCTTCCCCAGCCAGTCCCTCCTCACACTCTCCCCTGGACCTCACCAGGGCGCCACTGCTCAGCAGAATCATGAAGATGATGAAGGTCTCAAACCAGTTGTGCTCCACAATGAGGAAGCAGGTTTTCCGCAGGATCCACCAAGACTTGCCTAGCCCTTCCTCGATGTTGACCTGGCAGCACTTGAACCGCTGGACACAACCTGGCACCAGCGGGAGAGGCAGGTCAGACCGTGGAAACGTGCCCCGCCCAGACCTGCCCTCTCCTCCATCTCCCAGGCCCTGCCAGGTGCTGCCCCACCACACAGCCAGGAGGACAGTGGCTGAATCAGAATGTCTGATTCAGAAATGGAGAGGGTGGCAGGGCTGGGGCTATGCTGCAAAGGCTAATGGGGCAAGGCCCTCTGGAGTCAAGAAGATGTCCTACTAAGAAGCACTGAGAGGGAGGAGAAAAGGTAGTCAGGAGGCAGGCACAGCCATGACAGAACAGGCCATTCTAATGGAAATTTTCGGGCTGATGCCAAGAGAAAATGGACAATGAAAAGTGTTGGAATAGAAACTTGTTATATACTCGTCAGATACAAATAGGGGAAAAATCTACGTTTCCTTCAAAATGGTGGGGTGGGGAGCAAAGTTCTTGAAGATAGCCACTGAGCTGCCCCTCGCCCACCACTAGCCCTGGCACAACTGTGTCTGTGAGCAACGTGAGTATCCCAAGCCCATCCCCTCCTCATCCCCTTTCACCTTCTGTGAAGCAGGCATCTGGATCCAAGTATTCCTCAGGCTGTTCCACAGGAACCTCTTCTACTTCTGGTTTGATATCAATGGTACTTCCTTCAGAGGAGCTGGTGTCATCTAGTTTCTAGACACGCAAGGAAAAGAGAAATCAGGCAGCTCTGCGGCAACATGCCCACTCCACACTGAGAACTCTGCCTCTAGTGGGGATGAGGCACCAGCTCTGACTCTTCTCTAGAATTCTTACTACAACTCGCGATAAGCAAACCATATCCAGGGGCCCTCAAAACTTCTGTCCAGATGGGATATAACATCAAAACCTACCCACAGACGACAATGACCCACCCAAAGCTAAATGCAGCTATAGGTTGGTTTCAGGGCTATAACTCAGATGAATGACAGGGAAGTACTCGAGGGCTTATCCCAGCCTCTGACCCAGATGATCCAGAAGTGACAGAGGTGGGTCCAGGATCATCTTAGGATTCCACCTCACTTAGGAAAGGCCTAGAATGATACTGGGAGGGTGGAATTAGTTCTCCAAGTAAATTGGTTATTCCAGAATCTCTCTACCAAGCCCATAGCTGAACCAATCCCCAAGGCTGAGAGCACCCTGTTTGTTCTCACACAGGATCAAGGCTGTTTCTAGGCTGGGACCTTACATCTTTGCTGCCTTCAGGATCCGACTCGCTGCTAACATCCTCTGTGTTGAGGTTCTCAAAGTCAGACTCGCCCACAGCAATGGGTACCCGCACAGTCAAGTTGGGGTTGTTGATGAAGGACATGTGGTCCTCATCAATGATGTACTTCTCCACGCTGCTGCCAATGCCACTGGTTGTGCCATTGCCATTCTTCTGGAAGTCGCCATTCCGGTGGATGTCTGCACCGGTGTGATTGGCGATACAGTTGGCCTTCTTTTCATACAACTCATCCAGAGGCTTCACCTCATCGGCCTCACGCTGCTTAAAGTGGGCCTGCATGAAGGCGTGCACCTTTAGTTTGGTCCAGGCCACACCCTTCTTGATACGGATCACTGAGATCTGGAGGTTGTTCATTTCCCCATCGTCATCTGTGGCAGCCAGGTTGTCTGCACTGAAGGAGCTCAGGAGCAAGGCCAGAAACAGGTTCAGCACCTATGCCAGTAGCATTGGAAAAAAGGAACAAATGTAGAAAAGTTATCCACCGAACTCAGGGTTGCAAACTGGAAGCCAACGGACTTCACGTGACAGACTCAAAGAGGCTCTGTTGTGTTGTGTTTGGCCCACATAGTATTTTAATGCTCATGTTACCAGGTGGGAATGTGTTTGGTTTTGGTTGTAATACAAGGAGTTTAGCACCTCTTTTCTTGGGTCTTTTATAGTTTTACATACATATATATGTACCCGAAAATATATTACTTCTCTTATAATCAGAAAAAACGAAGGCTGTATCCATTTTGGAAGGACATTTCCCCAAAATAAAAAGGTGAATATACATTATTGGGGAGTGTCACAAAGTGCATAGATGCCACGTATTCATGAGCAGAGTTCTTAGAGGACCCACATCAGAAAAAAAATTAGGCTTGAAGTGCCATCCTTTCACACAAAAAAACCAAGAAGGTAGAACTGAAACACACTTCATGTCATCATATTTTAAGAACAAATTTTGTTTTCCTAACATTTATAAAAATAAAATTGCTTTAGCAAGACAGTGATGGTGACTTTTATATTCTTTTGCATAGCCAAATGTCAAGCCATCAGATACAAGTTTATTTATTTTTGTCTTAATCTCCTATTTTACTACATTGAACATTAAGATTAATTAATTTATTTTTATTAAGACTTACTTTTTAGGAGTGGGAGAGGTGCTCACTTCTTGATTTACACTTGGTCCTTACTTTGTCATACTTGGGAAGAAGAGTAAGGCATACATTTTAGGAGGAGATAACAGTCATGTGCAGAGTGGGAGGGTGGAAACAATAAATGAACTATAAGTGTTTGGAATATCTGCACCATTTGTAGAGTTAAAAAGGAATATGGTTGGTAAAATGCGGGTGAGTTGGAGAGGGCTTTGAAGGCCAGGCTGAGGGATCTGAATTTTATTTAATTACATCCACTACTGGTTCTTGAGTAAAGGAGTCACAGATGATGACGGAGATTTGAAAAAGTCATTCAGACTAACTACATACAGAGGGGAAGGGCAGAAGTTAGGAGGCTGTTACATGCATGCATTGATAAGGGTCTGGATTAGGCTACAGAAATCCCAAATCTTAGCATGCATTAGAATCTCAGGGAGTGAGGGGTGTGGATGTTTGTTAAAAATATTTCCTTAGCCTACTCTAAAGATATCTGGATTCAGTAGACTTGGTATAGAGCCTGGGACTTGGCCTTTTTTTGTGAGTGAAATTTGTGTAATTATGATGCAGGTGGTCTTGAGACCACATTTTTATAAAGTACTGAATGAATTATAGAAATGCAAAGGAAGGGGCAGATCTTAGATACTATGAAGAAAGATATCCACAGAAATACTATGAAGAAAGATGCATTTAAGACACATCAGATATTTGCTGGGAGTGGAGAGAAAAGAGACAGAAAATACTCCAAAGTTATAGGTTCCTAGAAACTAGATGGGCAGAAGGACTACTGAGCAAAGGGGAACCTGAAAAGTGTCATCAGGGGTTAGTGGTAACAGCTAATTTTTGTCAAGTGCTCAGGTATCTGGAGACAGCCATGGGGAGATCTCTTTGAGACAAATAAGAACAGGAGAGTGAAGAAAGCATGGCAAAGTCAGAGCTTGGGAATGCTGATCATGCTACATACCGGGAAGCCATTGTTATAGTCGCTGAAGTAGTGAGAAGACTAGAGGGATTGGGACTGAGGGAAAGGTGGCTGGGAGTGGAGAACAGAAGAAATTAAACATTACAGTAGCGATTTTTTTGTAGGTCAAATGGAAGAACAGAATAGCTGTAGCTGGTTTGGAGGCTGATGAGTAGGAGCCTTTTACTGTCATGCTTCTCTATGGCAGAAAAAGGAAGAGAACTCATGTGGATGAGCGTGTAAGGGACAGATAAGCTTGTCTTCTTCCAGTTCTCTTTGCCCTACACTTGCAGGTGGGATTAGGGGCCTGATCTGTAAGATAGTCCTTTCTCAAACTTTAGTGTACTTTTGAGTCACACAAGGATCTTGTTAAAAATGCAGATTCTGATTCAGTAGTTCTGATTTGGGGCCTAGAATTCTGCATTTCTAACACACTCTCAAGTGATCTTGTTGCTGCTAGTCCTCAGATCACACTTTAAGAAACAAGGTGTTAAGATCTGTTGGTGACTCTTCTAAAGACAGAGGTAGAAGAGGGCAGGTGGACAGATCAAAGTAAAGCAATAAAGTGATTTGTCATTTATATAAATTAAATAAAACTCTAAGACGGTTTAGAGCAGTGGCTCTCAATGGAGGGCAATTTTGCCCCCCGGGGACATCTGGCAATGTCTGGAGACATTTTTGGTTGTCACAGCTCTGAGGATGCTACTGGCATCTAGTGGGTAGAGGCCAGGAGGGATGCCGCTGAATCCTACAATGCACAGGACAGTCCACAACAAAGAATTATCCAGCCCAAGATGTCAATAGCACCAAAGATGAGAAATTGTGATTAAGAAAAAGGAAGGCTTCTGCAGGCGAACGGGCACAGACTTTGAAGTCTAGGTTCAAATATAAGCCCTATATTTATTTGGGAAAGTCACTTAATTTTGCTGAGTTTGCTTTCCTAACTCTAGGAAAAGGGTTGACAAGTTGTGGGGGTCATGACTAAGCAGGCACTCTGTAAGTATCTGTCTCCTCTCCTTCATTTGTACCTTAGGGTTTCTGGACCAGGAAAGAATAAAAATCAACAAACATGACGGGTAGTAGAAGGACTAAGCAGTAGAAGGACTTGGGCTTCCGGGCCAAGGGTAGAATATTCAGGGTGTAGAACGAAAATATCTACAAATTAGTACTAACCACCAAGTTGCCAATCACCATGACCATCATAAAGACAATGAGGCACATGGCCTGGCCTGCCACTTCCATGCAGTCCCACATGGTCTCAATCCACTCCCCGCACAACACTCGAAAGACAATGAGGAAGGAATGGAAAAAGTCATGCATATGCCAGCGAGGGAGTTCACAGTCCTGGTTGATCTTGCAGACACACTCTTTGTAGCTTTTTCCAAAGAGTTGCATCCCCACCACGGCAAAGATGAAGACAATAATGGCCAGCACCAGTGTCAGGTTGCCCAGGGCACCCACTGAATTTCCAATAATCTTGATGAGCATGTTCAGGGTGGGCCAGGATTTGGCCAATTTGAAGACTCGGAGCTAAGGAAAAAAAAAAACCCAAACAAAAAAATAAATGATACTCAATCAATTTTCTCACCACATGGCTAAAATAAAAACATAAAATTAGTAAGATCAGATTAAATATGTTGAGCACCCTTGGAAAATTCCCAGGACTTTCTAACAGTGTCTCAGACTAAATGGGGAGAAACTGAGACATAAATAAGGGAAAACTGATTGATTTCAGAGTAGCTGAAAAAATTGTAACTAGAAACCAGGAATACTGCCTTAGTCCCGTACTTTAGATCTGAGTCAATCTGCTTTTTGAAAACCCACACATGAACATATCCCTTTCCTACTAATTTTCCCTTGACTTCTCACAGGACAAGTGAAAGAAAACGTGATTTGTAGGAAACCAAAAGACTAGCATGGGAAGGACAGTTTAAAAAAAAATCTATCTCCTTAAAAAAGCAAACATTAAAAAATTCTAAATATCTATTTTGCTTGCCAATAAATAATCAATGGCTGATTAAAAAAAAACCGTTGTGATATGCTTGGAATAACTTGAAGGAAAAGCACAACTCTCAAACGGGGGCAGTTCCACATACATCAGTCATCTTATGAAAAGAGGCTATACTGGCCAGGTGCAGTGGCTCATGCCTGTAATCCTAGCATCTGGGAGGCTGAGGTAGGTGGATCACTTGAGGCCAGGAGTTCGAGACCAGCCTGGACAACATGGTGAAATGCCGTCTCCAATAAAAAATACAAAAATTAACCAAGTGTGGTGGTGCAGGCCTGTAATCCCAGCTACTTGGGAGGCTGAGGCATGAGAATCGTTTGAACCTGGGAGGTGGAGGTTGAGGTGAGCCGAGATCATGCCACTGCACTTCAACCTGGGCAGCAGAATGCGACTATCTCTAAGAAAAAAAAAAGAAAAGAGCCTATACTGTTATTCAGAGGACAGAACTTTTAGTACCTGTCAATCATGAAATATCTGTATTCTGTAATAAATAATTACAAGATCTTGGCTAACAGCCTGTTATTTATTTATTTATTTATTTATTTATTTATTTATTTATTTATTTTTGAGACAGAGTCTCACTCTGTCGCCCAGGCTGGTGTGCAGCGACGTGATCTCGGCTCACTACAACCTCCGCCTCCTGGGTTCAAGTGATTCTCCTGCCTCAGCCTCCCAAGTAGCTGGTATTACAGGCATGCAACACCACACCCGGCTAATTTTTGTATTTTTAGTAGAGATGGGGTTTCACTACGTTGGCCAAGCTGGTCTCAAATTCCTGACCTCAAGTGATGTGCCCACCCTGGCCTCCTGAAGTGCTGGGATTACAGGTGTGAGCCACTGAGTCTGGCCCAGCCTGAGAATTATAATGCGTAAAGGCTATGGCAGTGTGGCCAATAAAATTGTAATTACGAGATCATCATTAGATGTCATAAGCTAACAAATAACTAACATAGAATGTAATAGGAATTTTGGTAGAAGGCAACAGCACACTTTGAACTTTTTCTGTAATTGAAAAGTTGTCTTATCAGAGAGTTAAAGATTTACCAGGTGTTACCCTATATGCATACATCTGGGCCACTCACATTGTTTTCAACTGAGTGGCTTTTTAATTTATTAAGAATATAAGTTCTAAGGCTACTCTCAATCCTTTCTTTTGTCACTTAGATAATAACTATTCTCAAAAAAGTCCACTGTGGACTGGATCCTAACCAAAGGGTAGTAAACAGAGGTTTCAGAAATTTGGCAGTTATTTGTGACTTTGACTGAGTGAAATCTCTATTTTACAAATAGTTTCACTTTTTCCAATTCTCTTTCTTAGAACTGCTGAATATCTCAATGAAGAAACCTTAAACCTTCTGAGTTGCAAGTGCTTATTTTCCCAATAGGGAGTGAAAAACCTGAGCCAATTCTAATGCCAGGGAAGCAGTAGTGACCTTTGTCTGAGTGGGATACCCCCAGGGTAACTCAGTTTCTCAGAGGAGTTAATCAGGATATCACGCTTATGTTTACAGACAGCTGTTTTTGAAGATACCATTAACTATTCTTTCAGAGTCATTTTAGTAACTTAAACACTAACTTCTTCAAATACATTAATACAAACTCCTTTTTAGCTAATGATATGGAAAATAAAGCCAATGTTCAACAACTAATTTCAGTATAATACAGGTGCTCCGTGACTTATGATGGGGTTATGTCCCAATAAACACATTGTAAGTTGAAACTGCTGTAAGTAAAAAAAAGCATTTAATATACATAACCTACTGAACATCACATCTCAGCCTAGCCTACCTTAAACATGCTCTGAACACTTACATTCGCCTACAGTTGGCCAAAATCATCTAACAAAAGCCCATTTTATAATAAAGTATTGAATATCTCATGTAATTTATTGAATACTATACTGAAAGTGAAAAACAGGATGGTTGTATGGGTACTCAAAGTGTGGTTTCTACTGAACGTGCATTGCTGTTTTGCAGAATGTAAAGCTGAAAAATTGTAAGTTGAGCCATCATAAGTTGGGGACCATCTGTATTAAAAAACATTTTATTCTCATTTTTTGGAAGGGCCACCATGATAGAAGAAATGAAGAAAGTCATCTTTGAACAAGGAGAAATTCTTGCCATTTCAAGGAGATGTTCGGATAAAAAAAATAGATTCACTAGCAAACCCAAATTAGACCTCACACTGGGCCTTGGGGGAGTTCATTTTCTTCATCTAGTATCTTGGGTCTTATTTTTCACTTATCATCTTAGACATCTCTTAGATTAAGCAGCATTTTCTAAAGAGCTTCTTAAAATTGATTTCTGTTTGCTTATTGATTTTTAACAACTAACTTCCATACCAGGTATTTTAGGAAAGTTTTCAGTATTTTAGTAGCTAAGCCAAATAACTGGAATTGGGAGTAAAATACAGCTAATATATATTTTTAAATCATCAAATTAATTTATGCAGAACTCTTTCTAGTAGCTGCAAGATAGGAAACGTTAAAAGAAATTGGAGAAACATGGAATACCAATCGGAAAGATCGCAGCACTGAAAGCCCCTCCACGTCTGCTAGACTCAGTTCCATTAAACTGAGGGAGACAATAAATCCGTCAAAAATGTTCCAACCTTCTTGGAAATAATAGTAGGGATCCATGGCTATGAGCTTCAGGAACATTTCCGCTGTGAAAATTCCAGTGAAAACCTAAATAGGGGGATGCAGGGGGTAAGAAAAATAAATAGTAGAAAGAGAATGCCTTTATCATTATTTTTGAATACAACATGTCCAAGAAACCTCAAGAGTTAACTTTAGTTAAATTCTGCATCTGAAGATATCAATACCTGGATGTCCCATGAGAACCCCACCTGATGCAGGAAAATCTTCTTTTCCTCCTGAATGAAGTCCCCAGCCCCAAAGTTCCCATCTTTGTCGCCAGAACCACTCAATTTAAACTGTTCAAGAGTGCAGTTGAGAAAATATGCTAAGCAATGGCAATATTACACAAGGCGACTCCTTTCAAAGGGTCAGCAGTCATTTTGAATGTATATAATACTTGTGATGTTTGCTTAAAAAAACACTCGCGTTATAATTAGATTAGAAAAATAAAGTATTAATGCTAATTTGACATTATATCTTACCAAACCTAGACATTTGTCGCAAGGTGTAAAAGCATACAATATTGCCAAAATGTGCAAAATATAGCAAATAATATCTATAATCTCACCACCTTGCATACAACTATCATTTTTATGTATTCTCTTTCTGGTTTTTTTTTCAAATACACATGTATTTTGACAGAGTTGGAAAATCATAGAATACATAATATCTTGGGCCTGATTTTTCACTTATCGTTAAGTCTATCCACGTTGCTACACAGTTCTCCCAACTCTCACTCTTACTGCCTGTGTAAAATTCTACTGGTGGCTGGGCACGATGGCTCACTCCTATAATACCAAAACTTCTGGTGGTCGAGGCAGGCAGATCGCTTGAGTCCAGGAGTTTGAGACCAGCCTGGGCAACATGGTGAAAACCCGTCTCTACAAAAAATACAAAAATTAGTCGGGCATGGTGGTGTGCGCCAGGGACTCGGGAGGCTGAGGTGAGAGAATCACTTGAGCCCGGGAGGCAGAGGTTGCAGTGAGCCAACCTGGAGTGCAGCGGATCGTGCCACTGCACTCCAGCACAGGCGACAGAGCAAGCCCTATCAAATAAATAAATAAATAAATAAATAATAAATAAATAAATGAATAATGAACAAAATTCTATTGGGTAAACATATCCTCAAAGAATTTTCCTATTGTTGGAGACTTTGGTGCTTCCTTTTAATTTTTTTCAATATGATAATCAATGACGTAATAAATGTTTTAGATTTGTAGCTTATTGTGTGCAAAAATGACATCTTCCCTATGTTACCCATCTCCCATTTTTCTGCTGACAGAGTGCCTGCACTTCCCGATGCCTTCTGTATCCTGCAGGCATTAGGAGGTGATATGGAGGATGAAAGTCAAATCCCATGAATGCCAGTTTTGACAAAACCAATACCTTCATTCTAGGCTAACCATATAATAACAGATTCTTATTGAATATTATGTTTTTAGAGGAGAGGACTTATTTTTACAATAGATTTAAAACTGTCATAATATATTAGTACTTGTAACTACCTGTTTACCAAGTTTCCATATGAAACAGTTTAAGGAAAACTGAAGATATAGTCTGAGGACAAATTTAAAAATAGTAAAAAATACTTAGATTATAGATGCTGTTTGGAAATATATTGAATTAATGAACAGCAATAAAAAAAACAGAATGATGACTGAAATACATCAAAACGGGTAAGTGGGCTACAGGTTTTTGGTGTTCATATGCTTTTCTGTAGTTCCTCATGTTTCTAAATTGAAGATGCAATATTCTGAAATTGAAAAAAAAATTCCACAAAGAGATCCAGTTAAGTAATATCAAAGTTCATAGTACAAGTTAAGCATCTATAGATGGAACATCCCTCCAAGTGAGTTCAGGGAAAGTACAGACAGCTCATCAAATCCTGACATACATTTCACTCTTAGTGTAAACCCATCGGAGGTTTCTCCACATAGAAATGCTAGCCTGCCTAACACACGCCAAGTAGAGACTTGATTTGTTATCCCACTGGTTCCTGTTAAACACACAGGAAGTGCTCATGAACAAGCACTGGCTGATTGACCACGGAATATCTACACTGTGGGAACTCTGGCTCCTAAGGGAAATCAACAATGACACAGTTACGTGGTGTTGCCTATCACCAGGATGAACGGCCCCAGGCATCAGGAATCGTCTGTGACAGAGGTCAGCCACCATGTTGCTTCAACACATGGTGTGTTGCCATCAGTTGGGTGTGTGTCAAAATACATCTATAACTATTAGCTGTGTGAAGGAATTGCTTTTTTAAAAATTGTGAAGAGCAGATTTAAGGTTATCCTATGATGCTCTTGTTTGCACTGTGATATGCTTCTCAAAGAGGAGAAAGGGAAGAATTACATGCAGTGTATCAGCAATTATATATAAGTGTCTGCTATGGTTTGAATGTGTCCCCCAAAGTTCATGTATTAAAACTTAATCCCCAATGCAACAGTGTTGGGCAGCAAGGTCTGATAAGAGGTAATTAGGTCATGTGAGGACTCTGCCATCATGAGTGGATTAATGTTATTGCAGGAGCGGGCTGGTTATGGCAAGAGTGGGCTTTGTGATAAAAGCAAGTTTGGCCCTCTCTTGCTCTCTCACTGTTAGCTTCTTCTGCCCTTTGGCCTTCTACCATGGGATGATGTAGCACAAAGGCCTTCACCAGGTACTGGCACCATGCCCTTGTACTTTTCAGTCTCTAGAAATGTCAGCCAAATAAATTTCTGTCTGTTATAAATTACCCGGTCTATGGTACTCTGTTGTGGTAACATTACTAAGACAGTGTTGTTCTCCTGAATGTCATCAAATATTCACTTTAGAATTTATGTTCTTATGCAGCAGTTCTCAAAGGGTAGTTGAGGATCCTTGGAGTCCCTAAGACCCTCTCAGGAAGCACATGGTCCTCTCTTTTCCAACTTCAGAAGTACCCCCCATCTGTGGTTTTGCTTTCTGCAGTTGCAGTTAGCTACCATCAACTACAGTCCAAAAATATTAAATGAAAAATTCTAGAAAAACAATTCGTAAGTTTTAAATTGCATACTGTTCTGAGTAGCATGATGAACTCTTGAGCTGTCCTGCTCTATCCCTCCCAGGATGTGAATCATCCCTTTGTCCAGTGTATCCATGCTGTATGAACTACTTGCCCTTTAGCCACTTAGTAGCCATCTTGGTTAACAGATTCACAAAACACAGTATGGTCATGCATTGCTTAACGATAGGGATATGTTCTGAGAAATGTGTTGCTGGCAATTTAGTCACTGTATAAACATTAAAGAGTGTACTTACACAAACCTAGGACTTACATATATTTTTTCATATATATATATATATTTAATGTGGAAAGCCAGATGTCCCAGCACCTTTACTTAACATCAATCATTTCCCTTACTTGACCTGCAAGGCCAATATCAAATGGCATATAACAAGTTTTTATATATGTTCCATTATAATCTTATGGTATCACTGTCAGACATACAGTCTGTCACTGACAGAAATGTTGTTATGTGGTACGTGGCTGTACATATACACACACGTATATATATACACACACATACACACATATACATAGATACATACATATATGTGTATATGTGTGTGTATGTGTGTGTGTATGGCTGGGTACTAACTGAGGTTTCAGGCATCCACTGGGGGCCTTGGAATGTATCCCCCTTGGATAAGAGAGGACTACTGTACATATCTGTGTGAGGCAAGCTTTTCTTCCTATACTTTAGCTAAAATAACATATCACAACAGACTGAATGTAGAAGCAGAAAAAGAGAATCTAACTATCTTCTATTAAACCAGACATGAGGCCGGGCACGGTGGCTCATGCCTATAATCCCAGCACTTTGGAATGCCCAGGTGGGTGGATCACCTGAGGTCAGGAGTTCGAGACCAGCCTGGCCAACATGGTGAAACTCCGTCTCTACTAAAAATACAAAAATTAGCCAGGCATGGTGGCGGGCACCTATAATCCCAGCTATTCTGGAGGCTGAGGCAGAAGAATCGCTTGAACTTGGGAGACGGAGGTTGTAGTGAGCCGAGATTGTGCCACTGCACTCCAGCCTAGGCAACAGAGTGAGACTCTGCCTCAAAAAACCAACCAACCAACCAACCAACCAACCAGACATGAAAGATATTTGCAAAATGTCGAACAATGCCATTCTTCCAGTTTTTCTTAAAAAATATAGTTTCCCCACACCAATATTTATGTTCATGTGTAATAGGTATATTATTGTGATATTTACTTATTTATTTTACAGATGGGGTCTTGTTATGTTGTCCAGGATAGTCTTGAAATCTTGAGCTCAAGTGATCCTCCCATCTCAGCATCTTGAGTAGCTGGGATTATAGGGATGAGCTGCATGTCTGGTTAATTTTTTTATTTTTGTAGAGATGGGGTCTCACTATATTGCCCAGGCTAGAAAGCAATGGCTATTCACAGCCGTGTTCCTGGAGCTTCGGCATCAAATTCCTGGCCTCAAGCCATGCTCCTGCCTCAGCCTCCTAAGTAGCTGGGACTCACCTAGCTATATTATTGTAGTTCTTTAATTACAAAATGAATGTTTAGAAATTTTCTCAGTTTTAACTTCAAATATGATAAATATCAATAGACATAGCACTTATATTTAAGAATATAAAGGAGTCCTGATCTCCTCAGAATATTCTATAAAACAATGGTTCTCTATTCTCTATAAAATACTCTGAATTCACAGTCGTCATATCTTTCTAGTTTGGGTTTTGTTGTGTTTTGTTTTTTGAGATAGGGTCTTGCTCTGTCGCCCAGGCTGGAATGTAGTGGCATGATCATAGCTCACCGCAGCTTTGAAATTCTAAGCTCAAGTAATCCTCTCACCTTGGCCTCCCAAAGAGCTGGGATGACAGGCATGAGCCACGCCTAGTCTAGTTTGGACAAGCCCGTGGTCATATGCCTGATAACCTGTAATGCTACGTCAACAAGTAAGGCCTATATAGTCCTAAGATTGGGGTATATTTCACTTGGGCGTCACTATGGGGTCTGGGGAGAAGTCACACACCTCCTTCAGCCCTAATTGCATTTGCAGATAAAATTTAGCTTATTTGAAAGTGATGAGCGTATGGCATGCTCCTCTCTTTGTGCTCAGAAAAGGGCTTGTCAGCTCCTGTTCTGTAGTAGATCTTCGCCCAAAGTTAATCAAATTCAATTTGATTAAAAGTTCTATGTGTACTGCAATGGAGACATGAAAAAAAAATGTGACCATGAAAAATAATGGTTCCTTACGAACTCAGTCACCAGAATGTAAGTAACTCATCCTGGTTTGCCACTTTTCACACTGAAAGTCCTGCATCCCACATCTCCAGTTAGGGTGATCAACTCGTACCTGTTGACAAGGACTGTCCCAGACCAAAAAAGAGAATTTCAGACCAATATCCTTGATGAACATTGATGCAAAAATCCTCAATAAAATACTGGCAAACCGAATCCAGCAGCACATCAAAAAGCTTATACACCATGATCAAGTGGGCTTCATCCCTGGGATGCAAGGCTGGTTCAACATATGCAAATCAATAAATGTAATCCAGCATATAAACAGAACCAAAGACAAAAACCACATGATTATCTCAATAGATGCAGAAAAGGCCTTTGACAAAATTCAACAACCCTTCATGCTAAAAACTTTCAATAAATTAGATATTGATAGGATGTATCTCAAAATAATAAGAGCTATCTATGACAAACCCACAGCCAATATCATACTGAATGGGCAAAAACTGGAAGCATTCCCTTTGAAAACTGGCACAAGACAGGGATGCCCTCTCTCACCGCTCCTATTCAACATAGTGCTGGAAGTTCTGGCCAGAGCAATCAGGCAGGAGAAGGAAATAAACGGTATTCAATTAGGAAAAGAGGAAGTCAAACTGTCCCTGTTTGCAGATGACATGATTCTATATCTAGAAAACCCCACTGTCTCAGCCCAAAATCTCCTTAAGCTGATTAGCAACTTCAGCAAAGTCTCAGGATACAAAATCAATGTACAAAAATCACAAGCATTCTTGTACACCAATCACAGACAAACAGAGAGCCAAATCATGAGTGAACTCCCATTCACAACTGCTTCAAAGAGAATAAAATACCTAGGAATCCAACTTACAAGGGATGTGAAGGACCTCTTCAAGGAGAACTACAAACCACTGCTCAATGAAATAAAAGAGGATACAAACAAATGGAAGAACATTCCATGCTCATGGGCTGGAAGAATCAATATCGTGAAAATGGCCATACTGCCCAAGGTAATTTATAGATTCAATGCCATCCCCATCAAGCTACCAATGACTTTCTTCACAGAATTGGAAAAAACTACTTTAAAGTTCATATGGAACCAAAAAAGAGCCCGCATCGCCAAGTCAATCCTAAGCCAAAAGAACAAAGCTGGAGGCATCACGCTACCTGACTTCAAACTATACTACAAGGCTACAGTAACCAAAACAGCGTGGTACCAGTACCACAACAGAGACATAGATCAATGGAACAGAACAGAGCCCTCAGAAATAATGCCGCATATCTACAACTATCTGATCTTTGACAAACCTGACAAAAACAAGAAATGGGGAAAGGATTCCCTATTTAATAAATGGTGCTGGGAAAACTGGCTAGCCATATGTAGAAAGCTGAAACTGGATCCCTTCCTTACACCTTATACAAAAATTAATTCAAGATGGATTAAAGACTTAAATGTTAGACCTAAAACCATTAAAATCCTACAAGAAAACCTAGGCAATACCATTCAAGACATAGGCGTGGGCAAGGACTTCATGGCTAAAACGCCAAAAGCAATGGCAACAAAAGCCAAAATTGACAAATGCAAATGGGATCTAATTAAACTAAAGAGCTTCTGCACAGCAAAAGAAACTACTATCAGAGTGAACAGGCAACCTACAGAATGGGAGAAAATTTTTGCAACCTACTCATCTGACAAAGGGCTAATATCTAGAATCTACAATGAACTCAAACAAATTTACAAGAAAAAAACAAACAACCCCATCAAAAAGTGGGCGAAGGACATGAACAGACACTTCTCAAAAGAAGACATTTATGCAGCCAAAAAACATATGAAAAAATGCTCATCATCACTGGCCATCAGAGAAATGCAAATCAAAACCACAGTGAGATACCACCTCACACCAGTTAGAATGGCCATCATTAAAAAGTCAGGAAACAACAGGTGCTGGAGAGGATGTGGAGAAATAGGAACACTTTTACACTGTTGGTGGGACTGTAAACTAGTTCAACCATTGTGGAAGTCAGTGTGGCGATTCCTCAGGGATCTAGAACTAGAAATACCATTTGACCCAGCCATCCCATTACTGGGTATATACCCAAAGGACTATAAATCATGCTGCTATAAAGACACATGCACACGTATGTTTATTGCGGCACTATTCACAATAGCAAAGAGTTGGAACCAACCCAAATGTCCAACAACGATAGACTGGATTAAGAAAATGTGGCACATATACACCATGGAATACTATGCAGCCATAAAAAATGATGAGTTCATGTCCTTTGTAGGAACACGGATGAAGCTGGAAACCATCATTCTCAGTAAACTATCGCAAGGACAAAAAACCAAACACTGCATGTTCTCACTCATAGGTGGGAACTGAACAATGAGAACTCATGGCCACAGGAAGGGGAACATAACACTCCGGCGAGCGACTGTTGTGGGGTGGGGGGAGGAGGGAGGGACAGCATTAGGAGATATACCTAATGCTAAATGACGAGTTAATGGGTGCAGCAAAACAACATGGCACATGGATACATATGTAACAAACCTGCACATTGTGCACATGTACCCTAAAACCTAAAGTATAATAAAAAAAAAAAACCAAAAACTGCAAGGGCTTCCTCAGGCCTCTGCCAATTAAGGTGGTTGGTTACCCAACCAGGAGGGGACAGAACAATAACTAAAAATCATGTGACAAGTATTTAAAAAGAAGTATCCATATGGGGCTATAGAAGCACAGATGAAAGAAAAATTAAAACCTGAAAAGAATTCTTTTTAGCTGAAAATCTAGGTAACCTATAATTAAGAAATGATAACATTCATTTATGTTTAGTGAAGGAGGAAAATAACTTTCTGCTTTTTTGCTTTTGCTTAGAATCTGAGAACTTAAACTTACATGTCAGATTAAACCCTAGCTCTTCTTTCCATCCCCTTCCCCGTGAACCACTCCGTCCTGAAGGCTGTAGGTGGGCATGCCGGTAGAGGGAGGCTGCTGCCCAGTGCTGGAGCCCCAGGAAGGGCACGGCCCAGCAAGGAGAGTCAGACATGGAGGGGAGCGAGGAGGTCCATGTAGGACAGCAGCCTGGCGTGGGCTGTCTGAGCCTGTGGGCCAAGGAGAGGCATCCGCTTTGGGCGATAGTCTAGGATGGGCAGTCGGAAGTGGTATGAGTGGCTACCCCACATAGGTGTTGAGGCCCAAGTAGGATGGGAGGACGTCCACACTTGAGGGGGTGGGGGACTTAGCAGAGAGAGTCAGAGCTTAAGCAAGATAAAGAGACCGTCTCCAGGAGAAGATCCCGGAGTGGGCTGAGGAGGGACTCCCCGCAGGGGAAGACTCACAAGGGGTACCAGAGCCAGGTGAGCTGAGGAGGGACTCATGTAGGGGAAGGCCTGATGTGGGGTGTCAGATCCCGAGTGGGGTGAGGAAAGTGTCCAAACAGGGAGGTGGACAGTGAGGGTGTGAGAGCTCATCAGGGTGAGGAGGGTGTCGCCTAGTTTGGGATAAAGTCACTGGGCCAGGTGAGAACTTCCAGGAGTGTTCACAGACAGGTGGTAGCATGAGCAGGGTGAGGAGGGGTGGCCTGGTGAGGGGTGTTAAGAGTCTGTGCAGGATAAACAGAGCTTCTATGTCGGAGGAAAGTCTGGTGTGGGATGACAAGGATGTCCATGCAGGCGAAGGCCTACTGGGAGGCATCGAGGCATCAGGGTCTAAGCAGGGTGGAAACCATGTGTGAGTTGGACTGGTGGGGGTTCCAAGCTGAGGAGTGTGAGCAGGTGTCCACATGGAGGACACGGCTCGGGTGCTGAAGGGGTGGGGGGCACCCAGAGCCTATACAGGGTGAGGAGGGTACCCAAGCTGTAAAAGGTAACAGTGGCTTTTTGATCAAGTAAGTATACCGAAGATAGTGGCAACAAGGTTTCTTATTGTTGGAGGCGTGACAAATACAGAAAGGGAGAAAACTAGAAAGAATCTTGCAGTGCTGGATTAGAACTGGAAGTGACAGGATCAACTCATGGTTTGCAATATCCACGGCAAGCTCAATATAAATAGCTCATCGTGTCCTGAGAGGGGCTGCACGCTGCTCCCATAGCAATATGCATACCTAGATCTCAGATCTCTACCTCTTCCTTTTTTTTTTTTTTCTATTTTGTTTTAGAGATGGGGTCTCATTGTGTTGCTAAGGCTGGTCTCAAACTTTAAGCGATCCTCCTGCCTCAGGGGATACTCAGCCTAGATCTCTACTTCTAAATGCCATTTTTCCACTAAAAGACTCAGGGCTTCTTGAGAAATGGCTGATTCGAAAAACACAAAAGTAGACTGGAATACCTTGTGGTACCAGAAAGCCAGGAAGTGATGAAGACATGTCAAAGTGATCAGAAGCCAGCTTGAAGGGATTCCCACTGGCCACATCAGAGGAAGTCTAAACATCAAATGGATTATAACTCAGATAAAATAGAAAACCATTAATCCATACTGATATAAATAAAGGAAGAAATCAAAATCTGAATGAACAGGAAATTTAAATCGTTTCAAACGGTCTTCCTCACAAATACCTATTAAGTATACAGTAAGTCCTCACTTAATGTCCTCAATAGGTTCTTGAAAACAGCAACTTTAAGCCACATGATGTATTATATGCCATAGGAACTTAACTCTTGTTTATATCAACTGGCCTATGGTAAAACTGGTTTTGTTATACAGCATATCATTTAGCTTAAAGTCACAGTTTCCAAGAACCTAGAACCTATAGAGGATGTTAAGTGGGGACTTACCGTAAATGGGAAAAGCGTAACTTCACAGATGAAAAGCCTGGCAGACACCTCCTTAATCAAGTGATTAATGAACATCACCAGTAGTGGGACAAATGGAAGCTATGTGCCAACTGGTAGATATAACGTGAAGAAGATAGTCTCACTTATCTGATATTCCTACCAAAATGCAGAACCTGCATCTAATCATAAGGAAGCATCAGACAAGCCCACATTGAGGGCATTCTACATAACAAATGGCCTGTAGTCTTCAAAATGTCAAGACATGAAAGTCAAGGAAAGACTGAGGAACTGCTCCAGGCTGAAGAAAATTAGAGAGATATGATAGCTACATGTAATGGGGTAATCCTAAAACTGCATCCTTTTGTTATAGAGGATTCCACTGGGATCACTGGCAAAACTTGAATAGGGCCTGAGAATTAGACCCTTAACTTAACTCACAATCAGGGCTATAGGAAAAGCCTCACATTCCAACCACAGGACAAGGTCATACTTTATTTTACAAGTCAGTCTCATTTTTTTTCCATCCTCTTATTCTCAGGTTCAGTCAAAGGCTCTACCCAATTCTCCAGATCTCTGAAAATTCTCCTATTGAATTATACTAACACAGTTCCTAAGATTTATAAGGTACTTTTAGCTATCCCAAAGACTTCCGTATAGGTTCTCATTTTATCTTCCCAACCAATGATGGCATGGTATTATCCTAACTTTACAGATGCGAAACATTTCTGGACAGAAATCAATGACTTATTTAAGGTTATACGGTATTTAATAGGAATGAAAACCCAAATCTTCTGACTTCTAATTCTGTGTTCTTTCTGCCAATCTCAGCGCTCGTGTTGACTGGCAGCAAAGTATATCTTTGAGTTTCTGGTATTGTTCAGAAAACACTCATGAGGTCCAGCACACACCCAACTTCCTTATTTGGCATCTCCACTCAGTGAACAGACACTTAATATGTCCAAAACAGAACTCCTGATTTTACACGTCAAGCCAGTTCCTTTGCAGTCATTCCACTTTTCCCTCAGTTATTAAACCCCCACATCTAGGCACCATTCTTGATTTCTTTCCTTTTACCCTCACATCTAGTACAAAGTATGCTGGACCATATACTACCCTCCCTCCCACTGCTAATTGTACATTTACTTGCCGTTTGAAAACTCTTGCCACCTAAGAGCTTTCTTATTCTAGAACTTGGTTCTGGGTTGGCTTGTCTCATGGAGTTCCTGAATATTAGCTGTCGACCTTCTCTTATTTCCTCTTTCTTTACTGACGGTTCTGAGCAAAGTCCTGCATACTTACAATTCTAATTTAGATGTCATCCTAAATCTCTAAATTTTCATGACAGGAAAAATAACATTATTTGCTAGCCTGGTCTGACTGGAGTTCTAGTGGGGATAGGTGAAAAAGCCTCTCAAAATCCCTTGAAAATCAAAGACTGGTTCTGTAAAAAGTAAGGAAAAGTAAAGATTTTGAGAAAAACAAAACTCTATAGGGAAAACAGAACCACCAACATCAACAATAAAAATTATCAAGACATATTTCTCATTACTTAACTCTTGGCTACTAAAATCAAGCTTATATCTATATGATATTGTTGACAGGCTTAAAATTCTGCTTGATGGCCAAGGTACTGTGTCAGCCAGTCACAGCATGTGCCCACCAACAGGCACCCTTCAGAGCCAGTCAGCAGACTTCTTGGACAGTCTGTGGGAGTGTCCCATTTCAAGACTACAGGCATTCCATTGGACTGCACACAAGGGTTTAATCACAGCAGAGAGCCTGGAGCATGTCACCAACCACAGACATGGAGACTGGAAAGACCACAGAATCATCTTGGATGTATACCAGGGAACACAATGGGCTACAAAGGATCTCTTTGCCATGTGATTTTCAGAATGAGAAATGAAAATGATACTGTAGTGCTCTAATAGTATAGTAATAGGACTTAAGGTCAAAACTGTGTGGTGTGTGTGTGCGTGTGTGAGAGGGTGAGAGAGCACACACAAGAGAAACTGGGCAGAAATCATGCTCAAATCATTAATAAACGGTAACAGCCAGATCTGGACATGCCTGTGGTTAACACCTAAGGAATTAGTTAATCCCCAGGTGACCTAGGGGATTCTTTCTCACTACTTTTTTTTTTTTTTTTGAGACGGGGTCTCGCTCTGTTGCCCAGGCTGGAGTGCAGTGGCGCAATCTCGGCTCACTGCAAGCTCCGCCTCCCGGGTTCACGCCATTCTCCTGCCTCAGCCTCTCCGAGTAGGTGGGACTACAGGCGCCTGCCACTACGCCCGGCTAATTTTTTGTATTTTTAGTAGAGACGGGGTTTCACCGTGGTCTCGATCTCCCGACCTCGTGATCCGCCCGCCTCGGCCTCCCAAAGTGCTGGGATTACAAGCGTGAGCCGCCGCGCCCGGCCACTACTTCTTTACTATCTATCAAAATTCAATTAACTCCTGATTTTTGTAGTAAAGAAAGCACATAATCCTCAAATCACAACTACTTAATTTCAGAATACACACTTTGTAATCTGTTTTTTTTTTAAACTACATACTTTAATGGCCTAGAAGTTGGATTGGAGGGGGAAACCAGCCCTGAGTGAAAACTTTCCCATAAATAGTCCCCATTTAGGTAATTAAGGCCTGACAGAGCAGGCAAATCCATAGTTACATGTAGCGTACTGTAAGAGCTCCCCTATTTTGTGGTAGATGTTACTTAAGGTGAAAGGGGAACTGATTTGCTGGAGCAATGCAGGAATCAATGTGAGAAACAGAATGAGGAAAAAATCCAGAAGTACTTGGCTCAGGCTGCTGAAACCAACCCACTGTACCAGGCCTCCCATTCTGTCGCCAACATTGGTTTTCTGCCAATAGCTCCTAAATGACGTCTTCAAAGTTCTGCAGAAAGAGGAAAGGGATCACAACAGTGAGCAGAAAAGCAGCTGGTGTCCTGGCATATGTGGAAGCATTTGTCTTCCAATTAACTATTACTTTCTTTTCAAAGAAACTCCAGCTTTCAGTACCAGAAAAAGATATCTTACAGGCAAAACAGGTTCCAATCCTAATATCAGGAGACAGTGTTCCATCTTACCAGATTTCCTACAGCCAAGACATGTTCAAATTGTGGTGTCATAGGATGGTGCTCCATTGCCATAAACAGTGTATTCAGGACGATGCAGATGGTGATGGCTAAATCCACAAAAGGGTCCATAACTATCAAGTTCACAATCTCTTTCAGTTTTATCCAGTAGGGGTGGCACTCCCAGATGAGGAAAGTGTTGGCAAATTTATACCAGCAGGGCGGGCACTTTCTCTGAGACTCTTCCAGTTCTATAGTAAGTAAGAACAAAGACGGCCCCTCAATCACAGCAAGAAAACCAGGGGGACACGCTACTCACTCTCACAGTCATTATCACTGTTATTAATATGGAATCAAGGTTGTTTGAGTGCTGACATTCCTAAGTGTTTTCCTTCTCTCTAAGGTGGAGAGGAAGCATGATCTATACAAGTTGCCTCCCTGTTAATAATGATCTAGTTATAAATGAAACTCAAGCCATCAGTTATGGGAGTAGAGCAAAGAGGTCAAGAGCTTGGCCTCTCAGGTCTGACTCCCTGGCCTCAACCGGCTTGAATGCTTACAAGTTGTGTGATCCCAGGCAAGGTAACTGACTTCTCTGCTCAGCTGCCTCAGCTGTAAAACAAGGCATCTACTTCACAGGTTATAGGACTGAATGAGTCCTGTAACCTCATTTTTATGTGAGTTTGATTAAATTAGATGCTGGTGTAAAGCAGTCACCACAGTATCTGGCACAGGGTAAATCCTCAATAAATGGTAGGTATTCTATTATAGACTGTATTATTCAGTTATTGTCAGAGAAGCCATCAAAAGTATGGACTCAAGCCAGACATATTTGAGTTCAAGTATTAGCTCAGACACTTGCTAACTGTGGGACCTTGAACAAGTTACTTTGATTTGCTGTGAGAATTAAAGAGCTAAAATATATACAAAGTGCCCCAGAATACCCTGGCAGATAGAAAGTGCCATGGAAGTGTTTGCTATTATTATTATCTTCATTAGCAGAACCAGCATCATCAACCAAGACACCATGTAAAACACATCTGCTACGTTCTCAAAGAAGTACAAGTTACTGTCTCCACCCTTAACAAGTTCACAGCTCATGGTTGAGTTAGAAATACAAGTCACATTCCTCTCCCCTTTTCACCCTTCCTTCCTTCCTTGTTCTGTCTCCTCCTGTCTCCTTCTTTCTTGCTCCTTTGCCCTTTCCTGCTCTCATCCTTTGCTTTTCTCTTTCTTTCTACAGCTTCTTCCTCCTTCCCTCCCTGGATCATCATCTTCTTTCCTTTTTCTTTCTCTCCTTTGTCTTATCTTCTCTGTCTCTTTTAGAAACAGAACGTGTTATTTTTAAACAAGATCTCACATGACCCCCAATACATAAAATACACCAGGAATTGCCCTAGATGAAGCAAGAGCCCACTCGGATAATTTCTTCCTCTCCTGAGGCACTCCCCTAGAACTCCAGGACTCTGATACACACAGACTGAAAAATCATTGGACTAGACGATCTCAAAGGTCACTTCCAAAGCAAAGATTCAAAAGAATTATCAGATATCAAAGACAGACACTCAACTGGCAGTTACAACAATCTAGGTATGAAGCCCTACATAACAAAGCTCTCCTCAAATTAAGCATGAAATACAACTGTCAGGATTACAAAATTCCACGGACCCCGAGCTAAGAGGATGCTTTTTAAGAGGTGAACTTTGAAAACCTGTCAGAATGTGAGGTATTGATTCTACAGGGTTGGCTGTAACAGCTACTCTCTCCCTGCCCAATTCTGCTGACACTACCAAATCATTTAAGGAAAAAAAAAAAAATTCCCTAACATTTCACCAAAACCAAGATGGCTGCCTTAAATTAACCTACGTTCCCTTTTCCAACCAGCTGGATGGCGATGCTTTATTTTAGACAAGGTGGTTTTGGCTGAGTTTCTGATTGGTTCCCTGGTTGCTAAGAAAATGGTTGCCTTGGTTTTTCAGATTTAAGGACCCCTGTAAGCGCCACGTGGGAGGCTGCGTGGGAAAGGAAGTCTGTGAGGAAAATCTGCTGTGGCTTCTTCCTCAGAGAACTCCCTCCCTTCCTAAGGTAAATATAGTTTTCTCCCCCAAAAAAGAAAATGACAAGGTTCTCTTATTTCCATAAATTCTTACAGTACATATTTGGAAATTTAGTTCCGTTCCCTTTTTTATCTCCTCCCTTCTCCAAACGACTGCTGCTCATTGGCACGTGGAGGCTGAAGCTGCGACTGTTCACATTTATGACAGTTGACACAATTGTAATGTTTTAAAATGAACTAGGTCTTGAGTCTTGCCACACAGCAAAAAGGGGTTTTCCTGCCCTACAGGGCACCAAGAAAATTCCTCTAGGGATACCAGACATCTCTTAGCCACATTTACTGAGAAGGGAAGATCCTCGGGATAATCTTTTACGCCTACAAAAAGCAAGACAATGTGGAGCTTCAGGAGCTAGAAAAGATCATTCGGGGAATAAGCAGGCTTATCAAGTGACTTATGACTTTGCAAACTGTTACTGGTTCCACATGCCTGGAATGGCCCAGTATTTGGCGTGGGGGAATGGGTTAACACGTAGGGGTGAGATGTCCAAAGGTTTGTGGGGTTTCTCTTACTTTGCTTTTGGACATTTTCAGAGAGTTACTCTAGGTCTCAACCTCAGGGGTACTGGGAATTGTTTTCAGAAAGGACCTCACAATTTCACCAACAGGAAGGGTTTTCTAATTCTTGACAGGATTCTGGAATTCTCCACTGTGGTTTCTAAACTATTAGGTAAGTCATAGCCTGCCTCTTGGGTTTTAAATAATAATTATTTTAATCTTTGGATTAAAATAATGTCAAAGTTTCCTAACTGAAAGTCTGAGAGCAAGAACTGCAATTCATTCAATGCTGGCTTTTAATGCTGTAGCAAGCATTAAATACAGAGGGACCAATGGTTAAACAGACAAGGATGTTTCATTCCCTCTTACGTGATTCTGGTCAGCCATTCATTGCTCTTTGCTTATAGCAGTTCTGTCCCATCAGCTTCAACAAAAGGGTCAAATACAAGGGGAGAGGATAGGAGGAATGCCTGAGCAGGAAATGGCAGGACAGATAAAACTACGTGAAAATCGGGGCTTAGGAAAGAGGACAAAGAACTGGAATAATATCTTCCTACTCAGGAACACAACTACATCTGTCTCTGTCTCCTGAGCTACCCTTACATCTATTTTTTTTTTAATGTGTGTGAATGGTGGGTAAAGGGTGGAGAATAAGCACAGCAGGACAGAAAGAGAAAGAACAGGGAGAAGAGGGAGAAAAGAGAATTTTAAAATGTCCCAATGGTTTGTATCCAATTCGGTAAAGGGATGAAAGCTCTAAGGCCTCCGAAAGGAGCCCTGCAGCACCAGCACTCCTACCATTCTAAGCACAGCCAATGTCTGCTTGATAAACATTGTTTGAGCACCTACTTTTGCTGGGACCTATGCTAAGCCAATGCAGTAATACATAAATAACTGTTGCACTATACTGATAGTTCTGCTGTTCTGATGTCTCTACCAATAATAAAATGTACCTGTTGGAGGTTGTTAGTTTTTCTTTCTCAACTGCCACAGATACCCAGAGAAATCTTGTCTTGGTCTCTATGTGAGTAATAAAATTAGCTAAAGTTCTTAGGCTAGGATTTCTTAGCTTGGAATTCTTAGGACCTGCAGTTATTTGCCCACGATCTCAAAGTATAAGCTACGAAGCTTGAAGATGTTCTATCAGACAGTAACCTCGATGGTAATTAAAGAAAACAGGAATAAATGCAGGTTGTTAAGGCAGGTGAAAGCAGTTAATTCATTTTTTTACTTGATATAGTCTCAAGGTCGGTCTAGTTACAGTCTCATTCTTTGCACGTATGTGGGGAAGTACGCACCCTTAGAGAATTCTTTTCTAGGGACTCTCCCTCCACTGCAACCCCCTCCCCAACACACACATACACACACGCACATATACATACACACAGAGTAGAAGTGGCACTGGGTTTAAATGACTAAAAAAATAACTTGTCTCAAGGATACCGGGACCATTTTGAGTTTTCTTGTCTCAGGGACTTTGGTTATTCCGGGCATCTGCATTCTGAAGAACAGCAATTTGAGGCCTCAAGAATAGTCTAGATCTACAATGAGACAACTCAGCTAAATCAACATAAATCCAACGGAGAAGATAGGTGCAGAATCCATCAGAATCTTGGGAGAGGAAATCTGTCACTGAATTTACCTCTAAAGAAAGCATGCAGATCCTGGACTACAGACCACAACTGGAGAGGAGCTGATTTTTGCTAGGGGGACTGTGGCCTAATGGAAAATCTTCAGGTATTCCTCAGCACGCCAGGTTGTGTCATAGAGAACCCACCTAATACAGAGAACTCAGGCACTGACAGCAACATTACTGCAGACGTGCTATGATTCAACAGTGGTTGCTCTTTCTCTGTGGCATGGAGCACTCAAAGTAAGAAGGGTTTCAACTTACCTAGTCACACATCAAATTTATTTATGGATATGTGGGGGTGTTTGAAGAGAGACAGAACTAGGTGCAATCAAAACGCACAGTACATTCTTCCTTAAGGGAAAACCAAAAGGGCTGTAAGTAGTTAAAAAGGAAAAAAGGAAGGTATGTTTTGGGGTAGAGGCCATGAAGGAAATTCTATGATTTTATATCTTTGCAGTTCTTCAATCTACATTCTTTTATGCCTTACAGCACCCGACTCCTCATGATGACAATGACAGGGGTCTTGAGTTCTTCTAGGTCACTCATGCAGGTCCTTTCCTATCTCTTACCTACCTGTGTACAATGCTGGCAGCATATCTGAAGCCCATATATTTGATTCTCTGCATGTAAATTTAGGAAGAGAATTTGTGATTCTAGTTTCTATATAGGAATAGGTTCCATTCCTAAAGCTCAGAGACAGTCTTTGCAAAACTCAGACCAAGGGACAGGGATTATATTTACCATGCACATTACATATTTATATCTCAGCAGGTTGGACTGACATCATAGGGCACATACCTTCTACTAGTGTATTTGTAACAACACTCATTATACTGTTGATTCTGTCCTTCCGCCCGTAGGAGGCTAATTGGTCCATGGAAACTAAAAGAGATCCAGGGCCTTTCTTCTTAATTTCCACCTCAGTTGTAGCCTTAAAAAAAAAAAAAAAAAGCAAATAGAGTGAGTTAAGTCTATAAAGGTAAATCTGGGCCTTACTTGATAGACAGTCCAGTGTGTGATCTTCATTACAGTCTTTAACTTTGATCCTACAGTCCTATTCACTTCAACAAGTAGAATGACATGAATCGGCCATGGTTCATCCTTATTTCTATGGGTGATAAGATGAAGTCATTTAAGTCAGTGTGAATCTACAATGATCCCAAGAATCTGGCTGGGACCCAAACATCTCACCTGGTTCATTCCAAGCACAGAGTAGAAAGACCAGATCCTCCTGGGGTACTGTCATCAGAAGTAGACCCTGAGTTTTCTGGTCCTAATCTCAAATCCACAATATTTGGCTAGAATTGGTCCACATGATAAAGTAAGTCAAATTTACTTCCATTTGAAATTTCATTAAAGTCAAGTTCCTGATCACACTGAGTATTATAGATGCTGTTTCTTCCTTGAGTAGGAGCACTATTATTCTAATAAACTGCCTCTTCCAAATACCAAATCTGGGCCTAACTGAACATTAGCAAGTTGAAGATCTGCTCCAGGTCTCCTGTAAGCCACTGTAAGAAAGTACAGAAAGGTTTTGCTATCTTAATTAAATATATTGTATCTTATGTTTATCTTGCCCTTTCACAGTTTTATGAGTTCAAATGCCCAATAAAAAATGGCAGAAAATATAATCAGATTGTTATAAAAAATATGATTACATGCTCCACCCTGGGCAATAACCGGTATGGTAGATTACAGCAAAGGGTTTCTTAATGTCCCTGACTTACGTTCTTGTGACTATTCCACATCAGTTCAGGCTTAATGGGGTGGCTTAAAACCTAGCTCTTTAGTAACCATGCTGTTCACTGTACCATATCACCCACGTAGACTTGGCTCTTCCTTCTAAGATGGTGAAGGTAAGAGGACAGAGACAATCGGCAGCCCTCAGAGGACAGGGGAGATTGTATGAGGCTGGAGAAGCATATGTCTGATCAGTAAGAGAATGATCCTAGCTGTTTTAAAAAGAAAATAATTACCTCTGGAGAGCTACATCAAAAAGCCCATCTGTTCTAAACATCTTCAGATTTTAAGGACTGAACAGAAGAAAGTTCCTAGCAGATTATGATTTATCTTATCAAAGTGTTTCATTAGCCTGTAGTCCCAGCTACTCAGGTGGTGGAGGCGGCAGGATTACATGAGCCCAGGAGTTAGAGACCATCCTGGGCAACACAGAGAGACCTCATCTCAAAAAAAAAAAAAAAAAAAGTGTTTCATCAGACCGTTTCACTGATTCAGATTTGGATCTTGTTTGTTTTGTTCGTTTGGCAAAGCTACAGAAGAAATACAAGAAAAAAAAACGATTTCCCTGGGAATTCCTTGCTGCATTACTATACTAACATCTGTGTACGTAAGAATGACTTGTGGTTGTAGCCACAGGAAGACGCCTCCTGCCTGTGGAAAAAGGAGAGAAGAGCAGGAAGGACTTTGTATTGTGGTTTGAGTGCTAGCATAGCTGCAGAATAGAACATCAGGCAAATCTCTAAGGTTTTTTGTTTTTTGCTTTTTGAGAGAGTCTGCTCTGTTGCTCAGGCTGGAATGCAGTGGCATGATCTCGGCTTACTGCAACCTCTGCCTCTGAGGTTCAAGCAATTCTCCCACCTCCGCCTCCTGAATAGGTGGGATCACAGGCGTACACAAGCACACCCGGCTAATTTTTGTATTTTTTAGTAAAGACAGGGTTTCTCCATGTTATCCAGGCTGGTCTGGAACTCCTGGCCTCAAGTGATCCTCCCACCTCAGCCTTCCAAAATGCTGGGATTACAGATGTGAGCCACCACGCCCAGCTAAAATTTAATTTTATTTAAACAAATACTTACTGTGTGCTAAGTGCTGTGGATACAGTGGTGAACAACACATACAACATGGTCCCTGTCCTCTTGATGGGTTTCGCCATGTTGGCCAGGCTGGTATCAAACTCCTGGCCTCAGGTGATCCACCCACCTTGGACTCCCAAAGTGCTAAGAAATCTCTAAGGCTTTTTGTTCCAATCCCTGGCTTCCAGACAATATGTCTGGACCCACCTGGGACCTGGGGGGACTTGCCACCCTGAAGGGGAGGACACAAACCTGGCTGGCTTCACCACCTGCTGACTGTAGAGCCCTAGGGCCTTGAGTGAACACAGGTGGCAGCCATGTAGTGGTTACAGCGGGCCTTGGGCAAGACCTTGTGCTGTGCTGGCTTCAAGTCTGACCCAGCAGTCCCAGTAGTAATGGCCAGAGGGGTGCTTACATCAACACACTCCAGTTCAAGGTGGCTCAGCACAGAAAAAGAGACTCCATTTGTTTGGGAGAAAGTGAGGAAAAAGAACAAATCTTTGCCTTGTAATCCAGAGAATTCTTCCAGATCTTTATTATCCAAGACCACCAAGGTGGTATTTCTATGAATCTGCAAAAACCACAGCATTATTGGACTTGGGGCTCAAATTCCTTCAAATATCTGGAAAGCCTTCTGAAGAAGGACAGGCACAAACAAGCCCAGATTGTGAAGACTATAATAAATACCTAGCTTGTCAATGCCCAAACACCAACAAACATCTAAAAGCATCAAGATCATGCAGGAAAACATGGCCTCACCAAAAGAATTAAATAAGGTACCAGGGACCAATCCTGGAGAAACAGAGATATGTGACCTTTCAGACAGAGAATTCAAAAGAGCTATGTTGATGAAACTCAAGGAAATTCAAGATAACACAGAGAAGGAATTCAGCATTCTATCAGATAAATTTAACAAAGAGACTGAAATAATTACAAACAATCAAGCAGAAACTCTACAGTTGGAAAATGCAACTGGATACTAAAGAATGCATTAGAGTCTCTTAATAACAGAATTGATCAGACAGAAGAAAGAATTAATGAGCTTGAAGACAGCCTATTTGAAAATACTCAGAGGAAACAAAAGAAAAAACAACAACAACAACAACAAAACGAAGCACACCCGCAAGATCTAGCAAATAGCCTCAAAAGGGAAAAATCTTAGAGCTATTGGCCTTAAAGAGGATGTAGAGAAAGAGATAAGGATAGAAAGTTTATTCAAAGGAATAATAACAGAAAACTTGCCAAACGTAGAGAAAGATATCAACATTCAAGTACAAGAAGATTATAGAACACCAAGCAGATTGAACCAAAAGAAGACTACCTCAAGGCATCTAATAACAAAACTCCCAAAGGTCAAGGATAAAGAAAGGATCCTAAAAGCAGCGAGAAAAGAAAAAAAAAACAACATACAATGGAGCTCCAATAAATCTAGCAGCTGGCCTTTCAGTGAAAACCTTACAGGCTAGGAGAAAGTGGTAATGATATATTTAAAGTGCTGAGGGAAAGAAACTTTTACCCTAGAACACTGTATCTGGCAAAAATATCCTTCAAGCATGAAGGAGAAATAAAGATCTTCCCAGATAAACAAAAGCTGAGAGATTTCTTCAACACCAGACCTGTCCTACAGGAACTGCTAAAAGGAGTTCTTCCAGCTGAAAGAAGAGAGGATGTTAATGGCAAGAAGAAATCATCTGAAGATACAAACCTCACTGGTAATAGTAGGCATACAGAAAAACACAGAATATTGTAACACTGTAATTGTGGCATGTAAACTCCCACATGCCACAATTACAGTGTTATGATAAGCCAATATAAATAATAACTACAACAACTTTTCAAGACATAGTACAATAAGACATAAAGAGAAACAACAAAAAGTTAAAAAGCAGAGGGATGAAGTTAAAGTGTACAGTTTTTATTAGTTTCCTTTTTGCATGTTTGTTTATGCAATCAGTGTTAAGTTGTCATCAGTTTAAAATAATGGGTTATGCCAGGTGCAGTGGCTCACGCCTGTAATCCCAGCACTCTAGGAGGTTGAGGTGGGCAGATCACCTGAGGTCAGAAGTTTGAGACCAGTCTGATCAACATGGAGAAAGCCCGTCTCTACTAAAAATACAAAATTAGCCGGGCGTGGTGGCACATGCTTGTAATCCCAGCTACTTGGGAGGCTGAGGCAGGAGAATCACTTAGGAGGTAGAGGTTGCAGTGAGCCAAGATCACACCATTGCACTCCAGCCTGGGCAACAAGAGTGAAACTCCGTCTCAAAAAATAAATAAATAAAAATAAAATAAAATAATGGATTATAAGACATTAATAATATTTGCAAGCCTCATGGTAGCCTTGAATTGAAAAACACACAACGGATACACAAAAAATAAAAAGCAAGAAATTAAGTCATACCACCAGAGAAAATAACCTTCACTAAGGGGAAGACAAGGAAGGAAGGGAAAAAGTAAAAGAAGACCGCAAAACAACCAGAAAACAAATGACAAAATGGCAGGAGTAAGTCCCAACTTATCAGTAATAACACTGAATGTAAATAAACTAAACTCTCCAATAAAAGGACATAGAGTGGCTAAATGCATGAACAAATAAGACCCAATGATCTGTTGCCTACAAGAAACACACTTCATCTATAAAGATACACAGACTGAGAATAAATGGATGGAAAAAGATATTCCATGCCAATGGAAACCAAAAAAGAGCAGAAGTAGTAGCTATACTTACACTAGAAAAAATAGATTTTAAGACAAAAATTATAAGAGACAGAGATCGCTATTACATAATGATAAAGGGGTCAGTCTAGCAAAAGGATATAACAATTATAAATATACATGTACCCAACACTGGAACACCCAAATATGTAAAGCAAATATTATTATAGCTAAAGAGATAGACCTCAGGCTAGGCACAATAGCTCATGCCTATAATCCCAGCACTTTGGGAGGTCCAGGTGGGTGGGTTTCTGGAGCCCAGGAGTTTGAGACCGACCTGGGAACATAGCAAAACCCTGTCTCTACAAAAAAATACAAAAATTAGCCAGGCATGGTGGTGCATGCCTATAGTCCCAGCTAATCAGAGGGCTGAGGCAGGAGGATCACTTGAGCCTGTAAGGTCGAGGCTGCAGTGGGCTGAGATCGCACCCCTCCACTCCAGCCTGGATAACAGAGCAAGACCTTGTCTCAAAGAGAGAGAGAGACCTCAATACAATAACAGTTGGAGACTTCAACATCCCACTTTCAGCATTGGACAGATCTCCCAGACAGAAACTCAACAAAGAAACATTGGACTTAACCTACACTAAGGATGACCTAATAGATATTTACGGAACATTTCATCCAAAGGCTACAGAATACACATATTGCCCTTAGCACATGGATTATTCTCAAGGATAGACCATATGTTAGGTCACAAATAAGTCTTAAAATACTCAAAAAATTTGAAATATCCGGCATTTTTTACCACAATGTCAAGCATCTTTGAATAAAACTAGAAAACAGGAGGAATTTTGAAAATGACACAAACACATGGAGATTAAATATGCTCCTGAATGACCAGTGGGGTCAAAGTCAATGAAGAAATTAAGAAGGAAACTGAAAAGTTTCTTGAAACAAATAGCAGAAACACAACATAACAAAACCTATGGGATACAGTGCAAGCACTACTAAGAGGGAAGTTTAAAGCTATCAGCACCTTGTTGGGAGCAAGCCCCCCAAAATCTGGCCATAAACTGGCCCCAAAACTGGCCATAAACAAAATCTCTGCAGCACTGTAACAGGTTCATAATGGCCCTAACACCCAAGCTGGAAGGTTGTGGGTTTATGGGAATGAGGGCAAGGAACACCTGGCCTGCCCAGGGTAGAAAACCGCTTAAAGGCATTCTTAAGCCATAAACAATAGCATGAGCGATCTGTGCCTTAAGAACATGCTCCTGCTGCAGTTAACTAGCCCAACCTATTCCTTTAATTCGGCCCTTCCCTTAGTTTCCCATAAGGGATACTTTTAGTTAACTTAGTATCTATAGAAACAATGCTAATGACTGGTTTGCTGTTAATAAATATGTGGGTAAATCTCTGTTTGGGGCTCTCAGCTCCGAAGGCTGTGAGATCCGATTTCCCACTTCACACTTCTATATTTCTGTGTGTGTGTGTCTTTAATTCCTCTAGCGCCACTGGGTTAAGGTCTCCCCAACCGAGCTGGTCTTGGCAAGTGGCGTCCATTCGTGGGGGCTCAAATCCAGGTCAAAGGGTCGCCAAAGCGATGGTTGGAACGGAGGAGGACACCCGAGTACTCTTAAAGCAGTACCCGTGGTGAGTAAGAAGGGGAGCTCGGACGCCTCAGGGTAACAATGGGACAGGTATGGGGTCTGGTTCGTTTCACCTTAGAACTTTTTCACACTGATAATGAGGAGGAACAAGAGAATAGTGAAGTAACAGAAGAGGTTACAGAGCAGGTTTATTTGCCAGCTAAAGTTAAAGCAGCAAAGGAAGGAGAGGTTCATCCCTACCCTTCTGCACCCCCTCCTTATTATTTTGAAGAAAATGACCCCCTGGCTCTTTCTTTTCCAGAGGACATTGGGCGAAAAGTAGTTGCCCCAGTGACTGTTCGAGCGGCACCTCGAGCGACGGCTCTTAGTTCTATTCAGGCAGGAATTCAGCAAGCTAGACAAGACGGTAATTTAGAGGCTTGGCAGTTCCCTGTTAGAACAAACCCCCCAGATCAACAGGGAAATATTACAGTTACATTTGAGCATTTTCCTTTTAAATTACTCAAAGAATTTAAACAAGCTATTTATACTAAAAAAGAATGTAGAAAAAATTAGCGAGTCAGGCCGCCAGATAGGGGAAAAAGGAAAACTGTTGAGTCTGAAATAGGTCCAACATGTAAAAAAGGAAAACACTGGACTCGTCAGTGTCACTCTAAGTTTGATAAAGATGGGAACCCGATTTCGGGAAACACCATGAGGGGCCCGTCCCAGGCCCCGTTCTAAACCAGGGCATTTCCAGCTCAGGCCATTCCCTCACCCCTGTACAATGTCTGTCCCCCACCACAGCCTGTAGAGCTGCAGTAGATTTATGCTGCACAAAAGCTGTGAGCCTTCTGCCTGGGGAACCCCCGCAAAAGGTCCCAACAGGAGTCTGTGGACCCTTGCCAGCAGGGACAATAGGATTACTTCTAGGAAGGCCTAGTTTAAGTTTAAAAGGCGTACAAATACATACAGGAGTCACTGATTTAGATTACAATGGGGAAATTCAAATTGTTATATCTACTTCTGTTCCCTGGAAAGCAGAGCCAGAAGAGTGCATAGCACAGCTCCTGACTGTGCCGTATGTGGGAATAGGAAAAAGTGAAATTAAACAAACAGGAGGATTTGGAAGCACAAATAAACAAGGCAAAGCAGCTTACTAGGTAAATCAAATTACTGATAAACGCCCTATCTGTGAAATAACTATTCCGGGAAGGAAATTTAAAGGTTTGGGAGATACAGGAACGGACATTTCAATTATTTCTCTATAGCACTGGCTGTCCACGTGGCCAATTCAATCCGCTCAATTGAACATAGGTGGAGTTGGTAAAGCCGCTGAAGTATATAAAAGTTATATTTTGCATTGTGAAGGGCCCAATGGACAACCTGGGACTATTCAACCAATTATAACTTCTGTACCTATAAACTCATGGGGAAGAGATTTATTACAACAATGGGGAGCACAAGTTCTAATTCCAGAACAATTATATAGCCCTCAAAGTCAACATATGATTCATGAAATGGGGTATGTCCCTGGTATGGGACTAGAAAAAAATTGCAAGATTCGAAAGAACCACTTCAAGTGGAAAAACAAAGCTCCCGCCAAAGATTAGGAAATAATTTTTGATGGCGGCCATTGTTAAGCCTCCAGAACCTATACCTCTAAAATGGTTAACAGATAAGCCAATTTGGATAGAATAATGGCCACTACGTAAAGAAAAATTGGAGGCTTTAGAGAAATTACTTGCTGAACAATTAGAAAATGGGCACATAGCTCCAACATTTTCCCCTTGGAATTCTCCAGTTTTCGTAATTAAGAAAAAATCAGGTAAATGGAGAATGTTAACTGACTTAAAAGCCATCAATTCCTTTAATAGTCATAGATTTAAAAGACTGTTTCTTTACTATCCCTTTAGCTGAGCAAGACTGTGAATGGTTTGCATTTACAATTCCTGCAGTAAACAACCTGCAGCCTGCTAAGCGTTATATGATCACTTGCAAAATTCGATTTCTCACGCTGGTTTAATTATAGCTCCTGACAAAATTCAGACTACTACTCCTTACTCCTACTTGGGGACCCGAGTAAATGACACTACCATTGTGCCACAAAAAGTAACCATACGTAGGGATCAACTAAAAACATTAAATGACTTTCAAAAATTACAAGCGGACATTAATTGGATACGACCTGCTCTAGGCATTCCTACCTATGCCATGAGTAATCTGTTTTCCATCCTTAGAGGAAATCCTAGTCTCACTAGCCCTCGGCAATTAACAAAGGAGGCAGAGGCAGTGTTACAACTAATTAAGAAGCAAGTCCATAAAGCTCAAATACATAGAATAGATCCAGAGAAGACTCTCGATTTGCTAATTTTTTCAACTCTGCATTCACCTGCTGGTGTTACTGTCCAAGAACAGGACTTAGTAGAGTGGCTTTTTCTTCCACATGCTAATTCACGGACTCTAACTCCTTATTTAGATCAAATCGCTACAATGATAGGGATTGGGAGAACTCGGATTGTTAAATTACATGGATATGATCCTGGAAAAATTATTGTCCCTCTCATGAAGGCACAAATACAGCAAGCTTTTATAAATAGTCTTACTTGGCAAACCCATTTAGCTGACTTTGTGGGTATTCTCAATAATCATTTTCCTAAAACGAAGCTGTTTCAGTTTTTGAAATTAACTAACTGGATTCTCTCTAAAATAACTAAATTTAAACCAATTGAAGGTGCTGACAATGTTTTTACAGATGGGTCTCGTAATGGTAAAGCTTCTTATTTTGAATCAAAAGGTAAAGTTTTCCAGACGTCCTATACTTCAGCTCAAAAAGCGGAGCTTGTAGCTGTAATTGAGGTATTGACTGCTTTTGATATGCCTATTAATGTGATTTCTGATTCTTCATATGCGGTTCACTCCACACGGTTAACTGAAAATGCTCAGTTACGATTTCATACAGATGAACAACTGGTGACTTTATTTACCCAATTGCAAATAGCAGTTAGGAGTAGAATGCACCCTTTTTACATCACTCACATTAGAGCTCATACACCTCTTCCAGGACCTTTGACTGAAGGGAATCAAATGGCTGATCCCCTAGTTGCTAATGCAATATCTAATGCTAGACATTTTCACAATTCAACCCATGTTAATGCCTCTGGTCTCAAACGCAGATACAGCATTACCTGGAAAGAGGCTAAAGCTATTATCCAGCGACGCCCAACTTGCCAAATGGTACATTCCTCACCTTTTACAGGAGGAGTTAACCCTCGAGGACTGGAACCTAACTCTCTTTGGCAAATGGATGTCACACGTGTTCCCTCGTCTGGGAGACTAGCTTATGTACATGTATGTGTGGACACCTTTTCTCACTGTGTCTGGGCTACATGCCAATCAGGAGAGTCTTCTGCCCGTGTTAAACGTCACTTTTTGCAGTGTTTTGCAGTGATGGGCATTCCAGCTTCTATTAAAACAGAGAATGCCCCAGGCTATACTAGCCAAGCTCTAGCTACATTTTTCTCTGTGTGGAATATTAAACACATTACTGGTATCCCATACAATTCTCAAGGACAAGCCACAGTGGAAAGAATGAATCTCTCCCTAAAACAGCAGTTGCAAAAGCAGAAATGGGGAGATAGAGAATATGGAACCCCACGGATGCAACTGAACCTAGCATTATTAACTTCAAATTTTTTGAGCCTGCCCAAAGGCCAGATGTTATCAGCAGCTGAACAGCATCTACAGAAACCAGCTGCAAAAACAGAAACAGAACAACTGATTTGGTGGAGAGAGCCAATGACAAAAAGTTGAGAAATAGGTAAAATAATAACTTGGGGTAGAGGTTATGCTTGTATTTCTCCAGGCCACAATCAACAGCCGATTTTGATACCATCAAGACACCTGAAAGCTTATCATGAGACAGATGCTGAGGAAGAGACTCCGGGAGGATCCCGAGGACCGCCCGGTTGCAGCCATGTCAAGACCGATGCTGAGGAGGACCCCAACTGTCACGAGCAACACCCGTTGAACACAGCCACCCACCTGGGGACAGATGAAGAAGCTGTCACAGATGGTGGAAGAAAACCTGAGGAAAGCGGGACAGCCAGTCACAATGAATAATTTAATGGTAGCTATGATAGCGGTTATCACCACTGTCGTGAGTATTCTTTCAATAAGGGCCGGTAATAATGCCTGGATGCAATCACTCTATGATACAGTTACACATGCTTTCTGATCTCAGTATTTAACATAATAAATCTGCTCCTATAATTGAGGCATACGCCCTCAAAAACCTATTTGTAAACAGGATTGGACCCAGTTAGAAAAAATGAACGTACCTGTTTAGGAAGATTGCTTTGCAGAACAGGCAGAGGTGCCACACAACGATTCCTATGGAATCATTATCAATTGGTCCCCTAAGGGGAGGTTTAGCTTGAATTGCACCTCTCAGTCTGTATGCCACGGCCACACTATATTCAGATGATCTGAACAAAATGGTCAGATGGTAGAAATGGCAAAAAGTACGGCAAAAGTTCCTATTATCTGGAACCATGGTGGTATAGTGGCACCTCGACCTCAAATGATAGGGCTCGTTGTGGGAGCTAGACATAAGGATTTGTGGAAACTATTAATAGCACTTAATAAGATCAAAATTTAGGAAAAAATAAAAACCATCTACAAAGACACTCTACAAACTTGTCTTTGGATATTGCAAAATTAAAGAACAAATATTTAAAGCATTCCAGGCACACCTGACCTTAATGCCAGGAACTGGAGCGCTTAAAGGTACTGCAGACAAATTAGCAGCTAGTAACCCATTAAAATGGATAAAAACACTTGGAAGCTCTGTGATTTCAATGATGACTGTGCTTTTAATCTATGTCGTTTGTCTTTGTATAGTCTGCAGATGTGGATTCCGACTCCTGCGAGAAGTAGCTCACCGTGACAAAGCTGCCCTTGCTTTTATCTCTTTGCAAATCAAAGAAGGGAGACATGTTGGGAGCAAGCCCCCCAAAATCTGGCCATAAACTGGCCCCAAAACTGGCCATAAACAAAATCTCTGCAGCACTGTAACATGTTCATAATGGCCCTAACGCCCAAGCTGGAAGGTTGTGGGTTTACAGGAATGAGAGCAAGGAACACCTGACCTGCCCAGGGTGGAAAACCACTTAAAGGCATTCTTAAGCCACAAACAACAGCATGAGCGATCTGTGTCTTAAGAGCATGTTCCTGCTGCAGTTAACTAGCCCAACCTATTCCTTTAATTCGGCCCTTCCCTTAGTTTCCCATAAGGGATACTTTTAGTTAATTTAGTATCTATAGATACAATGCTAATGACTGGTTTGCTGTTAATAAATATGTGGGTAAATCTTGGTTTGGGGATCTCAGCTCTGAAGGCTGTGAGACCCCTGATTTCCCACTTTGCACTTCTATATTTCTCTCTGTGTGTATGTCTTTAATTCCTCTAGTGCCACTGGGTTAGGGTCTCCTTAACTGAGCTGGTCTCGGCAGCACCTACATCAAAAAAGAAGAAAAACTTCAAAGTAATAATCTAATGGTGCATCTTAACTAGAAAAGGGCAAACAAACCCAAATTAGTAGAAGAAAAGAAATAATAAAGAGCAGAGCCAAAATAAATGAATGTGGGATGAAGAAAATAAAAAAGATCAACAAAACAAGAGGTTGTTTATCTTTTGGAAAGATAAACAAAATTGACAAACCTTTAGCCAGACTAATGAAGAAAAAAAGGGAGAAGACCCAAATAAATAAAATCAGAAATGAAAAAGGAAACATTACAGCTGATACCACAGAAATTCAAAATAACATTAGTGGTTACTATGAGCAAGTACATGCCAATAAATTGGAAAATCTAGAGAAAGCGAATAAATTCCCAGACACATTCAACCATCAAAACTGAACCATGAAGAAATCTAAAACGTGAACAGACCAGTAACAAGTAACAAGATCGAAGCTGTAATAAAAAGCCATTTAGTAAAGAAAAACTCAGGACCTGATGGCTTCACTGCTGAGTTCTAACCAACATTTAAAGAAGAACCAACGCCAATCCTATTTAAATTATTCTGAAAAATAAAGGAGGAGAGAAACTTCCAAACTCATTCTATGAGGCCAGTATTACTCTGATACTAAAACCAGACATAGAAATATCAAAAAAAGAAAACAACAGGCTAATATCTCTGATGAATATTGATGCAAAAATATATTTCCAAAAAACCCAACAAAATACTAGCAAACCAAGTTCAACAACACATTAAAAAGATCATTCATCATTACCAAGTTGGATTTATCTCTGGGATGCAAGAATGGTTCAACACATGCCAATCAGTGTGATACATCATATCAACAGAATAAAGAACAAAAACCAGATGATCATTTCAATTGACGTTGAAAAAGCATTTTATAAAATTCAACATCCTTCATGGTTAAAAACCCTCAAAAAACTAGGTATAGAAGGAACATACCTCAATATAATAAAAGCCATATGTGACAGACTCTCAGCTAATATTATACTGGATGGGGAAAAACCGAAAGCTTTCCTCTAAGATCTGGAACACAACAAGGATGCTCACTTTCACCACTATTACTCAACATAGTACTGGAAGTCCTACTTAGAGCAAATGGACAAGAAAAAGAAATAAAAGGCATACAAATTGGAAAGGAAGAAGTCAAATTATCCTTGTTTACAGGTGATATGATTTTATACTTAGAAAAATCCAAAGACTCCACCAGAAAACTCTTAGAACTGATAAATTCAGTAAAGTTGCAGGACATAAAATCAACATACGAAAACCAGTAGCATTTCTATATGCCAAAGGTGGACAATCTGAAAAAGAAATAAAAAAAGTAATCCCATTTATAAGAGCCACAAATAAAATTAAATACCTAGGAATTAACAAAAGAAATAAAACATCTCTACAACAAAAACTATAAAACACTGATGAAAGAAATTGAAGAGGATGCAAAAAACTGGAAAGATATTGCATGTTCATGGATTGTTCAATATTGTTAAAATGTCCATATTAGTCAAAGCAAGCTACAGATTCAATGTAATCCCTATCAAAATACCGATGGTGTTCTTCACAGAAACAAATAAAAAAAATCCTAAAATTTATATAAAATCACAAAAGACCCAGAACAGCCAAAGCAATCCTGAGCAACAAGAACAAAACTGGAGGAATCACATTACTTGATTTTAAATTATACAACGGAGCTATAGTAACCAAAACAGCATGGTACTGGCATAAAAACAGACACACAGACCAATGGAACAGAATAGAGAACCCAGAAACAAATCCACACACCTACAGTGAACTTATTGTCAACAAAAGTGCCAAGAATAAACACTGGAGAAAAGACAGTCTCATCAATAAATGGTTCTGGCAAAATTGGATATCCATAAGCAGAAGAATGAAACTAGTCCCCTATCTTTCGCCATGTACAAAAATCAAATCAAAATGGATTAAAGAGGTAAGTCTAAGACCTCAAACTATGAAACTACTATAAGAAAACATTGAAGAAACTCTCCAGGACACTGGTCTGGGTAAAAATTTCTTGAGTAATACCCCACAAGCACAGCCAACCAAAGCAAAAATGGACAGATGGGATCACATCAAGTTAAAAAGCTTCTGCACAGCAAGGAAACAATCAGCAAAGTGAACAGACAACCCAAAGAATAGGAGAAAATATCTGAAAACTATCCATCTGACAAGAGATTAGTAACCAGAATATATAAGGAGCTCAAAGAACTCTATAGGAAAAAACAGAATAATCCAATTTAAAAACTGGCAAGAGATTTGAATAGACATTTCTCCAAAGAAGACATACAAATGGCAAACAAGTATATGAAAAGGTGCCTAACATCATGATCATCAGAGAAATGCAAATCAAGACTACAATGAGATATAATCTCACACCGGTTAAAATGGCTTTTAACCAAAAGATAGGCAATAATAAATGCTGGAGAGGATGTGGAGAAAAGGGAATTCTTGTACACTCTTGGTGGGAATGTACATTAGTACAACCACTATGGAGAACAGTTTGGAAGTTCCTCAAAAAACTAAAAATAGAGCTACCTTACGATCTGGAATCCCACTACTGGGTATATACCCAAAAGAAAAGAAATCAATATATCCAGTCGGGCGTGGTGGCTCATGCCTGTAATCCCAGCACTTTGGGAGGCTGAGGCGGGTGGATCACAGGAGGTCAGGAGTTTGAAACCAGCCTGGCCAATATGGTAAAAACCCATCTCTACTAAAAATATGAAAATTAGCTGGGCATCGTGACACATGCCTGTAATTCCAGCTACTTGGGAGGCTAAGGCAGGAGAATCGCTTCAACATAGGACCCAGGTGGCAGAGGTAACAGTGCAGTGAGCCGAGATTGTGCCATTGCACTCCAGCCTGGGCGACAGAGTGAGACTGTCTGAAAAAAAAATGAAGAAGAAGAAAAAGAAAAAAGAAATCAGTATATCAAAGAGATATCTGCACTATCTGCACTCCCAAGTTTGTTGCAGCACTGTTCACAACAGCCAAGATTTGGAAGCAACCTAAGTGTCCATCAACAGATGAATGGAGAAAGAAAATGTGGTACTTATACACAATAGAGTACTATTCAGACATAAAAAAAGACTGAGATCCTGTCATTTACAACGACATGGATAGAACTGAAAGTCATTATATTAAGTGAAATAAGCCAGGCACAGAAAGACAAATATCACATGTTCTCACTTATCTGTGGGATCTAAAAATCAATGTAATTGAACTCCTGGGGATAGAAAGTAGAAGGATGGTTACCAAAGGCTGGGAAGGGTAGTGGGGCAGGGTAGCGGGGACGTGGAGGTAGTTAATGGGTACAAAAAAAATTGTTAGAAAGAAAGAATAAGAGCTAGTATTTGATAGTACAACAGGGTGACTATAGTGAAAATAATTTAATTCTATATTTGAAAATAACTAAAAGAATATAACTGGATTGTTTGTAATACAAAGAAGAATGCTTGAGGGGATGGATATCCCATTTTTCATGATGTGATCATTAAGCATTGCATGCCTGTATCAAAGTATCTCATGTACCTCACAAATATATATACTTACTATGTACCCACAAAAATTTAAAATTAGATAAAATTTTATAAGGACATGCAAAGGCTCTAGAATAGGAAAATAATCTCTTGAGGTGCTACTTAATAATCTTAAAAATGTTATTTTTTGTTCTTAGGGCTTATACTACCTCATTTCAAGAATTAAAGTTACAATACTCAAGACAAATATATATTGGCATAAGCATAGACAAACAGATCAAGGGAACAGAACAGAGTCCAGAAATAGACCCACATATATACATCAACTGATTTTTGTCCAAGGTGCCAAGTCACTTCAATGGAGAAAGGAAAGTCTCTTGAACAAATGGTGCTAACAGACTGGATATCTATCCAGGTTGACTTCTATCTCATTTCACACACAAAAATTAATTTGAGATAAACTGGAGACCTGAATGTAAAACTCAGAACCATAAAACTTATAGACGTAAAATATCTTCATGTTCTTGGGGATAGGCATCCTTGAACAGGATGCAAAAAGCCATATCATAAAAGAAAAAAATTGATATACTGAACTTCATTAACATTAAACATTTTTATATCTGACTTGTATCTGGAACATAAAAAACGAACAAATCAATAATAAAAAGTCAAAAAATGGGCAAAAGATTTGAATAAACAATTCATTAAAGAAGATGTATGAGAAATCAAACATATAGGAAAAGATAATTAGTCACCAGGAAATGCAAATTAATGGCACAATAAAACAACATTTTATATGCATTAAAATGCTAAAATCAAAGACTAACAACAGCAAGTTTGGCTAGGATGTGGAGCAAGTTAACCCTAATACATTGTTGGTAGGATAAAAAAATGGTGTAACTATTCTGAGGAACTGTTTGGCAATTTCTTATAAATTAGACATACATTTATCATATGACCCAGGAATTTCACTTTGATGTATCTACCCAATATAAATGAAAACGTTTATGTTCTAAAAGGGTTTTATAAGAATGCTCATCGCAAGCTTATTCACACTAGTTGCAAACTGGAAGCAACCTGAACGTCTACCAACAGGAGAATGAATAAACAAATTGGGGTATCTTTATACAATGAAATACCACTCAGCAATAACAAGGAATGAACTACTGGTATATGAAACATGAATATGTCTCAAAAACAAAAATATCTTGTTGATTGAAAGCAGTCAAATACAAATACATATTGTATGAGTCTACACATACAAAAGAAAACAAATCTATCTATAGTGATACGAGTCAGAAGTGGTTGCCTGAAGTGGAAGGAACTGATTAGAAAGGGGTAGGAGAGTACTTTTTAGGAGAGTCTTGTGGTAATGATGGGTTTAGGGGATGATCGTCAATCGCTCAGATAACTCCTTCTCCACCTCCTTTTTACCCACAACTTTGGTTAACTCTTGGGTGAGGCTTACCCAATGTCCTACCACAATTTGATTATGCAGAATTCCTTTGAGAAGAAATATGGAATGCAAAAATACGGAGTTTAAAATATGTATAAAATATTATCTGTATTGTGGAAATAAAGATCAACCAAATGAGAAAAGCAAAGGCTATTTAGACCTTGCTATACTGAGGGAGTCAGCCACCATAACTGCCATTTGTGTTTTGGCAGAAACTCAAAGGCAGGCAGAGGAGTGGCAAAGATTTACAGGTGAGAAAAGGGAAGGCTTGAAACTGTGGCTTGATTGGAGGCTGTTGGCATGGGGAAGCTGTAGTCAAGGTAATAAAAAGTGGGACATCTCGTATGATGGGTTGGGGGGTGCATGTTTGGCTCTCTCTGGTTGAACCTAAGTTGAAAATGGGAACAAAAATTAAGGAAAGCTGTCAGTTATCAATCAAGTCCTGGCCATTTGGGAATTTTTTTTTTTTTTTGGGAAACAGGGTCTTCCTCTGTTGCCCAGGCTGGAGTACAGTGATCACTGCTCACTGCAGCCTTGACCTCCCAGGCTCAAGTGATCCTCCCATCTTAGCCTCCCAAGTAGCTGGGACTACAGGTGCATGACACCACACCCAGCTAATTTTTTAATTTTTTTGTAGAGATGAGGTCTCACTATGTTGCCCAGGCTAGTCTCAAACTCCTGGGTTCAAGCAATTTTCCTGCCTCAGCCTCCCAAAGTGTTGGGATTACAGGTAAGGGCCACCATGCCTGGCTCTCATTAGGGGACTATTGTTACAGAAATTATTACTTAGCTTCCTGGATTGTCATCAGAAACAGCAACCTGGCTTCCTGCAAGTTTGACTTATAACAGGCTGGCTTCTTGGACTTTTTATTGTAGATAAGGGGGATGGTTTCTTGGGCAGGTCATGGGTCAATGTTCTATTTTTATATATGGTCTAGTCATTGTCCATTTGTAGATGTCTCATAGTATTCATCAAAATAGGCTGATTCATGGAGAGAGAGAGGGCAAACATATATTCACCAGTGTTAACTAACATGACACAAACTAAAATTGTCTATGAAGGACATCACTAAAAGTGCTGAGAGGGGGCTAAGATGCTGTCTAGAGAACAATATATCTGTACTACCAGGAAAATCTAATCTGTTAAAGTTAAGGTACACCAACACGGGTGAGCAGGCCCTCTTCCCTAAGTGAGGTTTTGAAAGCTGGGTTCTTGGCTATTCTTTTTCTTTTTTCTTTGTTTTTGAGACAGAGTCTCGCCCTGTCACCCACACTGGAGTACAGTGGTGCAATCTTCACTCACTGCAACCTCTGCCTCCTAGGTTCAAGGGATTCTCCTGCCTCAGCCTCTTGAGTAGCTGAGATTAACCATGCCTGGTTAATTTTTGTATTTTAGTAGAGACAGGGTTTTACCATGTTGGTCAGGTTGGTCTCAAACTCCTGACCTCAAATGATCCGCCCGCCTCGGCCTCCCAAAGTGCTGGGATTACAGGCGTGAGCTACTGTTTATGTTAAATCAGACAACTGAAGGGAATAAAATCTGGAGGAGCCTCTCTCCCAGGTAAAGCAGCTTCACTGTCAGCTTCTCATAGTCAGCTTCCACCTAGAATTCTGCTTGGGCTTCTGTGAGATGTACCTTTGTTACAGGCTCAGCTGCTCAATTCTCATCACCTGGCAGTGGGAAGTGGGCTTCTTCCTTCAACTATGTTGAGATCCAAGGGCCAGAGGAAAGATCACATACCCTTTCCCTCCCCTTCTCTATCTCTTCAGTGTTTTTTGTTTTTGTTTTTGCAAATGGAGGTGTATGGTTTTTTTTTGTTTTGTGTTGTGTTGTTGGTGAGTGGGGAGGATAATTAACATTTTAAAGTTAGGAGCCTTTTTTTAATTCAACCTGTAGAAGCCTTGGAGGAAAAACCTTCAGTAACTGAGGAAGCAACTGAGAACCTTAAGTAAGTTCTTTGAAAGTTAAACCCAGTACCAGTTTGTTCCATTTCTCTTAACCCAAATGCTGTTTACTGGGGCATTTAGCCACTGACTTCCAACCTCCTAAATTACAGCAGTCCTTTTCAAAGAGATATCCTACAATAGCTGCAGATGGCAGATTCTGCCCACATTTCTAGAGATCTGCCCAAGGAAGCTTGACTTCTTATTGATTCTAAATTGTTTTCACATGGAAATACATAACTGGATGTTTATTAGCCAGTCACCTTTCTTGGAATTAAAATTTATAGCATTTTATAAGTATTCTTAGAGCCTAGCCATAATCTCCTTCCCAAGCCTTTCTCAAATTTGCATAGTGTTTTGCTTTAAAATAATTGTACAGTAATTTCTCTTTCTCAAACAAAGGATTTTTAGAAGGAGCCCCACCTTCTCCAAGTCAAGCAATTTGGTACTGTTTACTTCTCAGAGCTTTCAGGGCCAAAAATGTGTAAGAAAAGGAAAGAAAACTGGCTTTCTGAACAGCAAGAATGAGCCACATAATATGCTTCACACTTTATATATGAAGCATATTATATATGAATAATATATATACGTTATATTTTATCTTCACAATAGCCCTATAACAGAGGTCCTTTTATCTCTTTTTACAGAGAAGAAAATGGCTTAGAGAATTTCCCAGGATCATATGCACAAATACAGAACTTGGGCTTCAGAGTTAGTATATTGTAATGGTTAACGGTAAAAACTTTGGAGTTAGATTGCTTGGATTCAATCCTAACTCTACTGCTTACTGTGCAATCTTGGACAAGTTATTTTATTCCTCTAAGCCTTGGCTTCCTCTTCAGTCAGATGCAGCCAATAGCAGTATCTGTTTCATAAGGTCCGGGCTGTGAGCATTAAATGGGTTAATGCTTATACATTTGCAAGCTGCCTCAACATGATTTCTCAATTGCATGTGATTTCTGGATTGCCAGTGGCAATGAGTGAAGAGAAATGATTCTCCCCTACTTTCCCAGCTCAGAGATGGAGACGTAAGAAAAAGTCCCTTTATCCTCTGCTTCAGCAAAAAGCAAAGGTGAAATTCCAAAATGATCAAAAAATCTCAAACTCAACCACAACTGAATAACTAATGAAGATATAAAATAATTTTTGATGAGACTATCTAATGAAGTGACGTCTGAACGTCTTTTTTTCTTACAGCCTATTTCTTAATTTAAGCCTGAAGGAAAAAAATATAGATTTGGCATAGCCTAAGCAGGAATATTGTGTGAGACCAGTGCGTGCACTATCAGTGGCTCCTGTGCCACTCTATGAAGCACGAGTATACACAACTGAATGCATTCTAATTGCTCAGGTTAGTCTTTGGCTGTGGATGCATCCAAAATGTTTGCCAGTAACAATCACTACATCCTAGCCCAAAGAGGTATTAATTTTCATCTGGCTTGGGCTTCTAGTTAATTTAAGAGATATTAAACAATTAGAATCTCTTAATATTTATAATTAAATTTATAATCCTGAATAATACAAAAGTCTTAATATACTGTGTCCTTCTAAGATAAGTGACTGTTTTTCCCATTTTCTAAAGGAGCTAATATTTAAGCTGTCAGGAAGTTCCTTTTGGTATCAGAAAGACCTTGGTTTAAGGTCCAATTCCCCAAGTCACTGGAGCGCTCTGAGTCTCATCTGCTAATAGGATAAAACCACCACTGAATAGAGTGATTATAAGAATAAAATGAGATAATGTATATAAAATGCTCAGCATAGTATAATAAGAACTCAGTATATGATGGCTATAATCATTATGCTCACTACAGAAAACCAGAAAAAACAGAAAAGTATAAGGAAGAAAAAAGTCAATAATTTCTTCTCAAAGGCAACTATTGCTAACTTTTGGCTGGTCAGCTCTTTTCTCTATGTAGTTTGTCTTTATGTAATTTGGTATCATACCACACAAACTATATGCATCTTGTTTTGCTGTTTTCTTCCTTTGGGCCTATTAATGTAACTTACACATTTTCCCACACTGTTAACAACTAGCCGTAAGAGTTTCTTTATGGCTTCTAATAACATAAATAAATACATAAATAAAAATAGTTTTTCCTAGTTATGAGGCCCTTGGGAACGATATGGTCTTGCCTACCTCATCTTCCTTTCACTGTGACCTCCTGGCCTTGGGAATTCTCAAGTCTGTCACCATCCTCACTTGAGGTCACTACAGAGAACCTCCTAAGTGTTTATAGGGTGCTGGGTATGTAGGTCCCCCAAAACCCAAATGCAGACCTTTACAGACCACAGTGTAAAGCAGTACAGAAAGCCTTACATTCCACAGCCATCTGCTTAACTGACTCTCAATTTTTTCTCCCACACAGTGTAACAGAAGGTGCTAAAAAAACAAAAACAAAACCCCCAAACCTGATCATCTCTCTTCAGCTGAAGTTTAAGCTCCTTCTTCCTGAATACCTTCTCTAATACCTTTTTGTTCAGAGAAAAGGCAAGCTGCATTATTTGGCTTAAATATTTTTAAAAACTGCCAGTATATCAAAATTCAGTTTGGTTCTAAACATTTGAATTGCCCCAACTCTACTGCCCATGTTGATCCATCCTTCATTTGCCACTGATATTATCTCTTGTTTTTTCAGAGAACATAATTATCTAATTGTGGAGCCCAAAATTTATCCCTATAGAATTAGTGAAAGTCAAATAAAAATTAAATGTAAAGATAAGTATCTATAACATTTATTTTGGCCAACTATCTGGAGCCACTGTTGCTTTTTTTTTTCCTTTTTTGAGACAAGAGTGTTGCTCTTCTTGCCTAGGCTGGAGTGCAATGGCGCAATCTTGGCTCATTACAGCCTCCGCCTCCCAGGTTCAAGCGATTCTTGTGCCTTGGCTTCCTGAGTAGCTGGGATTACAAGCACGTACCACCATGCCTGGCTAATTTTTGTATTTTTAGTAGAGACAGAGGTTTTGCCATGTTGGCCAGGGTGGTCTCAAACTCCAGACCTCAGGTGATCTGCCCACCTCAGCGTCCTAAAGTGCTGGGATTACAGGCATGAGCCACAGTGCCTGGTCCACTGTTTGTTATTGTTGTAAAAAGTGAAAGATTTATACAATCTAAAGAGAAACCAGAGGATTATTATTGTTCTTACTGTTGCTGATCTTAAATAGGTGTCTAGAAGAGCAACAGCCAAGTGTCTAGGCAGAGAACAAATTAAAATTAACTGGCACGTGGAAGATTAGGGTCTCTGAGGGATCTGAGATTCTGGCTCTATCAGTGATGAGCTGTAAGACCCAAAGGAACACAAATTCTCTGAACCTTTTCCCCATCTCAAAAACAGAAATATTAATCTTCACTTAGTCACCCTTACAGATTTTTTTTTTTTTTAAGATGGAGTCTCACCCTGTTGCCCAGGCTGGAGTGCATGGCGCAATCTTGGCTTACTGCAACCTCCCCCTCCCAGGTTCAAGCGATTCTCCTGCCTCAGCCTCCTACATCCAGCTAATCTTTTGTATTTGTAGTAGAGATGGGTTTCAAACCACGTTGGCCGGGCTTGTCTCGAACTCCTGGCCTCAAGCAATCCACCTGCCTTGGCCTCCCAAGGTGCTGGGATTACAGGCGTGAGCCACCACGCCCAGCCCAGAATTTTTATTTAGGATAAATTAAATAATGCATGTAAGAGTAATTTGTAGCTTTATAAAAAGCTATACAAACGTAAGGGGGAGAGTATTTTTGCTTTATTTTTGATAGAGTCTCACTCTGTCACTCAGGCTGAAATGTGGTGATCGTAGCTCACTGTAGCCTCAAACTCTTGGGCTCATGTGATCCTCCTGCCTCAGCATCCCAAATAGCTGGGACTATAGAGGTACATGCCACCATGCCTGGCCAATGTTTTTTATTTTTATTTTCTGTACAAACAGGGTCTCACTGTGTTGCCAAGCTGGTCTCCAACTCCTGGTTTGAAGTGATCCTCTTTCCTTGGCCTCCCAAAGTGCTGGGATTACAGGTGTGAGCCACTGTGCCCGGCTGTATTTTGCTTTTAAATAAAAGGGAAGGGCAAGACTAGACAATCCCAAACACATACAAATTGCCTTTTGATATTTTATCTATACATTCAATAAACTTTATCCATGATTGTCCAGTTTTCCTCCATACATGCATCATGCTAGTTAAAGGATTGGCTATCTTCATGCTGTGTTAGAAGAAACTAAAGTGTTAGAACGAAATAGACTAACATGCTATCTCAAGGAGCTTATACCAGCTGAAGAGGGACTGAGGAAAGTTAGAAATTAGAGGTATGAAGGATTAGGATCACTGAGGTTATAAGAATTTAAAAATAAAAAAGATATAAACAGCTTAGAATTTAAAGAAATGTTAGGAGATGGCTCTTCCCAAAGAGGGGCACCATTATTCAAACCTCTAGATAACTGATTTTGTGAAGCTATTATATGCAACTCCTCCAGAGCCTGACATTTGATTACATTTAAAATTCATCTTTTGCTTCCCTTTTCCTTCCTCCCCCATATACAATGTGTTCTTGCCCCAACCTCCCACTTTTTCCTCCCTTGATTTATTTCAATTTCAATCCCTTTTAAAAGTCTGGGTCCAGTTTCCTGTTGGCCTCTTTAACCTCTCCTTGCCTGGCTCTGCTGGCACACACCTCGCACCTGACATCACATGAGCATTCCTCTTTAGAAAAAGCACATCTCATTCTTGCAGAGGAGACTTAGAACATTATTCAAAACTCAATTACTTTTTTGAAATTTAAAGGATAAGATCTCTAAATTCCAAGCTGTTTCCCTAGGAGGGTAGAAGACATGGGGGAAGAGAAGCAATGGTAGTTCCAAACCGGCTGAGACTTGGTCATTGGTGGTGGCTTGATGGCATTCTCATTCCATCCGGGCAGGCTCCGGGGCCAGAGGCATTCAGTCAAAGCAGGTGGGAGGAGGGAAACACAAGCACACAGACCAGCAAAGATAAAGATGGAGAGAAAGAAAACGGTAAAATAAAGGAAGGAGTTGATAGGGGAGAAGGAATGTCAGAAACAAGGAGGGAAGATGGGGAAAATGGAGCAAAGAATAAAGGAAAGGAGAAGACAGGGCGAGTAATAGGGGGAAGACTGAAGAGAGAAATAGAAATAGACCAGGAAGAACACAGAAATGGCTGGGGTCTTAACAGGAGTGGGGTCCAGACAGACCAAGTGGGATGGGCAGAGCAGGAAAAGAGGAGGGGAAGGGGCGGGGGAGACTGCCATGCCTAGCCTCGATCTATTTGTGTTCTTCCTTACACTGTCATCGGTAGCTGCCTTATCAATTTTCACCTCTGGCAGGAGACGCCCGCCGATGTGGGAGCCGGGGCCGCCGATGAGGGACACCACGCCATTGCAGTCCACCGTGCTGTTGCGCTTCACGCTGCGCCGCAGGCTGGGGAAGATGCGCGAGGAGCGGCTGCCCTGGCTGTAGCCACTGTAGCCGCTGTAGCTGCTCCGGCGCTCGCGGGCCCGGATGGGAATGAAGAGGGAGTCCCGGCGGCCCTCGCTCTCCTCCACCGTGCTGTGCTCATCATCCGCGAACTCATTCTCGGAGCCCGGGTCTCGGAACCGCCCAGGTCCCCTGAAACTGAAGATGCTGCTTTTGCTGTTGTGGCGGGAGAGGAAGGGCGAGCCTGGGATGCTGAGCAGTGACTGCAGGGGCAGAAAGGGAAAGAGAGAGGGAGGGGGAAATGAGACGGGAGTGGTCCTTTACACTGAGGAAAGTGGTTAGGCTCCCAGCCGGCCCCACCCTCGCAGTCCTGTGATCAGAACACAAGTGTTTCCAGAAAGCACTTCTGCATGTTGACTGCTACAGTTCATCACCCATTGTTACTCACCTGTGCTTGACCAGTTACGGATTCAAAACGTCTACCCACTGTTCTTGCACGCATCCCTAAGATGCTTTTATCTCATGTTATACGCAAATTATCCAGGGGGGGAAGCACATGGCTGTGTATCTCTTTTTACCATGGGCTCAGAGGAGGTGTCTTTAACTGAAGTTAGACTATGCCACACTGGGCAAAAAGACAGAATTTATTTATCGTTATATATATATAACGATAAATAAATATTATATATATATTATTATTATTATTTTTCGAGATGGAGTTTCGCTCTTGTGGCCCAGGCTGGAGTGCGGTGGCGCTATCTTGGCTCACTGCAACCTCCAACTCCTGGGTTCAAGAGATTCTCCTGCCTCAGCCTCCCGAGTAGCTGGGATCACAGGTGTCCACCACCACGCCCTGGCTAATTTTTGTATTTTTAGTACAGATGGGGTTTCTCCATGTTGGCCAGGCTGGTCTCAAACTCCTGACCTCAGGTGATCCACCCGCCTTGGCCTCCCAAAGTGCTGGGATTACAGGCATGAGCCACCACTCCCGGCCAAAAAGACAGAATTTAAAACGTGCTTGTATCATTTGCCATTCTCTCCAAGTACATGTCCTGGTCAACTACCACTCCAACAGTGGCCTTCAAGCCTTTTAGTTCAGTTGAAAATTATGTATGCCCCCTCCCATCCATTTTATTTATGTATTTATTTATTTTTCCTTTTCTTTTATTATTATTATATTTTAAGTTCTAGGGTACATGTGCACAATGTGCAGGTTTGTTACATATGTATACATGTGCCATGTTGGGGTGCTGTACCCATTAACTCATCATTTACATTAGGTATTTCTCCTAATGCTATCCCTCCCCCCTCCCCCAACCCCACCTCGGGCCCCGGTATGTATTGTTCCCCACCCTGTGTCCAAGTGTTCTCATTGTTCAACTTCTACCTATCAGTGAGAACATGCAGTATTTCGTTTTCTGTCCTTGTGATAGTTTGCTCAGAATGATGGTTTCCAGCTTCATCCATGTCCCTACAAAGGACATGAACTCATCCTTTTTATGGCTGCATAGTATTCCATCCAACCCATTTTAAACATATTTTTTTCATCAAAAGTTTACATAGTTGTAAAGTATATAATTCCCAAACAGCTGTAAGTTATATAATGTCCGGCACTGATGTTTTTAAATAAAACTCTTCTTTACCGTAAAGTTTGTGGTAAAGAAATTTACTTAAAGAATTCTTTAGCATAATTTTTTTCTTATTTATTCTTCTCCTTCAATTTCATACTTCCTTTCCATATTCCCTAGAGAATTTTATGTGAATGTACATTTTATGTTTTAATGTATTTTACTGCTCACCCCTGAATTTACTTCTCTATGTTGCCCAGGCTGATCTCGAACTCCTGGGTTCAAGTGATCCTCCTGCCTTGGCCTCCCAAAGTGCTGGGATTACAGGAGTGAGGCACCGCACCCAGCCTGTTAACACTTTTGATGTTAATACTGGAAGGGCCATGGGGCCCCTCTCTAACATTTTTGCCCTTATCTTTTTGTTGGCTACAATTCCAACAAATTATATTAAAAATTATAAATAAACTGTACTTACTATTAAAAAATTTTCTATGACCATGAGTCTCTAAGACATTTAAAAAATTCTCCTGGATTGAGTTTGTATTAATATTCTTATCAATACAACTGATCAAGCTATACGAATATATTACACATTTTACAGGTAGTAGGCTTAAGAAAGAAAATTGTCTTAAAATGCATTTCTTAATAAGATGGCTGAGATGTTCTTTTCAATTGGTGTTTAAATATTTGTTGGTAGTACTACTTATTATTAGAATGAGACATGGCTCAACATCAATCCTCCCCACCTTTCTAACAATCGATTTTATGTGCTAAAACCTTATTCACATAAATATTATCTTGGAATGGAAGAACTTTGTTATAGTAATGTCACTCAATTCTTTGGACTCCTTCCAAGTTATATACCAAAAATATATAGCAAACTATCAGCAAAATTTATTGTAATAATCTATCGGCTGGCAATTAAGTCTTTTTTCAATTTTATTGAAAGCAAAGAACTGAAAACTCAATTTGTCAAAAGATTTGTTACCTACACACATTCCCTTTCTTGATTTCTGAGGACATCAAAAAGCTTTATTATTTACTAATAATCATGTGGGTTATTCTCAAGAGTTACTCTTGTACTTAAAGGAAGCTCGTTTAACCCAACGGATGGTTGAAATAATCAAAATATTATTAATGTCTTTCCATCACTGCCAACATTTATTTTTAATATGATTTTATCTTATCACATGATTTAAATTATTTTCATCAAAATCTACCTTAAAGTCACAGATTTAGCTCATTTATGAAAATGTTCAACCACATGATCTAATGAGCAGTCAGTCCTCAATGTCAGAGCAGTTGGCTAAATTGGATTTATTTTCATTTGAAACAGCATGATCCCATTTTTCACTGTTAATAAATGTATCAGTATGTATTGCAAGGGCAACAATCTCCTGAAATGAAAACATCTCAACATCCCCAGTTATAATTCTGTTTCACTCGTAACAGAAATATGTAAAACAGAAATATGCCTCAACCCCCCGCGCTCAAGGCATCCTCCTGCCTCAGCCTTCCAAGTAGCTAGGACTACAGGCGTGTGCCACCATGCCTGGCTAATTAAAAAAATTTTTTTTTAATAGAGATAGGGTCTCTATGTTGCCCAGGCTGATCTTGAACTCCTGGATTCAAGTGATCCTCCTGCCTTGGTCTCCCAAAGTGCTGGGATTATAGGAGTGAGGCACTGCGCCCAGCCTGTTAATACTTTTGATGTTAACACTGGAAGGGCTACGGGACTCCTCTTTAACATTTCTGCCCTTACCTTTTTGTTGGCTACAATTCCATTTCTGGTTCTATACTTTAGTTCCTGTCTCTTTGTGTAATGTACAAAGCCCCTGTCCCCAGATTGGCATATTTTCTTTGGATAATTCTAGTTGCATATTCCATTCTCTCACTTGTGTCTTTCACGTGTTATGTAGGCTTTTCCTGCTTTGGCTTTAAGCAACCCATGAACTTCTAAGACAATAAATGAATTTGATCACTGGGACCACATCAAGAAAAGCACTAATCGTAGATAATTTTATATAAATGTCATTGTTAGATACATGCCATATGCGTGTATCATATAGGTCTCTAGAAAACAGGATCACCCTGACTTATTTTGTTCTTCTGCCTCATCCTTGTACCAGAGAGAAGGAGCTACATTGGTTAGATTCCAGAATGTTGACTGAGCCTCATTTATGAGTAGATGTCACTGTGTGTTAAAAGGACACATACGCTGTGTGGCAGAGGAGCACATAACAGAGGAAGCCCTTGCACGTCCTTCTTCCATATTGCTGGATTGGTAAGCTCACTATTCTTCATATATACATGTTTGGGCACCCCCACTGAATCACCGATTCATTCCCCTGAACCAGCTCTACTCGGTGTGATTCACAGGCAGCTAGTACATGACTTGTTATTGGTCTGCAATGAGACAAGTAAGGAAACTGAGAGGGGCATTTAGAAAGTTTTGTAACAATTAGACACAGTCATAACATCTAAGAATGTGATGATTTTTCTAGAAATTGATTGTTGCTATATTTTACAATAGTATCAGTTCATGAAGAATTGGGAAAAATAGAACGAGTCCTTTACCACAGGTAACTTGAGAAACACTGCTCTAAACAACGTGGCTGGCCAGAAGATGGTGTCTTAAAGTGTACTTGGGATTTTGTTTTAATCAGATCATGGTAAGGTGACAGACACAGAGGCAACTGCCTTTGAAAAAAGAGTTCGTTACTTCGGTTCCCAGGAGGAGTGGGCTTGCCATGCCATGAAGGGCCATATGGGGAAATATAAGTGTTGGTCAGGAGACAGAAGGAGTGAGGGGGAAAGTTTAGCCTGAGCCTGTGGTTTCCTCAGGAAGGAAGGGATGAGGCAGGATAGGTAAGTCTGAGCAAGTTTAGGATTGGGGAGTTTGAATAATTTTGGAAGGCTCTGGCCTACAGAGGGGTAACTACTTGTCTGGTATCTGGCTCTGGGGTGATTTAGGGCAGGGAAATATTGGCTTAGTGAGTGAGTTAGATAAAGGAGGAAGTTGGGAATGTGGGCTTTGGACTGGTTGATCTGCACATGAAAAACATGTTTGAAGGCAAGCGTAACATAGAACACTGAGGTTCAGGGTACAAGCCCAGGTGTTAATAACCGGTGCCTTGGGCACATATATCTCTCTTGATGGCATCACTGGGGAGAAATATGGCCAGGAAAACACAGGACTCAGGTACTCATGGCCCCTTTGCTAAATGCCACAATCACCTTTAACACTATCACACCGTCCTAAAAATGGCATTCAAGACCCTCCCAGCTTTGACTCTAACTTACTTATTCTACTTTATCTTTCACTGTTTTCTCATACACCCTACCATGCAGCCACCCTGCCGCAGGTCTTTATTTCCTCTGCTTCCAGTGCACACTCCATTTTCAGCTGGGGAAATCCTCTCAGTTCTCCATGATCCAGCCCTTCTGCTTCTTCCTCTACTAACTTCCTTAATCTTTCCATAGCACCAAACCCCCTTTCAGAATATTTATGCTCTACTTTATTTTTTATTTTTTTCTTCAAGACAGGGTCTCACTCTATTGCCTGGGCTGGAGTGCAATAGTGCAATCACCCACTACAGCCTCAACCTCCTGGGCTCAAGTGATCCTCTCACCTCAGCCTCCCAAGTAGCTGGAATTATAGGTATGTGCCACACCATGCGGTATGTGCCATACCACGCCTGGCTAATTTTTATATTTTTTGTAGATATGGGGTTCCGCCATGTTGCCCAGGCTGGTCTCAAATTCCTGGGCTAAAGCAATCCTCCCGCCTTGGCCTCCGAAAGTGCTGAGACTATAGGCGTGAGTCACTGTACCCGGCCTACGCTCTACTTTTTACAAGTTCTTTATATACATGTTCTATCTCTCATTTTTAACCAACTACAAACTCCTTAAGGGCACACTGACTGATTCATCCTTATATCTCCTAGAGTGCTTTGCACACAGTAACTACAATGTTTAACTTAATTAACATGCATTTAGATTAGGTACTGCGGCTTAGCCACCCGTTTTAGGGTTGTTCCACACCTGCAAGGGGTCACTGCTTCACTTCTCACAGCAAGCTAAACTACACTGAATTCATAATTTTGCCTTAGGTCAATGCTGGGTGCTGACACTACCTGGTACATTAGGCCTTCACATTAGGAAAGAGGTTTTATGTATTTTACAATAAAATTTAATTTTGTATAATTTTTTTTTTTTTTGAGACAGAGACTCGCTCTGTCACCCAGGCTGAAGTGCAGTGGTGCAATCTTGGCTTGCTGAAACCTCCGCCTCCCAGGTTCAAGCTATTCTCCTGCCTCAGCCTCAAGTGATCTGGCCTCAAGTGATCTGCCCACCTCAGCCTCCCAAAGTGCCAGGATTACAGGAGTGAGCCACTGTGCCTGGCCAAAACTTAATTTTATTTAACCAAATACCTATTGTGTGCTAAGTGGTATGGATACAGTGGTGAACGAGACATACGACATGGTCCCTGCCCTCTTGAAACTTGGAGGCCAGGAGGAAATATCATATACTACATGAGATCTAATACATCAGACTATTCTTAACCTTAAGGATAGTGATAAGGATGGTAAGACAGTGATGAAGGTCATGACCAACTCAGTGAACCTATGAACACTTAATAATCAGGATCCTAAGATAATACATAATACGAGGAAAAACTGTTCTATTATTTTCTAATTCTTTGTTTCACTCTTTGCAAAAGAGTAGTCTGCAATGAACAAATGTGAAAGGGGTAAAGGTGACTTGCCCCATTTCTCCTTGTACCCAGGATCCAATCCTGATTTAGGGCATTCCCTAAGGAGCTACATCCTGAGGGCTGAAACCCCAACCCTTCCCCAATCTCAATTTTCCTAGAGGTTTTCAGTGATGACTCAGGATCCATGGCTCTATTAAATCCTGGGATCCTGTGTAGTTTATGAGATAAGTAGGCCTTACTCCCTCTTTTCAAAATCTTCCTGTCAACCAACTAGGAGCTTTTAGTCCTTTTCAGGCAGTCACAGTTAAACTACAAATTCCAACTTAGGTTTAGATGTTTGCTTGGGAGAATGGCTCTGGGATGTTCTGGATTTGAGGGTGTAACTTTTGCATTCCACAGAAAAATTATCTCTAGGGATCTCAGGGGATACACGTAAATTGTCTGTCAAGATGAGGCTTACATAACTGGGACGTTTGGAATGTGATGAAGGAGTGATTTTACATGTTCTATTTCCATGCCATATTTCACTTTTTCTTTCTAGTATAACAGTGGTTCTTAAAAGTGTGGTCTGGAGACCCCTGGAGGTCCCTGAGACCTTTTAAGGAAGGCTCATGAGGTCAAAATTCTTTCCTAATAATACTGAGATGATATGTGCTTTTATCACTCATCTTCTCATAAGCACACAGTGACACTGTGAGCCTGACAGCTTCATAATATTTAAATAGTTTTCTGACGAGATTGGTGGTAATAATAAATATAGTTTTAAAATCTCATGTGTATTTGGAAGATTTGCATACACTCAGGAAATGAAAATTTCTCAAATGATCAATGCATGATGCTAGAAATCATTCACGGGTTAAAGATTTATGGCACAAAAGGGACGAAGGGATTTTACTGTAACAGAGTACAAAGTTACTGATATAGTCTCCACGTCACAACTGTTTAAAAAATTGTCACTGTTAAATTTTGGAACAGCATCAAGGAGGAACAGTCACAGTTATCTGAAAAGGTTATTAAAATATTCCTCCCTTTTCCAACTACATATCTACATGAAACTTGATTTTCTTCAAATACTTTAACCACAGAAAATCATATTGCAACAACTGAATGCATGCATAAGCCAGTATGATATTTCAACTATTTTCTATTATACTACAGATTAAAGAGATTTGCAGAAATGTAATACCAAAGAAAACCCTTTTTTTTTGTTTTGGAAAACAGTTCATTTTTCTTAAAAATATATAATTTGTGTTAATCATGTAATGGGTTTATCATTACTACATTTTTTAAATTAGTAAATATTGTTTAATTTTCTTAATTATAATTTCTAATATGAGAAATTAAAAGCACATTTTAAAAAGGTTTTTAGGTCCTCAAAAATTTTTAAGAAGATAAAGGGGTCCTAAGACCAGAAAGTTTGAAAACTGCTGCAATAGAGCAATTAAAATACTTTGAAAAAATAGGCTCAACTTAATACTTATAAACTGCCCTGAGCCTTAAAAATAGAGAGAAATAGGTCGGAGATGGGTGAGCAGGAGATGTCTCAAGAAGAACTCAGGCTCAAAATGGAGGTAAAACCACTGCCTGGTCGCCCCCAGCCCGACTCCGGCCGTCGCCATTGGCACCGGCAGGAAGAGGGCCATGACCCAAAGGAACCAGAGCAGTGGAGAAAACTGTTTATTGGTGGTCTGAACTTTGAAACTACAGATGATAGTTTAAGAGAACATTTTGAGAAATGCGGCACACTCACAGATTGTGTGGTAATGAGACACCCCCAAACAAAATGTTCCAGGGGTTTTGGTTTTGTGACTTACTCTTGTGTTGAAGAGGTGGATGCAGCAATGTGTGCTTGACCACACAAGGTTGATGGGCGTGTACTGGAACCAAAGAGAGCTGTTTCTAGAGGGGATTCTTTAAAGTCTGGTGCCCATCTAACAGTGAAGAAAATTGTTGTTGGTGGTATTACAGAAGATACAGAGGAATATCATTTGAGAGACTACTTTGAAAATTATGGCAAGATTGAAACCACAGAAGTTATGGAAGACAGGCAGAGTGGGAAAAAGAGAGGATTTGCTTTTGTAACTTTTGGTGATCATGATACAGTTGATAAAATTGTTGTTCAGAAATACCACACTATTAATGGGCATAATGGTGAAGTGAAAAAGGCCCTTTCTAAATAAGAGATGCAGTCTGCTGGATCACAGAGAGGTCGTAGAGGTGGATCTGGCAATTTTATGGGTCACAGAGGAAACTTTGGAGGTGGTGGAGGTACTTTTGGCCGTGGTGGAAACTTTGGTGGAAGAGGAGGCTACGGTGGTGGAGGTGGTGGTAGCAGAGGTAGTTATGGAGGAGGTGATGGTGGATATAATGGATTTGGAAGTGACGGTGATGGTGACAACTATGACAGTGGTCCTGGTTATAGTAGTAGAGGGGGCTATGGTGGTGGTGGACCAGGATATGGAAACCAAGGTGGTGGATATGGTAGCGGTGGTGGAGGATATGATGGTTACAATGAAGGAGGAAATTTTGGTGGTGGTAACTATGGTGGTGGTGGGAACTATAATGATTTTGGAAATTATAGTGGACAACAGCAATCAAATTATGGACCCATGAAAGGGGGAAGTTTTGGTGGAAGAAGCTTGGGCAGTCCCTATGGTGGTGGTTATGGATCTGGTGGTGGAAGTGGTGGATATGGTAGCAGAAGGTTCTAAAAACAGCAGAAAAGGGCTACAGTTCTTAGCAGGAGAGACAGCGAGGAGTTGTCAGGAAAGCTGCAAGTTACTTTGAGACAGTCGTCCCAAATGCATTAGAGGAACTGTAAAAATCTGCCACAGAAGGATGATCCATAGTCAGAAAAGTTACTGCAGCTTAAACAGGAAACCCTTCTTGTTCAGGACTGTCATAGCCACAGTTTGCAGAAAGTGCAGCTATTGATTAATGCAGTGTAGTGTCAATTAGATGTACATTCCTGAGGTCTTTTATCTGTTGTAGCCTTGTCTTTTTCTTTTCATTATATCAGGTATATTGCCCTGTAAATAGTGGTAGTGGTACCAGGAATAAAAAATCAAGGAATTTTTAACTTTTCAATATTTGTGTAGTTCAGTTTTTCTATATTTTAGTACAGAAACTTCAACAAAATGCAGTTTTGAAGGTGTTTCCTTGTGAGTTAACAAGTAAAGATCATTGTTAATTGCCATTTTGTATGAATTTTGCTAAAGTTAACTGTAAAGAAACACCTGCTGACTTGCAGTTTAAGGGGAATCTATTCTCCCCATTTCCAAACCATGATATGAATGGGTACTGACATGTGGAGAGAATAGATAATTTGTGTGTTTGCAATGTGTGTTTTAGATAAATAGGATTGAGTATTTAAATTAGCATTTGTGAATTTATAGCATTATGATTATCTTCAAATGAAAAAATCTCAAAATTTCTAAAAAAAAAAAAAAGAAGAACTCAGAAGCTATGGAAATAAAAGAAACTGACACATAACTGAACTATGCTGTGAGAAAACTGAAGCCACATTCACTATTAAACTAACAGAAGAGATGATCGTGCACATGTGCAGGAGTAAAGAAGGGGTGGTTAGGAGCACAGGCTCTGGAGTTGGATGAACCTGGGTTCAAATCTTGGCTTGAACACTTCCTAGTTATATAACCTTCTATAACTAGTTATAGTTGTAAGTTATTCTTTGTAGGCCTTGATTTCCTCAGTCACTCTTCCAGAGAAACTGCAGGAAAGTTCTGGGACAAAGTATACTACTATCCCTTGTAGCATCTAAGCTACTCTTGGCAGTCAGCCTTGGCCTCTAGGAATTTACTATTTTTTTTGAAAGGAGAAATTAGACTAAGTGAATATTTTCATGCAAAGCAGGACATCTCAAAAACCTGGTTTTATTTTTTGAGTTAAGGAGCAATCAGTGCACCTTCGTACTAAAGCCTATAGAATAATCAGAGACCATTGAACAGCAAAGCGTTAACAGCGCTAAGGTATTCATAGCTCAGTGAGTCTCTCAAGACAAGGGTAAAATTACAACAAAGCTACTATCATACGTTCCCCAAAAGAGGCTGAACTAGAAGAAAGGAGAGGTGAAGGTGAGATAGAGATGGCTTCAGGCTATAAAGAAGTCTCTCAGAAAGGGTCAAATCAAATTTCTAAAAGTCTTGCATTCATTTGTCTAACAATATCTAGCCATGTGCTAAGAAGCAGACCTTGACTTTAACACTTTAAGAGAGAAGAGGATACGAACATAAATAAATATGCACACAGAGTATATGTAGAGTACTTTCTATATGTAGAGTAAAAAGCAACAAATAAAGAGGTACATATAAAACATAACAGAAAGATAAAATGAAGATTTCCAACTAGAAAACAGGAGAGTCAGGGAAGGTTTCTTGAAAGGAAGATATCAAGAATAACTATGATGTAGAAATTCAAAAACAGAAAAATAGGGCATTTTATTTAATTTTAATTTTTTGGTTTGTTTGTTTTTGTTTTTGTTTTTTTGGAGACAGGGTCTTGTTCTGTTGCCCAAGCAGGAGTGTAGTGGTAAGATCACAGCGCACTGCAGCTTCAACCTCCCATGCTCAAGCGATCTTCCCGCCTCAGACTCCCGAGTAGCTGGGACTACAGGCATGTGCCACCACGCCTGGCCAATTTTTTGGTAGAGACAGGGGTCTCTCTATGTTGCCCAGGGTGGTCTTGAACTTCTGGCCTCAAATGATTCTTTCACCTCGGCCTCCCGAAGTGCTGGGATTACAGGTGTGAGCCACTGTGCTGGCCAACAGGACATTTTAGAGAGGGTGTTTCTTGAGCAAACCACAGAGGGTAGAAAACAAACATCATATATGAAAAATATCTAGTAGCTCATTCTGGTTTAGGTATAGGGTGCTTGATGGGGCACAGAGACTGGAGAATGAACATAGGTTGTGTCCATACTAAGGGGATGGGGAATGCTATGAATTCCAAGGTAAGGAGTTGGGACTTAATTAGCAAACAGAACGAATCTGATTAAGGGAATTCCCTCTCCCATTCTTCTTAAAAACTATTCTAAACTGTCAGTATTTTCTTTAAACCTCCAAACACAACCTCTCATTCCCTTCAATAAGATGTTTAATTCCCTACATTATCAAAAAATTAATTCATTTTTTGTAGAGACAGAGGTCTCACTATGTTGCCCAGGCTGGTCTCAAACTCCTTGATTTTTAATTCCCAACATTATCAAAACACTAAACTGTCAGGGGTTATCTTCCTCAACTTCTTACTCCTTTTCTACAAATTTATCCACCTCATCCTTCCCTGTTTTCTTAAGGTTTCAGGGAACAAGGGTCCCTTTTCTGTTAAAAACCACATCTATTTTGCTATCTTCCAAGATTGTGCTCTACTTCTATCTATTCTATTTCATTTTCTAACGCATCCCCCTTTTCTGTTTTTTTTTTCTTCCACAAATTATAAACATGCTTATTTCCACCCACACTCTTTAAAGAAGCTGGGATGAGATGTCTGTACTCACTGTCTCCACTCCCCACTCAACATGGCATCCTTCCTTACTCTGGACTAAAACATGTCTTTAAAGTCCTCAATGACTTTATATTGCCAAATCCGATGGACGTTTTCAATTCTGAGCTCACTAAACATCTCTGTTAAATTTCAATCCAGTAAAAAAAAAAATAAAAAAATAAAAAAAAAGTTTCAGAAGTATTCTGTAGGCTATATAATAATGGATGTATACTTTATTGTTATTTGAATGAATACGTTACATCAAAATTATATATTTCAATGATATGTAAAAATGATCCCAATCTGAAAAAGATATTTAATTTTTTAAAAATTGTAAATAAAGGGAAAATTAATACAAAATAAATGTCAAATAAAAATCTCTGGAAAAACTTAAAAAAAAAACAAAAACAACAACAAAAAAACAAAAACAAAACAAAACAAAAAATTTCAGTCCATTGATCACGGCCCTGCCTTCTCCAACATCGCTGCTCTCCTGACTTCACTGAACTCTTGGCCCTCTCGGCTCCTCCAACACTGTTTATCTGTTTTCTTTCCTGGACTTCATCTCCTATGCCGGTGAACAGCAATGGTCACGTCTTTGGCTCACTGTTCTTCCAACGGACACACTCTCTTTGAGTAATCTCCACAAGTCTCATGGTTTCAGTCACCACCTCTCAGCTCAGGACCTCTTCCCTGAGCTATCATTTGCCCATCCTTGTCTAAAAAAATCTCTACTTGGTTATCCAACAAATAATTCAAACTTTGGATGTCTAAACTGGAATATGCGTCCCTTCTAAACCTAGACCGTCCTCTTTTTCTTGTTGTTCCCTCCTCACCAACACACACATACACTACCTAATTCCTGTCTATCCTTTAAGCTTCAGTTCAGAAATTTACCTTTCCCAGAAAATCTTTACTGAATCTCCATGTTGGGATAGATCTGTGCTTTTCTAACACCCGCAGCATATCTCAATTATGGAATAATACATGCTATTACATAATTTTTTAGTGTGTTCGGCTGTCTCACTGTACTGTAAGCTCTCTAGGGTAGGGATGATGTTTTAATCACCTTTTAAGCCCTAGGACCTAGCACAATCCTTGATATGTAGTAGGTACTCCATAAATGCCTACTACATGAATGATGAGAACTACATTATAGGACATAATCTGTTGATAGTATATAAAATACAAAGGAGAAGGAGATAGACTAGAGAAAACAAAACTGCAGTGGACAAACGCAGTAGAACAAAATAATACAGTTGTAAAGCCAAAACTAAGATAAGGCTAAGGAATGGAAAGAAAGGGATGGACATGAGGGATTTTGCTTATCCCCTGAAATGAATAAGACTGGCAAAAGACTGAACCGGAAAGTGAGAGATCCAAGTGGGAAAATGAATCATCTCTGGGAAAAAAGAAAAGACACTGGATATACTGCCATAAACAGTAACTATAATCTATTCTATACCTACCAACTTTCCAGCATTTCTTTAAAATGGGAAATTAAATGGCCTAAGAATTGGATTTTGGTGGTGTTCTCTGAAATCCAAAAATACCTATTTATGTGATGACATCTATAGTAATAGAACGCTCAACAATTACCCTAAGTCCTCTCTTCTCTTTTTTGCTTAGTTTCCTTATTTATCAAAGTTGGGAAAAACTGGAGGCTTTCAATCTACCATAGGCTAACTTATCAGTGTGATACTACATATCCAGAATAATTAATCAGTAGAACTTGCCATGCTCAAATAAGATGTCCTGTTTCATGACTCCTATTATTATTATCCCCTATAATTAAATGCAATTCTTAAACAGAGATGTTTGAGCTAAATTCTGATGCTTAGAGGAGAAAAGCTCTCCCTGATGTTTTAGAACATGAAGATTGCTGGTGTGACATATACTTTACTGCCAAGCAAGTCTGCCAAAGGTGATCACATAGTCTAGGGTTGGCTTTTACATCAGAGAAGGGAGGGCAGGATTAGAATGGAGAATGTTCCAAATGTGCTGGTAACACTTCCTCCCAGAGGAGAACAATATGGAGCATAGTGAGGTAGAAATGAGGATGCAGGGATGGGCCTGGAAAATACAGGGCCAAAGGGGAAAATAAAAATCAAGTAGGATTAGAAAAACCAGATTTTTTTAGGCTTATTGAGCCAATGCAAAGAGTTTACCTGTTGTGGGAATGCACGTCAGTACAATGAGTTTGGAGAGGAGTATGGAGGCTCCTCAAAAAACTACAAATAGAATTACCATATAATCCAGTTGTGACAGTTAATACTGTGTGTCAACTTGACTGGACTGAAGGATGCAAAATATTGATCCTGGGTGTGTCTGTGAGGTGTGTTGCCAAAGGAGACTAACAGTCAAGTCAGTGGACTGGGAAAGGCAGACCCACCCTTAATGTGGTGGGCACCATTTAATCGGCTGTCAGTGAAAACAAAGCGGGCAGAAAAACGTAAAAAGGCGAGACTGGCCTAGCCTCCCAGCCTACATCTTTCCCCCATGCTGGATGCTTCCTGCCCTCGAACATCCAACTCCAAGTTCTTCAGTTTTGGGACTCAGACTGACTCTCCTTGCTCCTCAAGTTTGCAGACAGCCTACTGTGGGACCTTGTGATTGTGTAAGTTAATACTTACTAAACTCCCCTTTATATATTTATATACTAATAGGATATATTTATATATCCTATTAGTTCTATCTCTCTAGAGAACCCTGACTAATACACCAGCAATTTCATTATGGGGTATATAACCGAAAGAAAGTCAGTCAATATATTAAATAGATATTTGCACTCCCATGTTTATTGTAGTACTATTTACAATAGACAAAATATGAAATCAACCTAAGTGCCCATCAACAGATAAGTGGATAAAGAAAATGTGGTATATTTACATTATAGAATACTATTCAGCCATAAAAAGAATGAAATCCTATCATTTGCGGCAACATAGATGGAACCAGAGGTTATTATGTTCAGTGAAATAAACCAAGCACAGAAAGACAAATATAGCATATTCTCACTCATATGTGGGAGCTAAAAAAGTGGATCTCTTGAAGGTAGAGAGTAGACTGGTGGTTACTAGAGGCCAGGAAGAGGAGGGGATAGAGGGGATGAAAGAGGAAAAAGAAGAATATAATTGTACTTAACACTGAACTGTACACTTAAAATGGTAAAGATGGTATAATACATATATACACATTTTACCTTAATAAAAAATACGTTTTTGAAAAGGTATAGAAAAAAGAAGAGTTTACCTGATTCATGATGGAAAATTTCCTCCCTATTCTGTTGTCTGGCAGCCGAAAGGCCTTCCTTCTCATGCCATCTTCTGACTCTGACTTAAACACCTTCTCAGGATCCCCTTTCTCCTCTCCTTCAGAGAGTTCCTTTTGCTTCCTCTTCTTTCTCCTGTTACGTCTTTCCTTTGCACTCTTTGAGCTGAGTTTAGAGATTTCAGAAGAGCTCCGAGGGGAGCCCCCTCCTTCTTCACCTTCTTCCTCTATGGCATCTTCTGAGACAGTTCCTGCTGAAGTGGCCATCGCAGCAGCCTGGGAAAGAAGCCACAGCAGGGAAGCCAGACCAGGGCAATTAACTGGAGCCACCCAAAGCCAACCAATTAGTACAGAACATTTCCCTACCGCAGGGAAAGGAGGAAAAAAGGAGGCAGGAAACCTAGACTGTTAGAGGGTTTCTGTGTATTCTGACACACAGCCCTAAGTGAACAGAGCAGAACCCAGTGGTGAGCGTTTGAGACAAGAACTTGGCTGCTGCCTTGGTACCAGAGGATCCCTTCTGAGCAAGTCTGGAAATGAATGCTAAGTAACATTATACATTACGGGTCCTAAAAATGTATAAATACATGTACATTTAGATAAGGATTAGAAAGTTAAGTGTTAAGGTGATGAGATCACAAATGTCTTTCAAGTTTTACTTTAATATTTTGCCTGTATCTTCTTTTTAATTAGAAATAATACTTTTTATGACCACAGGAATCTTAACATTTTTCCCAAGAAAAAGAATGTGCTTATGTGAAACACTATATAAACTGCCCTGGTCACTTTTTTCTTCCCAGTCATCATGGCGGTTGCACACTGAACAGTTGAGAAATTCAACAAAAGATGATATGAACAAACAATTTGGCTGTTAAGACAAATGGAATAATTGGATCAACCATCTGCAGTTGTTACTTGGGTTATTTTCATCAGACCAATGGTCCCTATTTGAAAATATGCCTAGAAAAGATCAACTGCAGTGAAAATCAGATGGGGCCTTAGTCACCATGATCTGGTAGGAAGGTCTGTTGCAAAGAATTCATCACCAACCTGTGCCTCTTCCTGTTGCTTCTTAAGTTGCTCCAACATTGCTTTAAATTCAGCCTCTTTTTGTTCTGCCTCCTCCAGTGTTGCCTGATTCTGTTCTTCATAAGCCATGGCCACCACAGCCAAGATCAAGTTCACCAGATAGAAAGAACCCACAAAGATGACCAAGACGAAGAAGATCATGTATGTTTTCCCAGCTGCTCGTAAGGTCTGCAAAGACAAAGGCCATTTTCTGAGTCATTTGTACCAAATGAACCAGGCTGAAAACAGCTAATGGGCCAAGTTCCTCTGTAAGGGCACTATTTGCATTTTGTACAGGACTGTGTTTTCTTATGCAGTACTCCTTCCTATTGTGGGCACTTGGTACTCCCAATGGTTGAATGGTTTCACTTATCCTCAACTCATATTAAATGGCAGTAGTTATCTCCCAACCATTGTGACAAAAAAATCCCCTCTCATTTCTAAATATTCCCTATACACTCCTTTCATAAAAAAAGTTTGATTTTGGGCTAAGACAAGTATAAAGAAAAGAATACAAGACAGCAGCTTATTTATCTACGGATCCTCAAATAGCATTAACAGACAAATTATGTCTCTGAAATCAGGTCCAAGTTGCAGGAAATTTCATCTTTTTTTTTTTTTCTTTTTTGAGATGGAGTGTCACACTATCGCCCAGGCTGGAGTGCAATGGCGCGATCTCAGCTCACTGCAACCTCTGCCCTCCCGGGTTCAAGCGATTGTCCTGCCTTAGCTTCCCGAGTAGCTGGGATTACAGGTGCCCACTACCATGCCCAGCTAATTTTTTGTATTTTTAGTAGAGACGGGGTTTCACTATGTTGGCCAGGCTGGTCTTGAACTCCTGACCTCGTGATCCACCTGCCTCGGCCTCCCAAAGTGCTGGGATTATAGGCGTGAGCCACCACGCCCGGCCCCATCTTTTTTTTTTTTTTTTTTTTAGATTGAGTCTTGCTCTGTCACCCAGGCTGGAGCGCAGTGGCATGATCTCAGCTCACTGCAACCTCCGCCTCCCAGGTTCAAGCAATTCTCCCACCTCAGCCTCCCAAGTAGCTGGGATTACAGGCGTGTGCCACCACGCCCAGCTAATTTTTGTATTTTTAGTAGAGATGTGGTTTCACCACGTTTGCCAGGTTGGTCTTGAACTCCTGGCCTCAAGTGATCCACCTGCCTCGGCCTCCCAAAGTCCTGGGATTACAGGCATGAGCCACTGTGTCCGGCCAGGAAATCCCCATCTTGAGTGACACCCTTCCTTATTCTTTTGCAATAGGATGAGTTTTAAAAGGATATGACAATATGACATAAAGGATAGTGGGGAGGTTAAAAAAAGGCAGAAGGAAACTAGGTTTTAGGTTATGTACATGCAACCCACTATTACAGAGTTTTCATCTTTATTCTGTTAACCACAAAATGGGCCAGGCACAGTGGCTCGCACCTGTAATCCCAGCACTTTGGGAGGCCAAGACAGGTGGATCACCTGAGGTCAAGAGTTTGAGACGAGCCTGGCCAACCAACATGGTGAAACCCTGTCTCTATTAAAAATACAAAAATTAGCCGGGTGCATCATGCCTGTAATCCCAGCTACTCGGGAGGCTGAGGCAGGAGAATTGTTTGGAGACTGCAGTGAGCTGAGATTGCACCTCTGCACATCAGCCTGGGCAACAGAGCAAGACTCTGTCTCAAAAAAAAAAAAAAAAAAAAAAAAAAGAAAAGAAAAAAAAAACAGCATCAATCACAAATATTTCATGAGAAACATTCAACCTGAGGGAACTCTAGGTTGTGCAACAGAAAGGTAAGAATTAACTCAGATATTTGAACTAGAAACTTCCCTTAAAGAGGGTCCTTCATGCCTGAGAGGACATGTTTTTCATTTTCAAAGTAACTGGTATCACCAAATGACACAAAGAGAAAACAATGGACTGTCATAAAATTTGCAAGCTGTAAGACACTTAGCAATCACTTACACTAACTTCATTACAACCAGCAAAGTTAAATGACTTGTCCAGAGTCACCAGTGTAGCCCAACAGAATGTTACTGACCTTATTTTTATCTGTACAACCTGCTTGAACAAGTCCAAATGTGTTACAAATCTCAAAAATGTTGATATATTTATACTCCAAAGTCCTTATGGAAATTCCATCTATATAGTGCTTTGCACAAAGAGTTGTTTAATTTTTCTGAAACAGAAGCCCTAATGGTGGCTCACGCCTGTAATTCCAGCACTTTGGGAGGCCACAGTGGGAGGATCACTTGAGGCCAGAAGTTGCAAGACCAGCCTGGGCAACAGAGTGAAACCCCAACTTTCCAAAAAGTAGAAATATTAGCTAGGTGTGGTGGTACATGCCTGTAGTACCTACCTCAAAAACAAAACAAGACAAAACAAAAAAAAACAAACCCTAACCCCAAATATCCAAAAGGAGATATGCTGCAGAGGATGAACAATAGGAAGTAGACAGAGATAGCAGATTCTCAGGCCAGACAAGAGGCCATCAAGGCTGTTAAGAGTCTACAGCTATACATGACTGAGCATTCAAGAGACAGGGATGAGAACTGAGAGAATTCACTTAATATCAAAAACCAGCTGACTGTGGGAAACACAACAGTTAGATCTTCCATAATGTCTTCACTAAATGTCTCTCACACAGAATGTCCCCAACCCCATATATGCTCATGCAAACTCTATGGCCAAAGGAAAAGAGGTATTACTCACCAATTGATACAAGTTTTCCCAATAGTCCTGGGTCATAAGGCGAAATAATGCCAAGAAGGCCCAGCTAAAAGTGTCAAAGCTTGTGTAACCATAGTTGGGGTTCCTTCCTGCTTTCATACACTGGTATCCCTCTGGGCATTGCCTAAAGAAAGAAAGGGAAGTTCAGGACTTTTCAGCATAATTCCACTCAGCCATGACCTTGGAGATAATAAATAACATAATTCTATTTACTCCATGACCTTGGAGATAATAAATAACCATTGATAGAGCCAGGCCAACAAATTGGAAGAAAAAGAAGAAGGAAATAAGCAGCTAGCCAACTTCTGGGGACAGCCTAGGATCAGAATCACCTGGCATGGTCTTTAAAAATGCAGATTCCTGCATCCTTACCCAAATCTAGGAATTAAAAGTTCTGGATATGGGATCTATGAATCTGCATTTTTAAGAGGTATGCCAGGTGATTCTTATGCATGCCAAAGTGTGAGAAGTACTGTTCTAGATTCATATCGATGTGCAATTCAATCAAATTTAACTTAGCTAATATCCCAAATGACAAACGGCTAGAAGTTCCTCTTTTTTTTTTTTTTTTTTTTTTGAGATGGAGTCTAGCTCTGTCACCCAGGCTAGAGTGCCATGGCATGATCTCAGGTCACTGCAACCTCTGCCTTCTGGGTTCAAGCGGTTCTCCTGCCTCAGCCTCCTGAGTAGCTGGGATTACAGGCACCTGCCACCACGTCTGGCTAATTTTTGTATTTTTAGTAGAGATGGGGTTTCACTGTGTTGGCCTGGCTGGTCTTGAACTCCTGACCTCGCGATCTGCCTGCCCCGGCCTCCCAAAGTGCTGGGATTACATACATGAGCCACCGCGCCTGGCCAGAAATTCCTCTTAATCGTTTGTTTTCTTTACATTCATTGTGACAACCTAAGTCATAAGGGGGATTTCAGTTACCTCAGTTACACCATTTCTCCTGCTTTTAGATTCATCTCATATTTCTTTCAATGTAATCTCTAGTAGTCTACTTTAATACAGAAATTAAATGGATTTCTAGACATTGTGGTCATGTTAAAACACAAGTTCTTAGAGGACCAATATACTCTGAAAAATGACACTACCACCCTACATTTATAAAGCCCTCTGTTTACAAAGCACTTTCTTTTTTTTTCTTTTTCTTTTTTTTTTCTTTTTTTATTATTATACTTTAGGTTTTAGGGTACATGTGCACAATGTGCAGGTTTGTTACATATGTATCCGTGTGCCATGTTGATTTCCTGCACCCATTAACTCGTCATTTAGCGTTAGGTATATCTCCTAATGCTGTCCCTCCCCCCTCCCCCCACCCCACAACAGTCCCTAGAGTGTGATGTTCCCCTTCCTGTGTCCATGAGTTCTCATTGTTCAATTCCCACCTATGAGTGAGAATATGCGGTGTTTGTTTTTTGTCCTTGCAATAGTTTACTGAGAATGACGTTTTCCAGTTTCATCCACGTCCCTACAAAGGACATGAACTCATCATTTTTTATGGCTGCATGGTATTCCATGGTGTGTATGTGCCACACTTTCTTAATCCAGTCTATCGTTGTTGGACATTTGGGTTGGTTCCAACTCTTTGCTATTGTGAATAGTGCCGCAATAAACATACGTGTGCATGTGTCTTTACAGCAGCATGATTTATAGTCCTTTGGGTATATACCCAGTAAAGGGATGGCTGGGTCAAATGGTATTTCTAGTTCTAGATCCCTGAGGAATCGCCACAGACTTCCATAATGGTTGAACTAGTTTACAGTCCCACCAACAGTGTAAAAGTGTTCCTATTTCTCCACATCCTCTCCAGCACCTGTTGTTTCCTGACTTTTTAATGATGGCCATTCTAACTGGTGTGAGATGGTATCTCATTGTGGTTTTGATTTGCAGTTCTCTGATGGCCAGTGATGATGAGCATTTTTTCATGTGTTTTTTGGCTGCATAAATGTCTTCTTTTGAGAAGTGTCTGTTCATGTCCTTCGCCCACTTTTTGATGGGGTTGTTTTTTTCTTGTAAATTTGTTTGAGTTCATTGTAGATTCTGGATATTAGCCCTAAGCACTTTCATGTAATGTAAGTGGATCCTTACAGTAACCCTGTGAGCAAGAGAGAGCATGGCTTATTAAATAAATCCATTTTACGGATGAAAAACACCAAGGGTCAGGTAAGTTAAAAGGCTTGCCAAAGGTCTTAGAGCAGGAAGCTTCAGGATCAGGACTCAAATACTATGTTGCTACTCTTTTTCCTCCTCTGTGCTGTCAGGTCAAGCATATTTTGGGTCATCCTTGGATCCATAACTATCACTAAGATGGTATCTTTACTCTCTATTGTACTATAGGATGAGAGGAGTCCCCAAGAGGCAGGTAAGCTATCTGGTGTTATTGATTTTATCCTTAGATTCTTTCATTTTGGCTTGAGACTACAAGCACAGTCACTTACTAGTGAAATGTCAACTTTAGATGGACAAATGTGAAACAAAGAAAATCTACACTAACCGATAGGTCAGATGCAATTCTAAGTTCTACTACTTGAGCACAAAGAAAAGTAAACATATTGCCTATTTTGACCCAACTAATAATAGGTACATTATTTTAAGGAAAGAGAATAAAACTAGGTGAGCCACTTACCCAGCATCAGAACTGTTTCCACAGAGTAAAGGTTCCAGCATGCCAGGAACTATGTAGAAATTTGCTAGAAAAGTTTGAGGAGGCAGGAAATGAACAGGCAGATTTAAGTGAATGAGAGAATAAGGTTACACTGTTCCTAACTAGCCCCAGCAGAAACAGTTATTGATTTTAAGTTAAAAAATCTTTTCCAACAGCTGTGACAGCTGATAAGAATTCTTTCCCATTAATGATTTTCTTATATATATTTACAAATTAAAAGTGCTACCCCAAAGTTCTTGATGCAATATAGTTTTCACAGATACCCAACTTCCATTCATACTTCAAATCTATATTCCAGATTCTGATACTTGAATCAAAGGGGCCTAAAAGTAAGTTTTCTGAGTTCTACACCCCTTTATACCACTATATTCTTCTATCCTTACAACGTGTCTTTAACAAAGATATTTTAGAGCTCATTGGTCACTAGATACTAGGTTCTATTTTAAATTACAAGGCACGTTTTCCTTTCCAGCATATGTCTCCGAAATCTCCTTTGCAACACTTTCTTATGGTTACTAAACTGACTTTATTTTCTTAGGAATGACTAATAGTTACATTGCTAACTTTTTCATGAGTCTAAAGAAGTATCACTACATCAAATTTTCCTTTGGTTCCTCAAATAAAATGATTAAAACTCCTCAACTGTAATAGGATTGAATAGTGCCTTGGTGATCACCTGATTCCCTAGACTAGATTGACTGCGATAGTCTTAGTAGTATTAAGAAAATTTGAGTTCCATAGATACATTCTGGACTAAATGTGTAAATATCCCAAGTAACTCAGCTAGGGAAAAAAATAATTTTTATCAAGCTTCTAAGCCTGAATTTCAAAGCAAAAGTTTAGGGGTACATGCGAAAAAGGGAGAGACGGCTGATGTTTGAGAGCTTCTGAACACAGTCCTACGTCGAGGAAAGGAATAATTTTACAAGGCTAGTTCTAGTAGCACTGCCATTCCTTTCCAGCTCCAACTACTCCTTTTTTTTTTTTTTTTTTTTTTTTTTGAGATGGAGTTTTGTTCTTGCCCACCCAGGCTGGAGTACAATGGAGTGATCTCGGCTCACGGCAACCTCCGCCTCCCGGGTTCAAGCGATTCTCCTGCCTCAGCCTCCCGAGTAGCTGGGATTACAGGCATGTGCCACCACGCCTGGCTAATTTTGTATTTTTAGTAGAGAGAGGGTTTCTCCATGTTGGTCAGGCTGGTCTCAAACTCCCGATCTCAGGCGATCCACTTGCCTCAGCCTCCCAAAGTGCTTGGATTACAGGAGTGAGCCACCGCGCCTGGCCTCCAACTACTTTTTTAAGCCCTGTGGTAGCTTCTGACCATGTGAACTAGGAATAGACTTTTCCTATTCCTCTTGCAGAGAAGAGGCTACCTACTTTTATTGTTGATATACTCTTCCCAATCAAAGCCTTTGGTGCCATTTTCAAGATAGCTCTCGTTGAAGTTTATGGGCCACACAACACACTTGTTTCGAAGGTTCCCCATGAACAGCTGCAGTCCGATCAAGGCAAAAACACTCAGGCAGAACACCGTCAGGATCATCACATCTGACAGTTTCTTCACAGACTGAATCAGGGCACCCACAATTGTCTTCAGGCCTGAGGAGACAGAATCCCCGGAATCAGAGGCACCTCAAAGCCCTCCCCACCTCCCCAAGCCTCCCTCTTAGCCACTGGCTGCTACTCCTCCCCACAGCACCACTCTTGAAATACGGCCACTTTATACCACGAGAATAATAGGTCAGCAAAATTATCAATATTCCAGAAGTATCCATTTTTAAGTGAATACATCTTAAAAAGCAAAAGAAAGGTTCTTCTACCAACAACGTGTGGCTCCTTTCTTCCTGGGAACACTTTCCCGTCTCTGACCACTTTTTAGTTCCTCATACAAGCCCAGCTCTTACTTGCCGTAGGGCCTTCATACCTGCTGCTCCCTCTGCCTGGAATGTTTCCTGCTATATTATCTTGTCCTCTGTGCCTAAATCCTACTCATCCTTCAAGGCCCAGTTTAAACGTCAATTCTTCCAGAAAGCCTTCTCTGACTTTGCAACTCGTCTCCCTCCCCATTGTTATTGGTGTTTCACTAGCATCTTATACTTTCTTCTGTAGCATTTGTCATGGTTATAATTGATTTTTTACATCTATCTTGTTCACAGCTGTATCTATAGTGCCTAGCCCAGAGTAGGTATTTAGTAAATATTTGTCAAAGAAACAAATGGAAAAATTAGGAATTGAGGAGGCCTCCAGGTTAGAAAGAAAACCACTGGGAAGTTTAAAAGCCAATAATAAGTGAGAAGGTACAATAATATTTTCCCAAGCATTCTGGAAATGCCAAGGTATTGAAAAGGTTATTATTAATCCAGTATTTACACTTTGTCTTTTTCCATTTAAAAATATACTTTTTCTGTATCACATATATTGCCTGCTTTCTACAATGATCTTTTTTCTGTCCTAAATTAAAAACAAAAACATTAAAAAATTTTTAATTTTAAGTTTAAATGTAAGACACTGGCTCAAATGCAGACTAAAGGTGTATTTCTTAATTGCACACGGAGAGATCAGTGACAGAAGACACAGAAAAATATGTTTGTCGGTTCATGCTTTTTGGGTCCAAATGAGCCTTTATGTGCCCAGATATCAGGCTATCCATAGGATATGGCCAACAAAGCACTGAGCACTCTTGGTAGCCAATGCACCAGGATGAGCAAGAGGCAGGCGCTAAGCCTTAACACACAGGTCTCAGGAAGAATCTCATCCCTGCTCACTTCTGAAGGCAAGACCACTGAACTGAAATTTAAGGGAATCCTAATCCTGGCTTTGAAGGGTGTGGCTGGGTAGATAATCACTAATCTTAACTAAATTATGCCGCTTACTTGTCTGACCTACGCAATACGCCTTCTAACCTCTCAGAATCTCAGTTTTTTCATCTTTAAAGTAGGGAAAATTATAGTTGAGTATCATAGGGCTGCTGTGAGGATTAAGTGTGGTTCATATAAAACACTTGACAAAGCAGCTGGGCGCAGTGGCTCACGCCTGTAATCCCAGCACTTTGGGAGGCCAAGGTAGGTGGATTACCTGAGGTCGGGAGTTCAAGACCAGCCTGGCCAACACGGTGAAACCCCGTCTCTACTAAAAATACAAAAATTAGCCAGGTATGGTGGCATACGCCTGTAATCCCAGCTACTGTGGGAGGCTAAGGCGGGAGAACCACTTGAACCTGGTATGGGGGCGGAGGTTCCAGTGAGCCAAGATTGCACCAGTGCACCCCAGCCTGGTTAACAGAACAGGACTCTGTCTCAAAAAACAAAACAACAAAAAACAAAACAAAACAAAAAAAACTTGACAAAGCATTTAGTACGTAGCAAATGAGTCAAATTGTCTGAACCTCAGTCTACTCATCTATAAAAATGGATTTACAATACCAACCTCATTGGGTTGTTGTTAGGTTTAAACAGATAATTTATATAAAGTACCTAGTAAAGTTCCTGGCACATAGCTGGCACTCAACACTTGTTATCACTATTCTACGTATGGTACCCTCCTCAAAGGGACATGATTGGGAAAACAGCACTGCTCAGGGCTAACCTCATATAATGGTGATCTAATGAGTGGTATGGACATGATTCTTCTTTTGCTGTATTTTGCAGGTAATCACCTAGACTTTTCAAAGTCGAGCCCAATAGAATTTTCTGAGTCCAATAATAGAAATGGATGCTCTGCCTAGCACAGGACCTGGCACAAAGGCAGCCACTTAATAAATTTTTATTGGGAGAGTAAATGAATGAGAAAGTTCTCTCCTCTTACACAAATATCTTAAAAGGGATCTAAGAGGAATTAAAGAAAAAAGAGCCAAGAGGTAGACTGTAGAGATAAAGTATGCAGAGTCCTGTGCTTTCTTAGAGTGAGCCTTCCATGGAGACTGTGGCCACAAAGGGATTATGAAGAGCCTGCTTGGGCTCCAGGAAACAAAGCATTTATAATCTGATTATTTTTCTCCTCACAGGGCTGTGCAGAAAGAGCAGCAGACAGGGAATGAGAAAGCTGGTATTCTGGCCCTGGCTCAGTCACTACTAATGACCTATTGTGTTTCAAATCAAATTTAAGGTTACTTCTCAGAGTCTCATTTTCTCATCTACAGAACATGGATAAACACACCACTACATAGCAGTGGGCAGTGGTGGAGAAGCTGAAGAATCTTCTCTAAAAGTCTTTCAAAATAAGGCAGAGATGTTCATTTGTTTGAGATTAAGTAATTGAAATTTCAAACTATCTTTTAAACCTAAGGCCCTGGGAAATCGTATCATAATCGCACAGCTAGGTAAGAAGGTACTGGTGGAATAAAGTAGAAGGCAGCCATCAAGAAGTAAAAATTGTTCCAGTGTAATGGAATTTATTTCCATTTAGTTGCTAAGGAACAGAGAAGTCCTTATTATATTTTGACTGGGTTGGAGTGGGCCTATATTGAGTCAATAATTCAATCCTAGGCTTCTAAAATTATGCAAGTTTACTGTTTTCAAAGTCACAGACTGATTTAAAAAATAATACTTGAATGGGTCACTAAAAATGGTTGTACAGTTTCTTTTTCCTGGACTTTTTTATGAAGCCTATACAGCCATCTCTCCAGACGATTCAATCACCTTTCCAAACACCAGATGACTGTTAAAGGACTTTACCATTGCTATTTTACTGAATTGAGAAATGAGCTGTAAGTTGTCCTTTGTATTAGTAACAAGAGTATAATACTACAAAATAGCCAAACTACTGAGTTTGTAAGTAAATAATTTGAAAAGCATACAATTTTAGCATGAGTAGAATCTGATTTTCCTGGGTTGGGAACTCTTTGACAGTTCCAGGCCCATATAAGTGGAAATTCTAGGCCATGAGCTCCAACTATCCCCTGTTCCTTAAGAATGAGCTCTCAGCAGCCATGTCTGTACAAGGTCACCTTCTCTCAGTAGTTGCAGATGTCTGGGTGGACATCTGACCTAAATCCAGATCCTTTCCTACAGGAATTTGGAACAGGATAAGAGACAGTTAAGTAATCTTTTCATGTGGTGAGAATGGTAATAAATAAATTTGGAAGCTAAGTGGTAGCCATATTCTGTCATTATATTAAGATGTGACTGAGCAGTAAAGGAAGTTAGTATGCTGAGAGAGAGAAATGGACACATGGAGAGAAGAGAGATGGAGACAAAGTACTTCCTTGTACCCGTGGCTTTCTGGCTCTGCATTCTGGTTTCTACTGGCTTCCCAGAAGCACAAGTGCATTCCAGCCCTTGGGTTCCCTGAATTATTCCTGTGTCCTGCTACTTACAACCAGAGATGACCCCAACTAATCTGATATGCCAAGCCTGCATGGAATTCACTTTCCTGGAGATGGACCCAAATGCTCACAATCAGTTGGTTTAACATCTCTTCTCCATAAACCAGATGTTATTGCTAAAGAAATGTGTAAACATGAGTCAAGGAAGCTAAAAAGACACTGTTTCAAGCCTCAGCTTTGAAGTCTGGGGCTTAGATCATCTCATTGGTGAGTTAGCTTTCAAGATGTTTAAAGTAGAAACTTAATTGGAAATGGTATTCAGCTGCTTATACTTCACAGAGTGTCAGATAAACAAATCTTAATTAAGCAAGGATAATCACTAAATAACACTAACTACAGCCATCTAAAAAGTTTACTCTCCAAGATTCCCATCCAGATCACCAAGAGAAAATGAGAAGGCAAAGGAAAAAGAAGAAGAAAGGTGATGTGGCTTCATGTTTTCAGGTAAAGGAAGGCACATGATCACACAGCAATATTAAATAATAAACAGTCACTGAACTATACATTGGTCTCAGCCAAGACTCTTCTTCTTTGCATTAGGATAAATTGCAAATGGCCATATTTGCAGACATCAATGCCAATTTATGGAGATGATGCCATCAATTCATTTCCTAAGCTCAAGCTCTACAGTCTTGCCAGCTGTGACTGCCTGAAAGCGCTCCCTCGTACCATCAACATCTGTCAATAAAGGCAAAAAGTTGTTAGTAGAATTCCTGACCTGACACAAGCCGGAATGTAGAATGCCATCATTCTGGTTGTACAGAGACACTGTCTTTTTATTCTATTGGCTCACAACATCACATTCCAGAACAAGCAAGATACTGACTGAAAACCAATTATCCAAAACAGCAGAATCCTTCTTCAAAAGACTCCTACACAACAGAGTGTGCAACAGAAGCCACGTGGGGGCAAATTGGACAGTGAGAACTCTTGGAAAAGGCTAACATTAGCTCACTTTGGTATGTGTCTGAGTAGAAACAGTTAATATATTTACCATAGGCTAAGAAAAGACAGCTGGATTCAATGTAGAGAACGGTCAGTGACAAGATGGAAAGCTGGATATTAAAGGAATTTTAAGAAGCAGGTGAAGAATTCTACTTTATGTCCAAAGGTATCTCTGAATCTCCTGTCACATTTCACAATGCCCAGGAATCCTTTGAACAAATGAACAATGCCTGCCTATGTGCTATGTCCAGAAAAATCAGTCAAGCATATTGGGGTCAAAGTCTTCCACCACTGGATGGCCAGATTATAAATAAAGTTAATTTGCCAGGCCCGGTGGCTCACACTTGTAATCTCAGCACTTTGGGAGGCCAAGATGGGTGGATCACCTGAGGTCATGAGTTCAAGACCAGCATGGCCAACATGGTGAAACCCAATCTCTACTAAAAATACAAAAATTAGCTGGGCATTGTGGTGCACACTTGTAATCCTAGCTACTCAGGAGGCTGAGGCAGGAGAATCGCTTGAACCCAGGAGGTGGAGGTTGCAGTGAGCTGAGATCGGGCCGTTGCACTCCAGTCTGGGTGACAACAGTGAAACTCCGTCTCAAAAAATATATATGTATAAATAAAATAAACAAATGAAGCTAATTCATATTCCCTAGTTTGTAGCTCGGGTTGAGAAATCTAAGTGGTTTGAAGCAATGTGAGCTAATTCCCCTACAAAGTTAATATTGGAACAGGCCTCAGTAGCAATAACAAGCAGTTCTCAACCCAGGGAAAGAACAACTGCCCTGTTCCCAGAGTCAGGCTTGGGTTCAGACAAAGCGTAGGGGTGAAGTAGTGCTGTATTGACTTTTCCTGCTGCAACTACAATCCTCATGATAATATTTATTATTTATTTATTTATTCATTAAGAGACAAGATCTCACTATGCTGCCCAGGTTGGAATGCAGTGGCTACTCACAGGTGTGGTCACAGCTCAATGCAGCCTCAAACTCCTGGGCTCAAGTGATCCTCTGCCTCAGCCTCCTGATTAGCTGGGACTATAGGTGTGTACCACTGCACCCAGCCTACACTGATAGTTCTTGAAGATTCTTTAGAGCAACAGTAATTTGAAAGAGATTGGGGGACTCTAGATTTATTTACTCGACACCCGATTCACATCACAAAGTGCGACCAAAACTAAACTAGCTCTAAAAGATGGGTCAGTGGGATCCTGTGAGTATTTAGTGTTTTTTCACTTAGGACCACTGTTAAACTTTATCTTTCCTAAGAAGCAATGTGGGAAAAGGAGAAATACAAAGGCAAGAGAATAACCAGAATAGTTTAAAAGAGACAACGACAGTTTATATCTCCCATCATTATGCAGCAGAAATTGCCACATTCACAAAGTATACGTTTAAAGAAAATGCTTTCTTTGTGAATACTGGGAGGGGAAAAAGAAAGGCCTATCATTTTCCCCGCTTCCTGTCTGATCCCACTGGTTAGGAGTGAAAGTAACAGACATGAAAGCTGAGAAATAAAATTGCCAAGAGAAAAATAATCAAGAAAGTACAATTCTAAAGAAGGTGGAATGAAATTAAATAAGTGCTAATGAGCAGCAGATAAGCAGTGCTTTGGGGCAGCCATTTAAATGACAGAAATGAAAAGGAACTGACAAGTGAGTTTCTCCCAACCAGTCCTATTAATACTTATACTATTAAATGCCACTGTCTAAGAAAAACCTGAGAAACTCTTTCGAGATTCCCACCCTTTCTTTGGGCATGTCAGCCCTGTGGCACATGATCAAAGCATGCAGAGGACGAAACTTCTGACAGAGTCACTTAGAAGTTCACTTTATGCGGGACTCAGACAAATACAAAGTGAAAACAAAGTTTTAAGACATACAAACTTTTAGGCAGAATATTTCAATGTCAAGGTGAACCTGACAAATTCCAGACTAAAGGAAATTTAGAAAGGGTCTCCTCTATAACCGACCCTTTTAGCACAGAGCTTGTGTACACTGTTCTCCAAGTTGATGCCTCTGCAGCAAAACGGAAAGCATAAGTAGTATGTATCCAAGTCAAGTCAAGTAAAAGGGTCAGAAGGTGGGTTTGGTCTTTTCTGAGCTACAAGAAAGCTCTAAAGCAAAGCATTTCTTACAGAAAAGGGCAGAGCTAACTGATGCACCTTACTGTCCAATCTTCGGGAGTCCTGGCGGCCCTGACATAATCAGAATATCTACCAAAGACACAAAGAGGAAGGACAGTATCAGCCCAGGTTGGGGGTGGGTGAGTGCTCTAGGAAAGGAAAAGCTCTCATAAAGGAAGATGATACACAGGGAGCTTTGTGAGACCTTGCAGGCTCCAGGTCAGTGGTTGCTCTCACTTCCATTCTATTTTTGGCACCCTTGGCAATAGCCTATAACCAAACTGGGAAGAGGAGAAGACAAAGAGAACAACAATTCCACTGAAGTGATCCACGAGAAAACTTGGTATACAAAACAATGGTTTTTACTAAGGGGGAATCATGGGCCAGCTCTACCACACAAGAATCAAAATGACATACTTCCAAGCAAGAGATGGCCCCGATCCACTGACTCATATACTGGTGTTCCCGCCTTGGAAGGAGACTGCATAGAAGGCAGGTAGGAATAGCACAACAGCCCTTTATGGGAGAAAGCATAATCAGCAATTTCAGAATTTCCTATGGGATGAGAGAAAACTCCCCATGAGGGAAACTTCATTACTGGATTTCTCTTGCTAACTCTAAAAGGTAGAATCGGGAGCAAAAAGATTGAGATTGAGAGCCACACTTTTAATTCAAGAACCAAATATGCCATTTACCGACAGTGATCTATTATTGGCTTTACTATCCCTTAATGTTATTTTCCACCCCAGTTAGCCTCCCAAAGCCAGCTCAATTGGGGGTGCTTCTAGAAATAGGAATCTGGGACTCTATTTCAAACTGTGAAGCTGATGTCTAAATCTTGATACAAACGCTTTCTATTGGCTTAGGTTTCTTCTGTATAATCATAAGTGCTGCTACTACAATCATTTATGGAGCACTACTATGGGCCAGGCACTGTGTTAGATACTGCATATATTCCAGATATATATATATATAAAGGGTAAATAACGTGACATATTAAGGAAATATACAAAGAATAAATAACGTGACACCAATCAAGAGTTATCTTGCAGAAATGCCATGGTCAAAAGTTAACCATATAGCAGAGACAGAGACAGAAGCTATGAGCTAGACTAGAGATAGCATCTGCTGCCCTAGTTAGTGAACAGAATACAGCTTTCCAATTTAATTTTGGGAGAGAAGTTTTGAGATCACAAGAACATAAAGAGACAGATGCCTTGCAGAGTACGCTGAGGGAAGTGAGCAGAAAACACAAGATCATATTTAAAAGGGGCCAGAGGAGGAGAGAGACCATAGGAAAAATGAAAGTAAAGATTTGGCACTCCAGATGCCTCAAAAAATAAGACAGGGCTTGCCTAAGGGTTAGGCCACCATCAATGAGCTATCTGGGGCTGTCTGGAGAATGAGCTGAGCTTTCTGTTAAGCAGATTTAAAATGGCTAGGAACTAAATCTTGGTAAGTTAAGGTTGTAGTTTTTTGCCAAGAAGTATATACTTCAACTGACACCCAGCCTTTGGTTGACAGGGAGTTAGCTACCATCGCTAAAAATATAGGAATTCATCTTTGGTAGGGCACTAATTTACTGGCCAACTCCATGCCCCAAATTTGTAAGTGGTGAAGATGAATTTACCTTCTTTGAGGTTCTCAGTAAACCACATTCCAGTTCTGCCCTCTCCAGGATTCCATCTTTGTGCTTCCCTCTCTATCTGCTATTGAGATAATGTTAAAAAGGGGAAAAAGAAGTATTTCTGGGCCAGATGCAGTGGTTCACGCCTGTAATCCCAGCACTTTGGGAGGCTGATGCAGGAAGATTGCTTGAGCCCAGGAGTTGGCAGCCAGCCTGGGCAACACATAGGGAGACCCTGTCTCTACAAAAAAAATTTTTTTTAAAATGAGCTGGGTGTGATGGCGTGCACCTGTGGTCTCAGCTACTCCGAAGGCTGAGAAGGAAGCATCGCTTGGGCCCTGGAAGTCGAGGCTGCAGTGAGCCGTCATCATACCACTCTAGCCTGGGCAACAGAGTGAAACTCTGTCTCTAGAAAATAAAAATAAATTTTAAAAAGAGAGATATTTTTGAGTCAGCCACAAGGGGAAGAGCCATGTAATAGGAATAGGATAAGAATAGGATGCCTCTGTTCTTTCTCCACATTCCTATTTCTACAAAACTGCTGTGGAGAACCTGGTCTCTACGGAGTCCTCCTTGAAAACCCATGACCACAACTGAAGTCCAAAGAGCAACAACACAGTCTTCACCTCTGCCAAGTTACTGCCAGTATATCTTAGGCTCACAATACTAACTAAAATATCTTTCCTTTGAGATTTCAAGACTGGTCTTTAGAAAGATAAGTATTACCCAGTAGCAATGATTTAAATTAAATTAAGGAATCTTAACCTGGGGTCCACGGATGGGCTTCGGGGGGGTCTGTGAACTTTCATCTGATTCTCAAAGGGATCCAAAACCTTCAAAAGGTTAAGAACCACTGGGCTAGCTCAACCAGAACCAAAAAGAAAAAGGCAAAAATTTTAAAGAGGTTGTCAATCAACTAACTCTCAACCCACCCACTGATTCTGTTTTTCCCCCTCAAACTTCTATACTTTTTGTTGCCCATACCTTTAGTTGTATCTTATCTTACCTTTGATTTTTTTTTTTTTTTTTTTTTTTTTTTTTTACCAGTGCCTGCATGAGCTTTCACTGGGATTTATGTTTGAGAATGAACCCTGAATATGTACGGTAGATGTCTACTGGTTCTTATTCTAGTGAGACAGATAGCAGTAGAACATGACAGACAGTGATTATTTAAGTGCAGTTCACTAACTCCAAGTCTCTTAAATTTGTCTCTGATACTGGATTAGTTAATTGGGTAGATCTCTTCTGTGATTAAAAAATTTCATTAATACAGTAATAGTAAATGTATAATTCTTTGAATAACGTCCCATCAGCAAACCATGCGATAGGAAGCCTAGAAATCACAAGCAATGAAATGACAGCAAATGTCAAAATTACTGTAATTCCATGGAGCCAGGAAGCAAATGATTTATATACAAAGAGACAGCTAGCTCTGTGACAATTTTTTCAAATATGGTGAGATCCAAGTGATTCTTAAGCACGTGCTTTTTCAATAGCATGGATGGAATGGGGGCTGCATGCCTGGCAAGCACTCAGAGAAAACTGCCTGAGGACCCAATGGCCATTCCAGAGAATGTCTCCCAGGAAAAACATGCAGAATGCAAGGCCATTATCAACTGTACTGATGCTGCTTTAGAATGGTGGACAAAATGAATGGAGGAGAAAGAGGAGACGTGGCAAAGTCAGTCTTATGTACAAATTATCTCACCTGGAATTACAGAGATAGTTTTCAAAGCTCGGAGAACCCTGAATGTTCTCAGCGCTGAGACATTGCCCAGGTCCACAAACTCTGTCACATATCTGTAGTAAGGGAGGTCACACACAGACACAAGTGACAAACACAGACACAAACACCAACACCAAAGGAAAAAACAAAACCACAACAAAACAAAAAGTACAATACGTCACATCAGGGCCCTATCCCAACACCTAACACCAACCCCGGACCATCTTACCTGGGATTACCGAAATAGTTTTCAAAGCCCTCAGTACCCTGAAAGTGCGTAGAGCTGAAACATTGCCTAGGTTTACAAACTCTGTTATATACCTGCAGAATCAAACCAAAGTTAACTTGTAATGGTACCACTGGGCGAGGGTTTGAGAATGGGGGGAAGAAAGGGTCTTATATACAAGCTATGGTTTCATTTTTTTCCTTGAAAAAGAAAAGCTTCAAAATACAAACATTTAAGGAACACTTGTTTTTAATCGGGCAAGAAGAATTCAAAAGTATATTAGAAAGGAGGTTCTTGGGATTTACTCCTTTCATCAGCATAGTAATGTGCTGATCCCAATCAGAATGGCTTTACTGTCAGTCAGCCCATTCACATTTTTCAGTAAAAAGGAAGGCCAGGAGTTATCAAAGACTTATGTCCCCAGGTTTTGTGAACGATTTCTTAAGAGAGGGAGACAAATTTCTGCAGCAGGAGCCCCACAAAAACAAATCTACATTAAAGTAACTCCCTAGTTGACAATGGCAAAATTGACTAAATGTCTGTATATATGACTTAATCAAGAGTTGTAATCATATGATTGTAGTCATGTCTATGTATGAAGTTTTGGCCTGTGACATACAAAAGCAGGGCTCAGGAAAATCCAAATCATGGGATCAGAGCAAATATTGTGTTAAGTGCTCATTTTAATTACAAGCTCTGTGCCTAGCAAGGACACTTAAAAATTTTAAATGAACACCAATGTGTATTCATAATATGCTAGAAAGTAAGACATTGCCTTTATATAACAGAAAGTCAGTTTCAGTTTCAAGTATTCGATGCATATCATTTGTTCACATTTTACAGTTGAAATACATCTTTCCACCAGATGCTCAGATCAATACATATTCAAATGCACTCTTTCTTACACATCATGCATACACACAAAACCTATACACCACCCCCACTACACTCTCAAACCACAGAACGCTTTCCCAACCTGGAAATAAAAATATTAAAGCCTGCTATAACTCTTCTATCATCAGCTCAGTTTCCCAAAGATACATTTTTATTGCTGAAACAACACAAATGAGCAAGAGCAGTAACATACCAATGTGGAGTTACACTGATCTTGAGCAATAGTTCGAAATTCTGGTTAGTAACTCCACAGGAAGTGCCAGTGTGGATACCTTGGCTCATGTTTTGACTCTAAAATGTGCTCTGAAGTCTGCAACACCTGGCCAGCCTTATTAAATTACATACGGTAAGACATACCCAGGAAACTCATTTTCAGCTGAAAGTTTACAACTAAAAAATTTCAAGTCTTCACAGAGGCCTTGTAATGATAGGTGTGCAAACCATGATCAACGTTACAAGGAGGAATAAAATATGAGAGGATGCCAATGGGAAATCACCTCCTCCTTTCCCTCCCAGCTGTACAGCCTCTGCTTGCCTTCTCCCACATAAACACATTATCATCGCCTGAACCACAAGAGGCCCTCACAAGCAAGAATCATAGACATAAGCCCATAGGGCCTTACATGGTTATCCATTAATTCCTCATATAGCTGTGTCCACAAATGCACACTTACAAACAGACCCAGGAGTACAACTCCACACACAGAATCACACCCAGAACACCAATAAAGTAAGGGGAGAACTTACGCCATCATGATGACACTGAAATCTAACCAGTTCCATGGATCCCGTAAAAAGGTAAAGCCATCTATGCAGAAACCTCTTGCAATGATTTTCACTAGTGATTCAAATGTATAAATCCCTGTGAATGTGTACCTGTCAAAGAAATGAATAGCTTGAGGTGATTTCTGGACAGAAACTTTAAATGAACCTTTTAAGTTAGCACTTGCCTGAAGTGTTGCTTCAACTAAGAGAGACAAAACAGAAAGGGCACAGCCAATGCAGCAGGAAGGACGCGAGGAGGAGAAAGAAATGCTTTGAATGAAACTTACTGATATGCACAAACTAAGACCTTTGGAATGTTGTACTGCGTCCTGAATTGTATTCCAAGGAAGTAACTGTGCTGCTATCTAGTACATGATCATTTTGAAGAAGGTAAGGAGGCCCCCCGGAGCTGTTTTTAACCTTAGAGAAGTCAAAAAACAGGGAAACCTAAAATTGGAGAAAACAGTATCACCATGAACTGAGGATACAAGATGGTGATGGGGCTGCAGGGCAATGGCACTGCCTGGCACAGGAAAGGGTGGAGCGAAGGGCAGTAATTTCCAGAGCATACTCCCTCTTCCTAGAGTTGACTTTTAGGGAGGGCTATTTCCTAAATTCCACATGTACTTTTCAGCCTTCTCTGTGAAATAGAGGCAATGACTAATTTTTTTTCTCCTTGATGGGTAAACTGTGGCAAAGCAAGATTCAGTGACTAAAAATATTTAAAACAAACAAGCACACAAATAAATGAGTTACTTACTCCACATTCTTCGACCAGTCAGGAGGGTTACTAAAAGTCATGAATACACAGTTGGTCAAAATAGTGCACATAATGATCATGCTAAATACTGTAGAGAAGAGTCAAGGGGCAATATTAAAATCTGGCCTGCCTTTTGTTTTCTCAAAAAACAAACACATTTCCATTGGGTGTCAGATCTAAATCAATAACCTGAAAGGAGATGAAGCACAGAAGAGAAAAACGCAAGGTGACAATGAAAACTGTGGTCACCACCATAAACACAGAATGCCACTGTGAACTGTGGATGGATGGGGCAGGACGGCTATTCTCCTTCTTTCAAAAGGGCCGTCACTGTTCTACTCCCTTTGGATGAAACATGTTCCCCTCTAACCACTTTTCAGCTCAATTACAGACTAAGCCTCTAAATGTTTTTTGCACTTAGTACAATACCTTTGCACTTTCTCAACCAAAGTTGTCAGATAAGAAAATCAATTAAATCTATATGACTAGGTATTCATTTATTGGTAAGTTAATCATCTTACATAGCTAGTTATTTGAAAATCTACACGCAATGGTTCACTTTTTTCCCGTAGTTGTTGTTCTTTTTTAAGAGACAAGGTCTCTCTATGTCATCCAGGCTGGTCTTGAAGTCCTGGGCTCAAGTGATCCCACATCCTCAGCCTTCTAAAGTGCAGGATTACAGGCCTGAGCCATCACACCCAGCCTTCCCTAGTCCTTCTAAAGGGCCGAATTGTCTTTGGGGGCAAGGCAACAGCCAATACAGCCCATATGTGTTGAATACGTCCAATGTGGGAAACCAACTGCGGCGTGTTAGGTAAAGATTTCAAGGACATCTGCACCGCCACACTTCTGAAGATTAGGTAATAGAGCAAAATCCATTCTGAAAGTGTCCAGGAATGTTTATGGATAGCAAACCATACTGCCATTTCATTTCCATCCAGAATTTTTCTCAAGCCTTTCTGTTCTTGTCTCTGAGAAAAATTAAACTATTTTAGGTCAGCACAAGTTATTCAAACTCTAACTGTCACTTAACAGGCCTGGGAGCCATATCCCACTTGCCACTAATTCACTCTCTCTTGTTAATGGCATTCACTATCTTTATTCTACCAGTGGAGTTTTAAAAAGAGAAAATATTTCTTACAGCTGGATTTTTTTTTCTTCATTACAGCTGGATTTGTCTTCATGCTTTTTGGAACCAGAAGAGAAAAAACACTCCATCTTCTGATCCAACAGAAAGGAAGAAGTCCATTGTGAATTACTTATTTCCTTATAAACCTTCAGGTTTCAGAAGTGTGTTGCTTATAAACTACAGATTTCACAACCATGTTGCTAAATAATTAAGAGTTAATAAAATGTGGCAAAAGCTTCTAAACCAATTCACCAAGTTGCCACTGCTGGCTTCCTCATCCTACTTGGAGGATACAATAATCTTCGAAGCATGGGACTACATGCTGTCAAATATCAACCAGCCATGGAAGTTTCAAGTCACCATGCAACATCACTAAATCCATCAAACAATTTTTCATTTGCCACATGCACTCTCCTATGTTAATAAGGTGTAACTCAGGCCACTTGAATAAATTGGCATTTTTCTATTTAAGGTGAGTAAAAATACCAGAAAAAAATTCCTATTTATCCTACAATCTGCATCTAAACCTCTGTAACAAGGAGGTTATTTCATCTGAGAACTATCTCACTTTCTAAGCTCACTGTTCAAAAAATTTTTTTAAAATTCAAAGCTGATTTCTAAAGCATTCATCCAACTATTTGTAACTCAAGAAGTACTTTCAAAAACCTCTAATAATGGCTTTTAATATATTAAGCTGAATAGTTGGCCACAGAATGAAATCACTGAAGTCTGAGTACTAAATAAAGTTAAGACTTCAACAAAGGTTATTTTAATTTGTCCGTACAATGATATCAACAAAATTTCAGATTCCCACAATATCATCCTAAGAAAAAAAAATAATTTGCTGAAGCTCAGCTTGGGATGTGGCAGAAGTTCACTCTTAAACCTCTGACTGATGGGCTAGTTAACTACGCTATCAGTAAAAAACTTCACATATAATCCAGTTGTCAAATATTGGAAAGGTAAACAAGCAACCATGCAATTGCTGTACTCACACCACATTTGCCGAAAAGGATATGAATGTATCAAAATTTTAATAGCTATTCTTCTTATCAGGTTAAAAGGACTTAAAATGTACAAGGCAGGCGTGGCACTAAATCTGAAGAGAGTTTTCCCTCTGTTTAATACTACAAAGGTCTGTGGAGAAAGAAAAAGAGAGAAATTATTAAAGCACGGGTATGAGTCACCACATGAAACAACAATTTCTAGGTAAGGAATACATAAACTCAAAAGTCTGTAATAATTTTTACTTCCCAACTTGGTTTTTAAACAAGCAACCTTAACACAATGTTTGCCCCACCTCCCTCCCTCTGCCCTGCCCAGATTATAATACAAATAGCTGGTGCAATCTTGGCAGTTTTACAGAATAAACTTGTTTATTTCAGAAACAGGCCATTTGAATCATACCTAAGCTTCTATGCCAGCTCTGTACACAATACTGAAGTTCATTAATTTAGGATTCATTCACTCAACAAATATTGACTGGACAAATATTGACTGGTCTCTATGTGCTAGACAGTGTTCTAGGTGCTTGGAAATGGTCAGTGAACAAGATAGCCTTGGCCCGAAGAGTTTAAATTCTAGTGGGAATGACAGACAATAAATAAAAACCATAATGAATGAGTAAATCATATAGGCTGTGCTACACAGAAGATGACAAGTGCTATGGGAAAAGGAGGAAGAACAGGGAGAGGAAGATCAAGAATGCTGGAGTCAGGGGATGGGTGAATAAAGACACAACAGTTTTAAAGGAGGTGGTCAGGATAAGCCTATTGAGAAGAGAGATTTCAGCAAAGACTGGAAGGAAGTGAGAAATGTTCTTCATTCAATCAATATTTACTTACCAATATTCAATCTGCTTTATATGGCTTTCAAGAGCCCCCAATATCAGCCTTGCCAAAATAATTAAATCATATTTCCCAGCATGAATGTTCCCATCTAGCCAAACTAGCTCATGTCCTCGGAACAGGTTCTCGTAATTCATAACGTTGGCCTCTGTTTATGTGGCTCATTCTACCCAGAATGCCCTGTCTTCTGAATTCAATTGAATTAAAATATTTTTGAGCATCTACTCTGTGCCAAGCATTGTGCTAATTACCAGGACACAACACTGAATAAAACTGTACTTTTAGGGAAGACACATATGTGAGCTAGTAATTATGATGCAGGGTAAGTACAAAGTTCAATAACAAAAATATGCATAATGTATGAGAGGCAGCAGGAGGGAGAGATTTTTTTCCCCTTGGCTGGGAAATAAAAAAGAGAGTGAGCTGGGAAGTTCACAAAGGAAGGTAACTAATATTTGGAAGGTGCTTTAAGGGATAAACAAGAGTTAAGAAAATTTAATTGGGCAGATTTAGGGAGAAGGGATGGAAAGGTAAGGGAACAAAAAATCACATGTATGAAAGCATAGTAGCATGTAGCTGCAGGTTTTTTTCAGGGAATTGACCAGAAATTCAGTGTTGATGGAAATAAAATAGGGAAGAGGGAGAGCAGACTGTGAAGCTGAGAGATGCAAGGGCCTACTAGACTGCAAGTTCCTAAGGAGACAGGCCAGTGGCAGATACACAGTCCTAACATCTCACTGTATGAGTGAAAGAGCAAATGACCAAATAAATGCTAGTCATTTTAAGTAGTTTTTTATTTTTAAATTTTGGAGCAACGCATGATCATAATTTTTTTAAAAGAAAAAAGGAACATAAGACCAAGTTCCATCTCATTAACTAATGATAACCTTTGATGCCAGTTTTTTTGTATATCCTTCTAGAAATTTTCTATGTAAATAAAAGCATACATCTATGTCCTTAAAAAGTCTCTCTCTCACATGGGATTGTTCCATAAATACTCTTCCGTACCTTGCATTAAAAAATGAACCCCCACAAAGAAGAGCCCAGGACCAGATGGTTTTGCTGATGAATTCTACCAAATGTTTAAAGAATTAAACAAACTCTCCCACAAAATAGAAGAGAATAGAACATTTCTAAACTCATTCTAAAGGCCAGTATTACCTTGATACAAAACCAAAGACATCATAAGAAAACTCTATTACTAACATCCCTTATGAATATAGACACAGAGAGCCTCAACAAAAATGCCAGCAAACCAAATCCAGTAGCATATAAAAAGGGTTGCACACCATGACCAAGTGGGATTTATCCCAGAAACGCAAAGATAGTTTAGCATTTGAAAATCAACCAATGTAATGCAACATATTAATAAAGGAGAAAAACCACATGATCATCTTAATAGATGCAGAAAAAAGCATTTGACAAAATTCAACACCTTTCATAATAAAAGTACTCAACAAACTAGTAACAGAGGTCCTTCTTAACCTGATACAGGTCATTTATGAAAAGCCTCCAACTTTTTTTTTTTTTTTTAACCTCCATCCCCTACAATTAGGCTTTTGGTTCTTTGAGGGCAGGAACCAATCTTATGCTTCCCTCCACAGTTCCAAAATAATGATCAGCCTATGTACTCCCAATACACAGTATTAGTGGATGTTTTTTGAAGTTCTTTTCTTATCTTCTATTCTTTCCTTTCCTAATCTACCAGAGTCACGTCATTCTCTTCCCAGTGGAAAAGTATTGAGCTAGATTCATTCTACAAACGCCCACTACACCATCCCTAGTGTTTGACATTGTACTGCAGTGAAATTCTTCCTGGAATGGAGCATACTGGTTCTGGTGGGATATGCTGCAGAAAAAGTCTAATCCTAAAAGTAAAGAGAAGTAGGAGACCTAGGGTTCACCTGAAACACATCAAGGGCTGAGCCATAGCTCTTCCATATCTTGGCTTCTCAAAGAAACAAACAGCCCAGGGCTTCCCCCAAACCCCTTCTCTGAAGTACTTGTACCTCTCTGTGTTTCTATAGCAACTCTCTCTATGAAAATAGCCTTTTAAATAACCTATCATTCAACCTCATGAGGTTCCCATGAAGTATGGGTGAAGGAGGAATTATTATCCTCTATACACTTTACAAAAGCTCAGGAGAGGAACACCACCTATCAAAGGTCACGCAGCAAAGAGCAGCATGTTATGCTGAGCTTCAAGCCTCTCAACAGCTTCTACTGTGCCAGATTGGGAGGCAGTTTAGTGGCAACGTGGCAAAGAATGAAGTTGGTGTGGGAGACACATTCTCTGGTGAATGAGAAATTTGAGTCCCTGGGGTAGATAGGGCAGCTAAGCAACAATGAAAGAAGCACTGGCCCATGCCCCAAGACTTAAAAACCACTGGGCCACGCCTTTACAAAATCACCTACAAAACCTATCCTTAGGAGACAGGCAACAGGATTTTTATTTTTTAATTATTATTATTTTTTTTGGGGACAGAGTTTTGCTTTTGTTGCCCAGGTTGGAGTGCAATGGCGCAATCTCGGCTCACTGCAACCTCCGCCTCCCGGGTTCAAGCAATTTTCCTGCTTCAGCCTCCCCAGTACTTGAGATTACAGGCACCCGCCACCATGCCCGGCTCATTTTTTTGTATTTTTAGTAGAGACAGGGTTTCACCATGTTGGCCAGGCTGGTCTTGAACCCCTGACCTCAGATGATCCGCCTGCCTCAGCCTCCCAAAGGGCTGGGATTACAGGCGTGAGCCACCGCGTCTGGTAGGATTTTTAAAAGTAATGTACTCTATACTTTCCATTTTTCTTGTCTCTTGGTTTGGTCGTGATGGAAATATAGGTCTAGAGGTAGCATGGAGGGTATTTCCTATCACCGAATCAGTGCCTGCAGTGCTTGGCATACAGCAGGTGCTTCATAAATGTCTGTTGATTGGTTCATGAACAAATACTTATGTTGTTTTAGGTGAGGGAAAAAGAGAAGAAGAAAAACAAAAGGAAGCCATTAGGAAATGGAAACTGTTACGCCTTGGTTGAAGAAAAACTAGGAGGTAGCAGGATTCTGAATTAGGATCAGTCATGAGTTGTCAAGTGGGAGACTGATGATTCTGGGGGAAACTAAGCATCTTTAGTGAATTCAAAAACTATGATTTTGTAAGCAGAAGGCTTTACTAAGGACATTTGATGTGTGAAATAGAAATTTCCTAATTAATTTGGGTACTGAGTGTTGCACTTAAAATAAAACTCATTTATCATCACCCCTTTCTAAATATTTATACCTTTTATCTTCATCAAGTATAAAAACAGTTCTTCTTTCTATTAACAAAAATAAACATCTAGCACACTAAACTCCTGAAATGAAGGTAAATCTCCCATACTTTAGTAGGAAATTGTATTACAATAAAACATGTTTTATTATTGAAATAATTAGATTTACAGAAAATTTGCATGCAGTTTTTCACAATGGATCTTTTTTGAAAAGCAAGATAGTCCACCTGCAAGCCCAGCACTTTGGGAGGCCGAGGTGAGTGGATCACGAGGTCAGGGGTTCAAGACCAGCCTGACCAATATGGTAAAACCCCATCTCTGCTAAAAATACAAAAATTAGCCCAACATGGTGGCACGTGCCTGTAGTCCCAGCTACTCTGGAGGCTGAGGCAGGAGAATCGCTTGAACCCAGAAGGCAAAGGTTGCAGTGAGCCAAGATCGCACCACTGCACTCCAGCCTGGGCGACAGAGTGAGACTCCATCTCGAAAAAAAAAAACACAAGCAAGATAGTCTTTGGACAAACACAAGTACTCAAAGCTTATGAATTTCCCTTTTAATACTGGGGCTTACAGTAGTTACACGAGAAAGAGATAAGTAATATACCCGGCACTAGCAAGCTTTTTCTGAAAGGGCGCAGGCAGTCAATACTGCAGGCTTTGTAGGCCATACAGTGTCTGTTAAAACAACTTACCCCTGAAACTGTGGTGTAAAAGTAGCCATAGACAACATGCAACCCAACAAGAGTGGCTGTGTTTCAGTAAAACTTTATAGACACAGATATTTAAATTTCATATCATTTTCACACATCCAACCATTTAAGAATGTAAACTACTCTTAGCTTGTGGGCCATACAAAAACATGGCAAAGCTGATCTGCCCCAGGAGATACACTAATACTAGTTCCTGACTAAGGCCAGACTGACTGCATAAGAATCATTCTGATTGGCTTTCTATTTTGTCTTATCTTTTATTTTTATTTTTTGTAGAGACAGAGTCTTGCTATGTTGTCCAGGCTGGTCTCGAACTCCTGGCCTCATGCAATCCTCCTGCCTTGACCTCCCAAAGTGCTGGGATTATGATTATAGGTGTGAGCCACTGCACCTGGGTTGCGTAGCTTTTTTTTTTTTTTTTTTTAAGACGCAGTCTTGCTCTGCTGCCTAGGCTGGAGTACAGTGGTGCGATCTCGGCTCACTGCAACCTCCGCCTCCTGGGTTCATGCCATTCTCCTGCCTCAGCCTCCCGAGTAGCTGGGACTACAGGCGCCTGCCACCACACCCAGCTAATTTTTGTATTTTTAGTAGAGACGGGGTTTCACCATGTTAGCCAGGATGGTCTTGATCTCCTGACCTCGTGATCCGCCTGCCTCAGCCTCCCAAAGTGCTGGGATTACAGGCATGAGCCACCACACCCGGCCTGGGCTGAGTAGCTTTTTAAAAAACACAGTCATAAATCTCTTCTCCAGGTGTTCTATTAAATAAGTGTGCAGAATCCAGGAATCTGTGCTCACCAGATTTGGGGAACCACTAGATCATCTCTCAGGTCATGTGCTAAAACATTTGTGTTCTCCTTCTTCACCTGCCACTACCTAACTGTATGGCCTGGCTGGGCCACTGCATGTCTCTAGATCTCATTTTCCTCATCTATAAAATAAGACAGAGGGTTGCCTGATGGGCATGCCCAGGTCCTTTCCAGCACTGATATCTGTAAGTCTACGATTTAGAAGATTCACAGAGCATCCAGGATTCAGTGCAACAAGGCAACAAACCATAAATTTGAGGAGAAAGCCTATTATTATTTATTCTTTCACATTTTATCCTTGTAGAACTCTCTTGAATTAGTTATTCTGCTTCCTTATGTTGAAGTCTGTCAAGTCCAGGGTCAACAGTGCTTGATAGTACCATACTTTTGTCGGCAGGGGGGAGCATAGAGCAGCCCCAAGGCAGAACTGCATCACACAATGCTTTTCCCTGCACTATCTCCCCTACTTTTATCCCCTGTTCTCAGGAGAACAGTGAATATGGGAGAATGGACAGGAATGATTGGTGATGGGTTGACTTTGAGATATATGTATATATATATATATATATATATGTTTCACATGGCTGATTAAACGTTTGTAATCATTGTTAAACTGCTGGTGGGAATCCAGAAAAGGACATTTGTCATCTCTTGTTCAACACTACACTCTAATGCCAGATCCTTCAAAGCCCAGATGTAGTGGAAAGGACAGCAAGCTTTGGGTCTTAACAATAATTCTTAAACAACAATCACTTGGTGCCCATGAAGTCCAATAATATTTTACCTAATCTGTCTTAAATTAGATCTTTGTGAAGTAAATGAGTTAAAAGGGAAATTGAAATTAGATTGCGGTTACTGTCCAAGGGGAAATATCGGTTTACAACAACAGCCACTGAATGCGTTTCAGCACAAGGCCCATTAAGAGCGGTAGAACAGTTCTTAACGAGTTATGGCATGGAGTATTAATAAATGTGTCATGTGGCATAAAATGAGCCTTCTGAAAAGCACAGTCTTTTCATTTCTAATTAGCAATGTGGGGCTTGGAGCACACAAGGTAGGAGCATTGCCATTGTTAACTCAGGGGAAGATATCTTCTCTTTGGGGCCCACTATTAGGGGAAGGAACATTGTGCAAGGCCAGGTAGAGCATGTTCATATACATACCAAACAAATCCCAGCATACTGCAAATGCAAAACCATAAACACACACAGTCATCACAGTACCGCAGTACAGCTAGTTTATTAGCACGTCTCCACCCCATCCCAAGACTGAAATAATTGTTTTAGCCACACAAGAAGTATAAATTAAAAAAAAAACAGGATGGGCTCACATCTGTAATCCTGTAATCCCAGCACTCTTGGAGGCCAAGATGGGAAGATTGCTTGAGCCCAGGAGTTCGAGATCAGCCTGGGCAACCTGGCAAAACTCCATCTCTACAAAAAAAAATTTGCTGGGAATGGTGGCATGTGCCTGTAGATTCAGCTTACTTAGGAAGCTGAGGTGGGAAGATCGTTTGAGCCTAGGAGGTTGAAACTGCAGTGAGCTGTGCTCTCCAGCCTGGGAAACAGAGCAGGACCCTGTCTCAGTAAAATAAAAATAAAATAAAATAAAATAAAACAATAAAGGATGCATATATATGAAAAGACTTTACATAGAAGAGTACTCAATGCGGGGGTGGAGCCTATCATAGAAGAGAAAGCTTCTTCGAGAAATATTTATTATCCAACCCCTGGTTTGCTGTGAAACACATGGCCCAGGAGAGCAGCTCTTCACTCAACCAATTCTCCCCGTCCTGAAAGGTCAACATCTCAACTAGGGCAAAGGTAATCTGCAGGCATCTGATGAGCTTCTGGCTATAATGAACACCTAGGGGCTCAGAGATTTAGCTAATCAACAAGAGGGCAGCTGGGAACCTTTGAGTCTATCTGACTATAACTACTATTGGCAATGACTTATGACTGTCCCTAGAGCTTAACTGTTTTGATCTCTGGAACTAACTGGTCCTCTCACTTTTAGCCAACTTCTCTGGCCTTAAATTCTTGCCTGCCTAAACAAAATATATGTACTTTATTCCCCCAGACCTATGCACCTCTTCTGAACTAGGCAACTGGCCAGTTGTTCATTAATCAACAGCAATTTGGCATTCATTTCTGAGTGTGCATACAGCCAATATAGCAAGCAACAAATAAGTGCCTTTTCAAAATTTCCCTGTTTTAATAAGGGAAAATATAATGCAGAATCTAACAGATTCTATATCAGGCTAGGAAGCTGTTGAGAAACAAATGACCTGTTATGTAAAAATGACTACGCCATGTTGAAAAGAATCCTGATTTATGCTAATCTGCCTAGTGAAATTCCTCAAGTAAAATTACAATATAGGTTATATTATATAGCCCCAGTGTGTCCCAGGAAAGGCTCCAGCAAAGGCATAACCGGAATGCATTTCCAGAGTACCCGTGTCCTGGTACTATCCAGCTCCCCTTAGAAATACTAAACCAAAGCAGGACGTAAGGACACCAGCAAAATCTTTCCCTAGGTGTGTACTTCTGTTTGAGCTGCATGACTATTTAGAACCATCATTTTCCATGCCTCTATTCCACTATACTGAGAATGGAGCAAAAGAAACCTCTAAATCCCGTATTTTAAAAATTCCTTCTTAGTGACTGATAATTTTACCTATGAGTCTATTTGAAGAAATAATAACATTCAATATTTATTAAGCACTTACTATGTGGCAGGTAGGCACCCTACTAAGATACTTTATATAACAATTGTCTCACAACTACTCTGAGGTAGGTACTATTTTACAGATGATAAAATTGAGGCAGGAGGTTAAGTAACTTGCCCAAGACAACACAGCTATTACGTGGTGAAATTTAGCATTGAACTGAGGCAATCTAACTACAAAGCCTATAATCTTAATTATCATGGCATACTACAATTTTAAAAAGCTTCAAAACTATTACTCAAATCTAACTATTCGTTTCACAAACAAGAAACCAAGCACAGAACGCTCTGCCTAAACAAAGGTCACAGCACTAGTGAGCAGGAGGAGGGGGCGGAGTTGCCAGGACTAGATTTCCTGGCTTCTAGTACTAAGCTCTTTTTACCACACCAGGCCATCTGGTCCAACCCTCAGATCAATGAACGAATCTCCTCTACTTAATAACTTTAACTGTTGCGAAACGGAACCCCCTGCATATGCTGTTTATGGTCTTTTCTCCAAGTTCAGTTTGATGAAGATAATGCTAGCACCACATCTGCCTGTGGCCTTACAGGTTTCCAGGTGCTTCTGCATACACTTCTTCATTTGCTTTGACCTTGTAACCCCATGCTCGCTCTCCAACCCACATTTGGAGTAGCTGCCACCCTTCCTGCTCACGTTCTGGTCACAGAAAGCCACACCTGGCAGAACAGCAGCACTGCGCACCTGCTTCAATGCGGAGCCAGCACAATGCTGCTTCCCAGGGCAGGGCAGGTCTGACCCTCCTCCATGGCCATTCTTCCTTGTTGTCCTTCAATATAAATTTGACTTTGATGGCCTTCTCCTTTAGCCTCTTAAGGTGCACAGACTACAGTTGCTCTAAGCAAGAGCAAAATGCAGGCTTATTATGTAAAGCATATTAACCCCTCTATTTACTGAATTCATATTCTAGAATCTATTCTCACTCTCCTCTCTCTTAGAAAGCAGCAAAGCAGAGTGGTTTACAGGCTTTGAGGCCAGAAAGACCTGGATTCAATACTCAGCTCTGTTGCTCATTAGCTGTCATGATCTTAAGCAACTTACGTTAAGGTTGCTAAGGCTCAGTTTTCTTGTTGATAAAGTGGGTGCCATCAATCACTATTCCAATTTTATCAGGTTCTTATAAAGATTAAATGAAGGGTCATAAGGAGTCCCTAACACAGTGGCTGGTACAGAACAGGCACTCGTTAAATGTGGTTATGATGCTGCCACTGCTATCACACAATACTGCCACTCCTTCAGCTCTTTGGCTCCAAACATGGGGTGGCCATTAGAAGACAAGAAGGGGCTGGCCAGGCACGGTGGCTCACGCCTGTAATCCCATCACTTTGGGAGGCCGAGGTGGGTGGATCACCTGAGGTCAGGAGCTCAAGACCAGCCTGGTCAACATGGCGAAACCCCGTCTCTACTAAAAATACAAAAAAATTAGCCGGGCGTGATGGCGTGCGCCTGTAATCCCAGCTACTAGGGAGGCTGAGGCAGAAGAATTGCTTGAACCCGGGAGGCGGAGGTTGCAGTAAGCCAAGACTGTGCTACTGCACTGCAGCCTGGGTGACAGAACAAGACTCTCTCTCAAAAAAAAAAAGAAGACGACAAGAAGGGGCTAACATTTCTGTTAATTTGGATCCACATACTTGGCACAAGCCTGCAGGACACTTGTGCACAAGTTAGAGCAAGAATCCAGAGCAAGGCTGCACTAGCTCAAAATGGGTCCCAAAGGTTATTTCCAACCTGGGAACTCTGGAAGTGAGAGAAAACAAAACCCCTTAGGATGCAGTCATTGCCTCCAACCTGCCTCTAGGCTTTATCTCCTGTCTTACCAAACCACACTCTATGCTTCAGTCACAACTACATTCACTATTTTAAACAATTAAACCTGTGTCATGTCTCTCGGCCTTTATATGCACTGTTCCTCACACCTGAACTACTCTCTCATCTCTTCTCTGACAGGTGAATGTTTTTTTAACCATATTTTAACATCTAAAGGTCCAGGTCAAAGATCACATCCTCTGTGAAGACAGCCCCATTCAACTCTCTTCAATAGAACTTCCTTCCCTCCTGTGTGCAATAACACTTGTACTTACTTCTATTGGAGCAGTTAACACAGAATATTGTTATTGAGGTTTACATACCAGTATCTCTCACTGGACCCTGAGATCCATGAAGGGGAGGGGTTTATCTTCCATCTACTATGATTTTCTCGGCTTAGCAAGCAGAGTACATAATGTGATGCCTATCTGGCACAAGATAGACAGTTCATACATGTTTGTTGAATGTATGAATCTCTTCTTTCATAAAGAAATACTATAGCTAAAATCACCTAACCTTTAACTATATCCAACTTTCTTCTGGGTGCCCAGTTGAAACTATACGGTCACTTTTCTACCCCTTAGCTCATCTACCCATAAAAATTCACTAATTTTAGTTTGAAAAGTCTTCTCTCCTTTTCTATGTCTCAGATACCATGCTGAAGATATGGTATGAAACAAATGAACTAAACACAACAACATACAGTTGTTCCTCAGTATCCATGGGGGATTGGCTCCAGGACTCCCAGGGATACCAAAATCCACAGATGCTCAATCCCTGATATAAGATGATATTGTATATGCACATAGCCTATGCACATCCTCCAGTAAATTTTAAATCATCTCTAGATTACTTATAATACTTAATACAATGTAAATGCTTTATAAATAGTTATACTATATTGTTTGGGAATAATTACAAGAAAAAAATGTCTGTACGTGTTCAGTACAGATGTGCTTTTTTCCCCAAATATTTTCAGTTGGTTGAATTCCTAAATGTGGAACCCATGGGTATGGAGGGCTGACTATACTAACTTCATATTGAGGCAATGCAAAATGATAGAAAATTCTCTAAAAATGATAGGAAACAAAACCAAAAAAATCATTCTGCAAAATGCTCTATATAGACAGCAGGGCATGGAAGAAAGACCGCAAAGGTGAAATTCACAGATCCCTGGAACAGAAACCTGACTCTACCACATACTAGTTGAAGGAACTTGAGGAAGCAAGTTAATGTTTCTGGAGCCACAATTGTTTCATACTTGTGAAAGCGTGCATCATTATACTGAGATATCCCTAGTATTGGCAATCCTCGGGGTCTGAAGAAAATTGGGGAGTCAAAAATGATATCCAGAATTTTGATGGTGCCATCAACTAGGAAAGTAGATAAAAGAAGGTAAGCAGGTTTGAGGGGAAGAAAATGAGTTCAATTCTGAATATACTGAGTAACCTGTGGGAAAATCCAGACACAGATGACTGGCAAGGTGTTGAATATTTAAGGAACATTCTAGGCTAGGCTAGAGTCAGCAGTCCTCGAACTGAGGCTGGATGAGATCATCCAGGGACAATGTGCCAACTGAGAGGAACATGGGCCAAGAACTGAATCTGGGGGAATATAAACATTTTAGGGAAAGGTTAAGAACATGAAAGAGAAGGAAACATTTGAGATAAACGGAAAATTAGGCCAAGGAAGTAAAGAGATATGAGAGTCAGGGAATAATAAATGGTGTCAAACACTGCAGAGAGGTTTAGTGAGTTAAGAACTTAAAAAAAAATCTTAGACTTGGCCACTTGAGATGTTATTGGGCAGATCTTATAATATCATGAAAGGGGTGAGGATGCAGTCAGGCCTCAAGGATAGAGGAGTGGGTAGATATGTGTATGTGGTGAGTAAACGCTCCTCTTTACAATTTTCAGTGGCATGGGAAGCGATTAGACTAGCTGGGGACAGGAGGTCAAGTGAGGATTCATTAGGATGGGAGAGGCTTTGAGTGTGTTTACAGACTATGGGAAAGGAACCTATATGACAGGAAAGATGGAAAATATAGAAAAGAGAGAGGGTAACTGGCCAGGCGTGGTGGTTCACGCTTGTAATCCCAGCACTTTGGGAGGCCGAGGCGGGCGGATCACGAGGTCAGGAGATCGAGACCAAGATGAAACTCTGTCTCTACTAAAAATACAAAAAATTAGCCAGGCGTGGTGGCGGGCGCCTGTAGTCCCAGCTACTCGGAGAGGCTGAGGCAGGAGAATGGTGTGAACCCGGGAGGCGGAGCTTGCAGTGAGCTGAGATTGCGCCACTGCACTCCAGCCTGGGCGACAGAGCGAGACTCCGTCTCAAAAAAAAAAAAAAAAAAAAAAAAAGAAAAGAGAGAGGGTAACCAAAGGAGTGAAATTCCAGAGGAGGTAGAAAGGCACAGGGTCAAAGACAGAGGTGACGGATTGGTCTTGAACAGAAGATGGGACACCCTATTCTCTGAAATCAGCGGAATCTTTTATTCCAACTTGGTTCCATAGGCCGAACTTTGCAGGCTCAACAGTGTCTGGAATAGAAATGCATCTTCAGAGCTTGTATCAAAAATTCTTCTGGTAAAATCAGAGTTAGCAGAAATTGTCATATGATGGGACAATCCTGATCTTAAGTTGTGTCAAATAGGGTTATACGTAAAGAAACATTTACAATTCATTTGTCAATTTGGAAACAATTCAAAAGAGAAGCATCCCTCTGTAAAATAATGACACAGTTTTCTCTCCCTGACTAAGAAAGCACTTAAAATATGTTTAATTATTGTCAGAGATTATTGATATCATTATAATCTTGAAACATTCTTTAACATTTAAATGGCCATTATTAAATAGTCCCATTCCACAGGTAAATTTTTATTATGATAAGAAGATTTCACAAATCACACCCTGGAGAAACCAACAGAAACTAATTCCTAAAATTACCAATCAGTGGAATTTTATGGCTGAGGTGACTGGCTAATAACACATATCCTAGAATTCAGGTAAAAGCTGTCTATGTCTATACCCTATGTGGCTCAGAACTTTGGAATCACAGCTTAGTACTTGCATGAGAACTTAGGACTGGAGAAAACTGCAAACATTATTGGGAACACAGGTACCCTCCATATCTAACCCAGTTAAACCTGGAGAAAATGCTGGGTTTCTTTGTAAGCGCCCCAATAGCTCACACTGATGCTCAAGTATATTTGATTGCTGTCTGTGTAAAAATCCAAGAGGGGCAAACGCTCTCAAAATTGGCTCTTTTAAAGATTATAATTTAATACTTGCTGAAGGCCTATTTAAGATACTGAATATTCGAGAGACCATATAATCTTTGATTCTCTGGATTCTCCTAGTTTAGTCTCTGTACCAAATTAGAGCACCATAAGCCTCTAAAGTATCTGGAACATATTATCTTCATTAATGTACGTATCATTATCAGTAATAATTTTATTTCCGTATTTGTTTGTTATGTGTTTCCCCAACAAAAAAAACTAAGTTCCAACAATGTATATGGCTTGTCTGTTTTGTTCCCAAGGGCAAGGAACAGAGCCCGGGCATATAGAAAACACTCAATAACAATTTATCAAATTGTCAAATGAATAATTGCATACTCGATTCCTTCCTTAACCCTCCATAATCTATCATAAATCATATTGAATTCATCCAATCCCTTTAATTTCCACTCCCACCACTGTAACTCAGACCTTCATTACTTCATAGCTGATCTGCCTGTTTCAGTTCTCTTTCCCTCCGGCCCAGCTTATACATTGTCGTCCCATTCACCTCTCTAAGCACAGCTATCATCACGTATCCTTACTCCCATTCCAGAACCTTCAGTAGTTCTCTACTGCTTCTCAAACACCACACCACACCTCTGAGTCTAACATTCGAAGCCCTCCAGGATTTGCTCCAGCTCACCCTCCCCAGCCTCATCTTCCACTGCTCCTCAGTCACTTCCCCACATTCCAATCAAATTAGATGACCTGGATTTTTCTTACAGAAATGGTCTATACTGCAACCTGTAAAATAAGTGACATGTTAGCTGTTAGCATAATCTTAATTTTCTAGATTGGAGGAATTGAGACCTTAAATGGTTAAATGGCATGCCCAAGTTCACCCGGAATTAGACAGATCAGAAATAAGATTTCCCAACTTTTGGTCTATTGCCAAGGCTACAAAAGAGAAATCTGATTTAGGAATGCTTAATTAAATTCCTTCTCCTCTAGGTAACCATACTTAGGGGACAAGACCATACATGCCCATCAATGATCCATCCCCTTGAGAAGGGCCCACCTCCCAATGTCTCAAAGGCATTTTTCTCAATTTGATTTGGTAAATAAAATAACTGAAACATCATTTTGTTTCCTTATATTGTTGGGAAAAAATTTTTAACAACAAAATAAACCAAAGTTTTAAAATATGTAGTTTTTATTTAAAACAGAAAGCAGCATTTAGGCTTATTGTGCAAAATCAGGAAATACAACTTATTAGCAATACTTCAAATCACACCTAATGAACATAAACCCTTCTGTAATGGTCTCTGTGCTGCACACCTGTTGAAAGTGTGTCAGCACAGTTTTGGCAAGGATTTTCTGCCAGGAGCTCATATAGGGCTGCGTGTGTATGTATCACTTAAGCTGATGGCACTAATATTAGTGAAGTAAGGAGAAAATTGCAAACATTATTGGGACCACAGGTACCCTCCACGTCTAACCTGAGTTAAACCTGAAACCAACTTCTTATCCAATGTAGGACTGAAGATCCTAATGTGTTTTAAAAATTTAAAAGGAGGAATCAGTTCTCCAAGTGTAGGATAATTAAGTTAGGCTACAAGGAAAAAGAGGCCTCTGGGCTGGGCCTGTGTGGGTAGAATATCAAAAGGTAAAACTAAAAGACAGAGTACATTCCAACAGGAAGAGAGGGAGACCAGAAGAAGGTGGGTGGGTGGAGGGGTCTTCCACACTAAGGAAATGGGAAGTAGTTTGCTACAGCTAAAATACGTGACAGGCAAAAGTGTGAAATACAACTAGAAAGATACAGATATGGGTCTAACTCTATTTTGCAAATATCGTAGGTAAGGAAATTAAAGTGATTTGGCCAAGTATAAACATGAAGCAAAGCCGGAACTAAAACAAGGTTTTATATTCCCAGTTAGGCACTCTTTCCACTACAGTCAGACAACACATAACAATGTTTTGGTCAACAATGTTTGGGATGGTAGTTCCATAAGATGATTATGAGGCTGAAAAATTCTTATTGCCCATGACCTTGTATCTGTCATAAAGTTGTAGCTGTAGTGCAATGCATTATCTTTTCTATGTTTAGCTATGTTTAAATACAGAAATACCATGGTGTTACAAATGTCTACAGCATTCAATATGGTAACATGCTGTAACAGGTGTGTAGCCTGGGAGCAATAGGCTATACCATATAGCCTAGGGGTACAGTAGGCTACATCATCTAGATTTGTGTAAGTACACTCTGTGACATTCAAACAAGGATGAAATGGCCTAATGACTCATTTCTCAGAACGTATCCCCATCGTTAAGTGACACATGATTGTATACTATCCTACCATAGGTTGGGGACGGACTATGTCAGATAGGAAATACTCTTCCTTTAAAAAGTAACAAGTGGTAGAAAGGTTAAATAAATTGCCTCAAGATCACATGTCCACTTGAATAACTGGCGGTACTGATAATAAGCCCAAGTCCCTGGAATAGCACCACACCTCAGAGCTCCTTCACTTGAGAAGATACAATACAGGGGGCTAACACAAATCCTTTCCCCCAGAAGTACTGCTCTTACCACTGCACTTTTTAGGACCTGTCCTATAAACCACAGGGATTATTAGGTAATAAATGAAAATGGAGCTTATTTTTCTTCTATTTGCCTGCCCAGCTTCAGCAGAACTGAGCCAATTGAGGCTGAGAATCAATTAATAAAAAATTAGAAAAGTGGGGAACTAGAAATATGTTGTAATAAATGGAGGGTCAGGAGGCATGAGCTCTAGTCCTGGTTATACCACCAACAGTGGTATGGGCTTTTGACAAAGTACTTCACCTCATAAAATTTATAAAATGAGGAGGATGAACTAGATGATGCCTAAGGCTACCAAGTTATAATTTTCTATTATTTTAATAAGAAGATATCTCTTTGCAGAAAAAGGTATACCTGAAAAGTTGAAGGTAAACTGAACTTTGGGAAGCTATATATAATTTTTTTTTTTTTTTTTTTGAGATGGAGTTTCACTCTTGTTGCCCAGGCTGGAGTGCAATGGTGTGATCTCGGCTCACCGCAACCTCCACCTCCACCTCCCGGATTCAAGCAATTCTCCTGCCTCAGCCTCCCGAGTAGCTGGGACTACAGGCATGCACCACCACACCTGGCTAATCTTGTGTTTTTAGTAGAGACAGGGTTTCTCCATGTTGGTCAGGCTGGTCTCGAACTCCCGACCTCAGGTGATCCGCCTGACTCAGCCTCCCGAAGTGCTGGGATTACAGGCGTGAGCCACCACACCCGGCCATATATAATTTTTTTAATGCAATAGGAGTGTGCCCTATTTAAAAATACATCGATCAATCTTGTAATTTAAATTTTTGTTTATATGACTTTAACACGGTATACCCATTCAACAAAAAATACACATATATCAATTGTCAGTTCTAAGAAATTGAAAAGGGATAGGAGTCAATTCTTAAGGCCTTGTTTCAGCTTAACCTACAGATTTCCTGGTTGCCTACTTAAGATAGTTATTAGGAGTATATATGGCCATTTTGTATTCAACAAATTATTAAGCATTGGAGAGCATTTTTTTAGTGAAGACAGGCACTTTGTGCAACAGAGAAAAAAGTCCTTAATTTTTCACTCAACAAGAAAAACTTTTAAAAGTGGGAGAAATACAAAACTTAGCCAGATGTGGTGGCGCATGTGTACGATCCTAGCTACTTGGAAGACAGAGATGGAGGTTGCCCAGGAGGTTGAGGCTGCAGTGACCTATGATTGCATCACTGCACTCCAACCTGGAGTTAGACTCTGTCTCCAAAAAAATAATAATAATAAAAAGTAAAAACAAAAAACAAAATTAAGACTTCAATAGGTTTAAGAAAACAACAGGAAAAAACCAAGAACAAAGGCTTTTAATGGAGTTCAAGTTCCATAAAACACATATTTGTTTTTGCTTGCATACACATAAAGAAACTCTGGAAGATACTACTATCAGTGGTTGCCTGTGCAGGCAGATAGGAAATAGGCAGATAAGAGACAGGCGAAAAAAGGAAACTTATTTACCAAGTACCTTTGAATTTTTAACCACTTAAATATATTACCTATTTTAAAAATCGAATTTAAAAATGTAAATGTTCCTTAAACAATTATTTGTAGCAAACAGCTGAAAAACAAGAAAGCCAAAGAAAGGAGGTATTAGAACGAAGTACCAAGAGACAAAGAAAATGTAAAGTAGCACTAAGAAGTCTGAGGCAATTCAAAGAGAGGATGAATCAGATTGTTTGCAGGGACCAGCTGAAAAAGTCAGTGTGAAACCCAACAAGGACCTCAGATACTTATGACAGCCAAACCAGTACCAGCTGGAATAAATAACAGTATCTCAAAAATGTGGTACACAACTTTTAGGGCCCTGTGTCCCTTGGGAGTGTGAAATCCGAGCTAAAACCAGAACTTTACTAATAGAAAACTAGTTCTCTCTTACCCACTCGGAGAAAGGGGGAAGGAAATGAGAAACAAGTTTTTGTGAGGGTCACAAAGACAATCAGTTAGAAAACGAGACCTATGAGGAAACATAAAGGATTCCACTGGTATCATTTAGCAAAGAAAAGACATCCTATTTTGCCAAGAATTATTTAAGGCAGCCCTTGAAGAGCAAATGGAAAGGAATGTCCTCTTAAAGTCATTTCTACCCTTACGACTTTTTGATTTGTGGGTTAATTCCCAGTGTGCTTCCTTGTAGAAGAGATCTTGCTAATTTAGTACAAGGCCTAGTTAGCAAGAAGTGAAGGGGTTAAGATATGCTATTCCGGCATATTGACTAAGTTAAAGACATTTGTAAAACAGCAGGTGCAAAAAGATCACTCTGACCTTCTTGTTGTTTCTTAAGAGCGGAAGATGAAATTCCTGTGTGGCAGACACTCCCTGAACCTGAAGGAAAGGCAACATCCTTATCTTCAAAGGTGAGAAGGTGGGACCAAGAGAATACTGTACTGACCTTGTTAGAATAAGTCTTATCTTTTAAGCCTGCCCACATAATTTAGTTGCTTCTTCACAATTTACTATTTTTTGTCCAATCCAGTATATAAATAACTGACTCTGCTTCTTTAGGTCTTCATTTCTTTCTTTTTTTCTTTTTTGAGACAGACTCTCACTCTGTCACCCAGGCTGGAGTGCAGTAGCACAATCTTGGCTGACTGCAACTTCCACCTCCCGGGTTCAAGCGATTCTCCTGCCTCAGTCTCCTGAGTAGCTGGGATTACAGGCCCGTGCCACCACACCCAGCTAATTTTTGTATTTTCAATAGAGATGGGGTTTCACCATGTTGGTCAGGCTGGTCTCAAACTCTTGACCTTGTGATCCGCCCGCCTCGGCCTCCCAAAGTGCTGGGATTACAGGCGTGAGCCATTGCACCCAGCCCACGGTCTTCATTTCTTCATGAGGGTTCCTGTGCTACATAAAGCAAGTATTATGCTTTTCTCCTGTTAATCTATGTTATGTCAATTTAATTCTCAGACCCAGCTGGGACCCTAGGGGAATGGAGGTGGAGTTTTCCCACCCCTATAGAAGTATCAGCACTGCTGGTAAAAATCTGCAAGTAAACTTGAGCAAGAATATTATTTTTAATCAAGTAAAATATCCTTCATTTAAAAGCACAATGAACATATCTAAAGTGCTAGCAATGTTCTTTCTTGACATGCTGTTAGTTTGTAATCATTATGCTATGCATTTATATTTTATGAGCTTTTCTGTATGGTGGTATATATTTTTTCAAGATTACCAAAATATTACTAAAGTTATCCTTTCCAGGAACAATTTACCCTTGTGATGAAGCCGAAGGCTGAAGTCAGAATTTCTACCATGAAGAATCAGTCTTCCAATGGAGCACCATCAAGAACAATTTGGCCTATCCAATGAATGACACCCATCAGGTCCAGAGACCCACTCTCTTTGGTAAATCCCCACTCTCAAGCCAGGCCACTGAAATCTGAGGCATTGGGAATGGAAAGAGGCTGTCTATAGCGCAGGAAGCAGGGAAAAAGAGTATGCAAAGGAAAATTGGGCTCTAACAACGATTAGCTCTACATATTTTTTCATATCTCCTGTCAGGTTTAAGAAAATGGGAAATTAGAAATGAGATCATGTCCTTTGCAGGGACATGGATGGAGTTGGAAGCCATTATCCTCAGCAAACTAACACAGGAACAGAAAACCAAACACCACATGTTCTCACTTATAAGTGGGAGCCGAACCATGAGAACACATGGACACATGGGAGGGATCAACACACATCGGGGCCTGTCAGAGGTAGGGAATGCGGGGAGGGAAAGCATCAGGAAGAATAGTTAATGGACGCCGGGCTTAATACCTAGGTGATGGGATGATCTGTGCAGCAAATCACCATGGCCCACGTTTACCTATGTAACAAACCTGCACATCCTGCACATGTACCCCTGAACTTAAAATACAAGTTAAAGGAAAAAAAAAAAGAAAAACTACAAAACAAAAAGAAAAGAAAATGAGAAATTAATTTGCATTTGAGTTGGAAAAATAGTTTAGGTCCAGAGAGATGAAGTGTCTTGCTGAAAGTCACAAACTAGTTTTGAGAAGGTTTTTTTCTTCATTTATTTCCCCACAAATTATCTGTGGTAGCTTGGACAATACATTTACTAAAAAATAAAAATGTAAATAATAAGGCCAAGCACGATGGCTCACACCTGTAATCCCAGCATTTTGGAAGGCTGAGGCGGGTGAATCACTTGAGGTCAGGAGTTTGAGACCAGCTTGGCCAACATGGTGAAACCCCATCTCTACTAAAAATACAAAAATTAGCCGAGTGTGGTGGTGCATGCACCTGTAGTCCCAGCTACTCAGGAGGCCGAGGCAGCAGAATCGCTTGAACCCAGGAGGCAGAGGTTGCAGTGAGCTGAGATCGCACCACTGCACTCCTGTCAGGGCAACAGTGCGAGACTCTGTCTCAAAAAAAAAAAAAAAACAACAAAGTAAATAATAAACATGGTAAATTATGGTAGAATCAGGATTTCTTACTTCCAATCTACTGTTCTTTACATCATATCATTTTGTTCATTAAACTTTCTAGATTTACCAGTGAAAGAATAGACTAATGGTTCCACTTTTTTCTATTACGTAGCTGCTCTGAGCCTGTAGTCCCAGCTACGCAGGAGGCTGAGGCAGGAGAATTGCTTGAAACCAGGAGGCGGAGGTTGCAGTGAGCTGAGATTGTGCCACTGCACTCCAGCCTGGGCGACAGAGCAAGACTCCATCTCAAAAAAAAAAAAAAAATCTGCCAAACGAGGGGTTCCCTAAAACGGTGTCTGATGCCAGTCCTCAAGATTCAATTATTTAGCTGGTGGATCACCCAGGAGGCTTTGTTTCTCTACTTGTTGCCTTGTTTCAGAAGATAATCATAAGAAAGTAGCTCAAGATTTAGTCAAATATTTGTTCAGGAAGTTTGAGACTCTTGGCCAAATGAAGACTGGTGGTTCTTTCACCTGAGCTCCCTACCTGCAGGAATAACAGAATATTGACTCTACTGCAAGAATCAGTGCTGGAAGAATCAATCCAGACAACTGTGTAACAGGGCCAATGACCTGGGTCTATCCTCATTGGCTGTTTGCTTTACTCAGTTTTATTCCTGTCCCCAGCAGCTATGCTCTAATGTCACAAAGGGGGCTACAGAAGAGAGCAAACACACCATCTCCACCACACTACTCTACTGGTGTCACAATAGTAACATCATCTTTATATTAAAGATAGAATTTTGGATGTGTGTTTGAGAGAGGGAGGCTGTACTATCTTTTACTATCCCATCTTTTAAAGATTGTTTTAAATAGTCCCATTTCATTTACATCCCCTTTTTCTGATCTGGCCTGGAGCCAAAATCAGAAGTCTTATTAATAGAGTTGACAAGTGCCAAGACCACAAATGACCCTTAGTAGCAATTAAAATGAAAAAGAATCCCCATAAGCCAGAACTGAAACAAAAGGTTAACTACTTATCCAAACTTTGGCAAAGAGACACAGTTCTTTCTCCCCCATCTCCCTAAGCCTGTTAGGAAACGGGTATCTGCAGCTGCTCCTCCTCCTCCAACTCACTTTCTGCGTCAAATAGTATGGGTCAAAGTCCTCCAGGGGAACTGCAACCAGGCCTTGGGGGATGTCCCCGTAGATGAAAGGCAAACTCTTCCCTGCTTCCAGGTCGCTGTTTGGCTTGGGCTTGCTGTCCTCATCGTCCTCCCGATGACTGCCATCCGCCTTTGGTGGTTTCTTGAGCTTGCTCTCGGCAATGCGCCTCTCAATGTTTGCCAGCGACTCAGGGGTGAAAGGCTTGAAACTATCAGGGCCTGGTGGTGCAAGCAGCCGCGCTGCCATCTTCTCATCCTGCAGCAGCTTCGTTAGTTATGCTGCGTCCAGGACAGGTCAGCTCTGGAAGAACAGCAACACAGACAGCATTAATCAATCACTGCTCTAAAAAGAGGCCAGACTAAACCATCTCACTCTCAACCTTAATTCACAACCTTTGCATAAAAACACATAGTTTCTTCCATGACATGCTTATTTTTCTTTTCAGGAAATCTGTGGCATGGACTGATCTGCCAAGAGAGATCAAAGATCAGGAGTCTCCTGAATTGCTAGTATTTATTATATTCACTTAGATGCAACTCACTATTAGGAACCACATACAACAAAAAGGATATATTCTATTCCCTCAAGGAACTCCTATTCTAAACAAACAAGGAATATGTAACGTTACCCAGGGGCATATATTAGCTGTGAAGTCCTTATAGTTCAAGTCACCTTCCTTTCCTAAAGCTCCCCTCCCCAAAGAAAAACTCTTCCTTTCAAGGGCAAGATGAGGATAAATTGTCATTCTTCTCCAATTTCAGTTTCTGAAAACAAAACAAACCCTTCAAACTTTGGAGACACAAAATATAGATGAAATCGCTTCCATCTGCTTTAGTTCTTCCATTTCAAGTTATTTTTCAATCATCAAGTTGTGTAAAATCCATTCAGCATAAAAGTCCAAAAGTATCTTCTTCAACGATCAAGCTCAGAGGGCAGATACTGTTCTACGTGCCGCCAGCTTAGCAACTAGAAAAAGCAAATGGGAGTGGAATCCTAGAGAACTTCCTCTGATGCAACAGCACTGCAGCACTACAGGCTGAGCAGCAGCAGAAGGGGCTGCGTGTGACTCCTGACAGGGGCTCAAACCAGGAAGGACGGAGACATGAGAACAGTCGCAAACAAAAATTCCCTTCTAAAAGGAAAACTGAAGTAATGTCTTATGAGAGCCAATGATTTCTAAGCATGGTATTTGAAAAGCCCATTTTCCATTTATGTTTATAAGAGTCCTGTATTATTTAAACACATGCAGTAAAATGGAGGAATCAATGCCTGGTTTCAAAAGCAGCAGTATTCAGTTTCAGGCACAAAATGACCTGAGCAGGTAAGTTTACTGTGAAAGGCTTAGGGCTTTGCTGGCAGTTCATTGGGTGCTCATTGTACTGCTTTTTTCTCTTTAGTTATGTGAACATCATAAGAACAATCCACGAATTTTTTTTTTAAGGCTAAAGATTGTTCTTTCCCCTCTTGCTTAGCCCTCAAGGTCCACTTCAAGCCAACTAAACCTTGAGGCTCCTCAAGAGAACAGTAGCAGAGTTAACTCTAAATAAGTTGGGAATGAGATACCCAAGAGCTCCTTCCACAAATCCACTTGCTGAGATTCCAGATCTCTGGAGCAGTGGTGATTGCTAAGTGTTGCAAGACAGTGTGTAGTGTCTGCATGAGGGCCGGTCAGCTTGCTCACTCACAGCAGGGGGCTAAAGAGGCCATAACCACAAGTTTGCCCCACATAGACCAGTTGGCTTCACGCTGCGCAAAAAACACCACCATACTACAGACAGTGGGGTCAGAGAAATCATTTCCATGTAGGAATTATCTAAGGATTTCAGAGCTGTAAGGGTTTTACAAATTTAGTCCATTTGATTTTAGATGAGGAAAGGTGGGGTCCTAAGACATCAGACAACTTGCCCTGAGTCACAGGGCCAGGATAAAAATCACAACCAAAATGCTCTGGTGCCCCATCTCAGAACTTCTTTCATTATAATAAATATCAGTTATCTATCCTCCTTTCCTATCTCCCACTACTCCCTAACAGGAATAGTTTCGTTTAGTAAGTAAATCATATAGATGTTATGGCATTACTGATCTAAGACTAGTTACAATGCTTTCCCCAACCTAAAATTCCTTTTCCTTCATTCTTCTCCTACCCATCCTTGCATTGCCCCCCAATAAATCCCTGCTCCTCCACAGTCTTCCCACCAACTCAGCCTTGACTAATTATTTCCCTTTCTACACTCCTACAGCACTCCACCATGACCTTAGCTAACATTTATCACATACTATGTTTCAAGCATTATTCCAAGCACCTTGCTTGTATTAACTCGTTCAATCTCCAGAGCAGCATATGAGGCAGATATTATCATCACTGCTTAACAGATAAAGAAACAAAGTCAGAGAAAACTAATGTAGCTTGCCCAAAGTTATACAGCCAGAAGAAGATTTGAAACCCACTACATAAACTTGTTTCGGCACTTAATCATTGCTGAATTGTACCTTTTAGAGAATAAATTCCCAGAGGTCTTAAACTTCTTTTGTGTCCCTTTCACAGTGAATAAGATTATACCTGAAACCCATGAGACCAAATACATGAAGACTCCTTGGCTCCTACATTCACGCTTATTCTCAATCCTAGGTCACTCTCTGTTCCTACGCAGAGGACAAAGAATACTGCAAGCGTAAGTCACTGAAGATGCTGACAAATTCTTGTGATCTAATTGCAGGCACTGGGTTCTTCACAGCAGCCCAGGGCTAAGTTCTCTGTCTTTGCTTTCAGATCCTGTTTCTTCCTGTCTTCTCCAAGACTGTGTCCTCTCAATTACCCCTGCTCTCCATCCCATCTTCAATTGTACCTTTTCCTATATCTTCTCCCTTTACATCTCCACCCCCACTCTCTTTGTTTGGCTTAAGTGACACTATGTTATCCTGGTTGAACTACAGCTGCAGTCTCCTCTTCCTCATCAACTCTTCCTTCTCTAAGGGCTGGCCTTCTGAAATTTCTCTGTTACAGTCTTTTAGGGATCTCATTTATTCAAAATAATTTGTACATTGGTAATTTTCAGATTTCTCTCACTGGCCCTGATTGTTCTCCTGAGTCCCACAGTTGTCTCTAGGGGTCTGCTATGACTTTCAAACTAAAGCATTTAAAAACTACTCATCTTACTCCAAAACTGATTCCTCTTCCTGGCTTTCTTATTTCTGGACCAGCCATCCAGCATGGAATCTCAGTCACCTCTGCCAAGTTCCCTTTTGCTATCCATAGCCAACCAGTCACCAGCCTTTCCAATTGCTCTTCCTTCAGAGCTTCCATTTTCAATAGTATTGCCCTAATTCAGGTCCTACTGCAATAGTCTCCCCACCAGTGGACCGGCCCTCAGTCCACCAGGCATATTTCCAAGGATCCATTTCCCTGAAAATCTGCTTTCATTAAGTCATTTCCCTCCCTCAAACTTAGCAGAGTTATAGGACAGATTCCAAATTTCTGCCATTTCACTGCCACTCAAGGCATTCTACAACCGTATGCATCATAAACATTCTCTTCTATGGCTTCTCTGCAAGAACACCTGCGCTGGTAACTGTATTCTGAGTTTTAAATTTTTTGAAGGTATAATACAATAAAGTACGCAAACCTTAAGTGCACAGCTTATTTTGTACATATGTATATGCCTGTGTAACCACCACTGAAATCAAGATGTAGAACATTTATTTCCAGCATCCCAGACAGCTCTCATGAGCCATCAATAACCACTCCCAGCAAAAGCTATTCCGACAGTTATCACCATATATTAGTTTTGCTCCTACCTGAACCTCATGTAAGTAGAATATAAACATACTCTTTGGGTTCTGGCTTCTTTCACCCAACACTATTTCTGTGAAATTCATCTTCTTACATGTGTAGCAGTAGTTCATTCTGCATAGTATTCCATGTATGAATGTAGTACAATTTATCCATTCTACCTTGATGGGCATCTAAGTTGTTTATAGTTTTAAGCTATTATGAATAAAAGCTGCTAAGAGCCTTCTTGTAGGTGTCTTTTGGTAGCCATACCTTTATTTCTTTTTGGCATATAGCTAGGAGTGGAATGCTGGGTCAGAGAATGGCAGATATTTAGCTTTAGTAATATTCCTACAAGCAATATAAGAGGGTTCCAGTTGTTCCAAATCCTCATCAACACTTGGAATGACAGTCTTCTGAATTTTACCCACTCTGGTGGGTATAGCAGCATCTCGTATTTTTTTAAGAAGTAATTTATTGGGATGAAATTTACATAACATAAAATTAACCACTTCAAGGTGAACAACTCAGTGGCAGTTAGTACATTCACACTACCACTGTTACCTAGTTCCAAAACATAAGCAGTTTCTCTCCATTCCCAACCTTCAGCCTCCACCCTTTGCCACCAGCTCCTAGTAAATATCAGTCTTCATTCTGTCTCTACTGATTTATCTATTCTACACGTTTCATATAAATGGACTCACACAATATGTGAGCTTTTGTGTCTGACTTCTTTCACTTAGCATAGTGTTCTCAAGGTTCATCCATAATGTAGCATGTATCAGTACTTCATTCCTTTCTATGGTATTTCATGCAGGGTACAGAATTAATGTACAAAAATCAGTAGCATTTCTATACATCCACAACAAACTAGCAGAAAAAGATATCAAGAAAGCAATCCCAATTATAATAGTCACCAAGAAATAATAATAATAAGACCTAGGAATAAATTTAACCAGGAAGGTGAAAGATCTCCCCAGGAAAACTATAAAACACTGATGAAAAATCAAAGATCACGAAAAAAAAGTGGAAAGACATCCCATGTTCATGAACTGGAAGAATTAATATTGTGAAAATAACCATACTACCAAAAGCCATCTATAGGTTCAATACAATCCTTATCAAAATACCAATGAAATTATTCACAGAAATAGAAAAAACAATCCTAAAATTTCTATGGAACCACAAAAGACCTTGAAAAGCCAAAGTAATCCTGAGCAAAAGGAACAAAGCTGGAGTTATCACACTATTGGATTTCAAAATATACTACAAAGATACAGTATCTAAAACAACATGGTATTAGCATAAAAAGACACATAGACCAATGGAAAAGAATAGAGAACACAGAATTAAATCCACATATTAATAGCCAACTGAGTTTTGACAAAGGCACCAAGAACATTCATTGGGGAGGGATAATTTCTTCAATAAATGGTGCTGGGAAAACTGGATAACCATATGCAGAAGAAAAACTGGAACCCTATCTCTCACCACATACAAAAATCAACTCAAAATGAATTAAAGACTTACATATGAGTATGAAACTACTAGAAGAAAACATAGGAGAAACACTTCAGGACATTGGTCTGGGCAAAGATTTTATGGAGAAGACCTCAAAAGCACAGGAAACACAAGCAAAAATAGACAAATGGGATTATATCAAACTAAAAAGCTTCTGCACAGCAAAGGAAACAATCAGCAGAGTGAAGAGACAACCAGTAGAATGGGAGAAAATATTTGTGACAAGGGATTAATATCCAGAATATATAAGGAACTCAAACAACAGCAAAAGACTAAATAATTCAATTAAAACATGGGCAAATGAACTGAACAGGCATCTCTCAAAACAAGACATACAAATGTCCAAAAAGTATACGTAAAAATGCTCATCACTTATCATCACGGAAACGCAAAACAAAACCACCATGAGATACCGTCTCATCCCAGTTAAAATAGCTATTATTACAAAAACAAAGTATAATGAATGCTGACAAGGGTGCAGAGAAAGGGGAACTCTTTTTCTTTTTTTTTATTGTACTTTAAGTTCTAGCCTACATGTGCACAACGTGCAGATTTGTTACATATGTATACATGTGCCAGGTTGGTGTGCTGCACCCATTAACTCAACATTTACATTAGGTATATCTCCTAATGCTATTCCTCCCCCCTCCCCCCACCCCACAACAGGCCCCGGTGTGTGATGTTCCCCTTCCTGTGAGAAAGGGGAACTCTTATACACTGTTGGTGGGAATGTGAATTTGTACAACCATCATGGAAAGCAGTATGGAGGTGCCTCAAAAAAATAAAAATAGATCTACCATATGATCCAACAATCCCATTACTGGGTATATATCTGAAGGAAAGAAAATCAGTACGTCAAAGAGATATCCACACTCCCATGTGTATTGCAGCACCATTCATAATAAATAAGATATGGAATCAACCTAAGCATCCATCAACAAGGAATGGATAACAAAAATGTGGTATATATACATAACGGAATACTATTTAGCCATTAAAAATGAACAAAATTCTGTCACTCGTGGCATGAATAAGATTGGAGGAGATTATGTTAAATGTAATAAGCCAGGGACAGAAAGAGAAATACAGCATTCTCACTCATATGTGGAAGCCTAAAACATTGATCTGATAGAAGTAGAGAGTACAATAGTGGTTACTAGAGTCAGGGAAGGATAGCAGAGAGGCACGGATAGCCAAAAGTTGGTTAATGGATACAGAAGTATAGCTAGCTAGAAGGAATAAGTTCTAGTGTTCTATACTACTAAAGGGTGACTAATTAACAACAACTTACTGTATATTTTTAAATCGCTAGAAAAGTGGATTTTGAATGTTCCTAATACAAAGAAATGATAAATATTTGAGATGGATATGCCAATTACCCTAATCATTACACACATTGTATACATGTATCAAAATATCACACTGTATCACATATTATGTGCCAATTAAAAACAACAATAAAACCAAAAAAACCCCAAAATATATATCCCAAAAATATATATACCACAATTTGTTTACACATTCATCTGTTGGTGGACATTGAATTCTTTCTACCTTTCGACTGCTATGAACAGTGCACACACATGTACTTGTTTTAGTACCTATTTTCAATTCGAGTCTATACCTAGGTGTGGAATTGGTAATTCTACACTTAACTTTTTTGAGGAACTGCCAAACTGTTTTCCTGAACTGTTTTGCATTTTGTCGCTGAACCATTTTGTATCCTCAACAGCAATATAAGAAGGTTACAATTTCTCCATATCCTTGTCAACACTTTATTTTCCCTTTTCTTATCTTTTTTTTTTAATTGCTGCCATCCTAATGGGTATAAAGTGGTACCTCACTGTGGTTTTGATTTGTACTTCCCTAATGATACTGATGCATTTTCTCATGTGTTTGTTGGCTCACTCTTGTCTAAATTTGTATTTGTCTGATGATATTGAGCACTTTCTCATAGGTTGATTGGCCATTTAGACATCCTCCTTTGTGAAGTGCTGATTTAAGTCTTTGCTCACTTTTTCCTATTGGGTTAAACTGCATTTTTCTTACTAGTTTGTAAGAGTTATTTGTATATTCTCCATTGAAGTCATTTGTCAGATATAATATTTCAAATATTTCCTCTCTTTCACCTGTCTTAATGGTGTCATTTGATAAACTGTAGTTAATTTTATTGAAATCCAATCTATCAGTCTTTTCCTTCATGTTAGTACTTTTTTGTTCTAAGAAATCTGCGCCTATTCCAAGGCCATGTAGGTATTCTCCTTTGTTTTACAATCTTTATTATTTTACCTTTCTCATTTAGTTTTGAAAACCATATGAACTGATTTTCATATATGGTGTGAAGTGGAGGACAAGGTTCATTTTTTTCCTATGGTTACATAATTGACCCAGCATCACTTAATAAAATGTCTGGTCACTGTTACTTTCACTGACTCCTAAAAATATTTTCATTTCCTTATTTTAGACCTCCTGACATCTTTCTTTCTTACCTAAGTTCTATTCATCCATTAAAACAAGCTTAAATGTCTTCTGTTTCTGAAGAAGTTATCTTGCACAGTAACAAACTTGTTAGATTTAGAAGGAACTTAGAGACCACCTAGTTCAATTTGCCTCATCCATAAGTTATATAAGAGAGGCTGAATTGTCTAACTGCCAATTAGTGACAGATGCAAAGCTATGACCCACATTTCTTGGCTTCCAATATAATGCTCTTTTCACTAAAACACCCAATCTCTAAGTCAATGACCTTATCTATCATACCACTACTATATCATTGTGCATCTTCCTGCAGTGCTAAAGATGACACAGGCAGCCCAGATGATAAAGGAACAACAGAAGCAACTATTGGCTCCGGCAGTTCTAAAAGAGATTGAACTAGACTCAAAGATACGGACAAACAAATGGGTAGGGCTCTCTTCTTTTGGTTGTCCAGGAGGATTAAGACCTTAAAATGCAACCAGCCACAGTGACTCGCCTGTAATCCTAGTGCTTTGGGAGGCTTAGATGGGAAGATCGCTTGAGGCCAGAAGTTTGATGCCAGCCTGGGCAACATAGGAAGACACTATCTCTACAAAAAGTAAAACAATTTATCTGGGTCCCTCTGGTGGTCCCAGCTGCTGGGGAGGCTGAGATGGGAGGATCACTTGAGCCCAGGAGTTAGAAGCTATAGTGAACCATGATGGTGCCACTGCACTACAGCCTGGGTGACACAACTCTTGTGTCTAAACCTGTCTCTAAAAAAGAAAAAAAAAGACCTTAAAATGCCAACTGTGGCCTGAAAACAAACAAAGAATCCAAATTAAGGGACACAGCGTGAAAGAGGAAAAGAAAACCAGTATTGAAATGCGGTTATAACAGGAATGAAAGGAAGAGAAGTCATCTAGGAGGGGCTGTTAAAGCAAACACTCCAGGGCCAGGTGCGGTAGCTCATGCCTTACAAAGTGGTGTAATCCCAGCACTTTGGGAGGCTGAGCCAGGCAGATCACTTGAGGCCAGGAGTTCGAAACCAGCCTGGCCAACACAGCAAAAACCCATCTGTACTAAATATACAAAAATTAGCCGGGCATGGTGTACATGCCTGTAATCCAAACTACTTGGGTAGCTAAAGCACCAGAATCGCTTGAACCCGGGAGGTAGAGGTTGCAGTGAGCTGAGATCATGCTACTGCACTCCAGCCCGGGTGACAGAGTGAGTCTCTGTCTCAATAAATAAATAAATAAAGCAAGCACTTTATGCTAGAACACACAAAAAAATATGTTGGGAGGAAGATCAAATAAAAGGTAGCAAGTAGCATTAAGGTCTTGTCTCAGGCTGGGTGCAGTGGCTCACACTTGCAATCTCAGCACTTCGGGAGGCCAAAGCAGGAAGACTGTTTCAGGCCAGGAGTTCGAGACCAGCCTGGTCAACTATAGTGAGACCCCATATCTACAAAAGATTTAAGGGGAAAATTAAAAAGATCTTGTCTCATACTTGAAAAAAAACAAACTTGGAGGACTCACATTTCCTGATATCAAAACTTACTGCAAATCTATAGTAATCAAAACAATGTGGTACTGGCATAAAGACAGACATATAGACTAATGGAATAGATTAAAGAGCCCAGAAATAAACCCTCACATATATGGTCAAATGATTTTTAACAAGGGTACCAAGACCATTCGATGGGGAAAACAATCTTTTTAACAAATGTTGCTGGCAAAACTGGATATTCACTTGCAAGAGAACGAAGTTGGATCCTTACCTTATACCATACACAAAAATTAACTCAAAATGGATCAAAGACCTAAATGTCAGAGCTAAAACTATAAAACTCTTAGAAGAAAATATAGAGGAAAAGATTCATAACATTGGATCTGTCAGTGATTTCTTAGATATGACACCAAAAGCATAGGCAATAAAAGAAAAAATAGATAAATGGAACTTTATCAAAATGAAAAACTTTTGTTGCTCAAAGGATACTATCAAGAGAGTGAAAGGGCAACTCAGAGAATGAGAGAAAATATTTGCAAATTATATCTGTGATAGAATTAATACCCAGAATATACAAAGAACTCCTAAAACTCAACAACAACAAAACCCAATTAAAAATAGACAAAAGACTTGAATAGACTCTTCTCCAAAACAGATATAAAGATGACCAATAAGCACATGAAAAGATGTTCAGCATCATTAATCATTAGGTAATGTGAGTCAAAATCATAATTAGGTACCACTTCATACCCATTAGGATGGCTAATATTAAAACACAAACAAAATTTCTTACCTAAAAACACATACACACAGAAAATAACAAGTATGGGTGAGGATGTTGAGAAATTCAAACTCTAGTGCACTGCTGGTGGTAAAGGAAAATGGTGCAGCTGCTATGGAAAACATTACTGCAGTTCCTCAAAAAAATTAAGCATAGGATTACCATAATATCCAGCAATTCCAAAAGAACTGAAAGCAGGAACTCAAAAAGATATTTGTACACACACGTTCTTAGCAGCATTAGTCACAACTGCCAAAAGGTGGAAACAACCCAAATGTCTATGAATGGATAAACAAATGGATGAATGAATAAACAAAATGTGAAATATACATATAATGAAATATTTATGTAGCTTAAAAGGGCAAGAAATCCTGACACATGCTACAACATGGAGGAATCTTGAAAAAATGCTAGGTGAAATAAACAAGATACAAAAGGACAAATATTGTATGATTCCACTTATATGAGGTACCAAAAATAGTCAAACGCATAAAGACAGAAAGCAGAATAGGGGTAATCAGGGGCTGTGTGGGAATGAGAAGTTACTATGTAGTTGGTACAGACTTTCAGTTTGGGATGATCAAAAAGTTTATAAATGATCTCGGCTCACTGCAACCTCCGCCTCCAGGGTTCAAGCAATTCTCCTGTCTCAGCCTCCAGAGTAGCTGGGACTACAGGTGCCTGCCACCATGCCCAGCTAATTTTTGTATTTTTAGTAGAGACTCGGTTTCACCTTGTTGGTCAGGCTGGTCTCAAACTCCTGACCTCAGATGATCCACTCACTTCGGCCTCCCAAAGTGCTGGGATTACAGGTGTGAGCCACCTCACTTGGCCCAGTTTATATATTTAAAAATGGTTACGATGGTAAATGTTACAGATATTTTACTACAATTTTTTTTAAAAGAGAGAAAAAAATTTACTATGCCCCCCACCATAGGCCATAAATGATACTCTGATGAATAATAGCTCACTCCTGCCTTCAAAGGACCTTATAGTCTTCTGAGGTAGCAGACAAGTAAACAGGCAAAGTACAGTATGCTAAATCTTCCAATAAAGTAAAACAGGCTTTTAGAGAATATACAAGCAAGACATCTAACCAAGTTTGGGGAGATCAAGGAAAGCTTCCTGGAGAAAGTAACATCTTAGCTAAAGCCCACAGATGGGCTGGTAGGGTGGGTTATGGGAAGAAAATGGGTAGAGCTTTGCAGGAAGAAGAAATAGCATATTTAAGAGACTACGGACAAGAGAGATCAAGCCACTTGGGTACTGCAAGCAGTTCAGTATAAGTGGATTTCAGAAAATCAGCTAACAGGTAAGCAGGTACCACATCAGGAACGCAAAGCCCTACTCTCATGGGAAGGAGTTTTGCTTTTATTCTGAAGGCAATAAGGAGATAGTGAAAGCTTTAAAGTAGAAAATGATTTGATCAAAGTTCCATTTTAGGAAGGTTATTCTAGCTATAGTGTATAGAATGAGACGAGGGAGGAATAAGATCAGAGTGAGAAAGACCAGGAAGAAGACTGTTGTAGCAATTCCACTGAGAGATGACAGCCTAAGCCAGGTAGCAGCAGCAGGGATGATGTACTGGACAGTTCTGTTGACTAACTAAAAGAGGAAGGTAAGATATAAGAAAAATCAAGGAAGACACCCAAATCATGAGCAAAGGGATGAAAGGTAGTGAAATTCACTGAGACAAGGAATAAGATGTGATGCAGAGCGCTCAGGTTAAGATGATGACCACTTTTGAACATGCTGAGTCTGAGGTGCTTTGGTACCTCCAAATGGAGGCATCATATAGGCAGCAGGATACGTGCTTCTGAAGCTCAAAGGAATGATTTTTTTCTCATCCATATTTGCTATTTATTTAGTCTTCCTGTTCGGAACAAAAAGTCAAGAATTCACAGATACCACCAGCTAAGCACCTGTTTCAAGTGAAACATCAGCTTCAGCTTAAAAAATAGTTTCTTTATAATTAATTAAGTAGTAGCAGAAGACCCATGTCGGCTGCTTCTTTCTTCTCTGGAGAAGTTGGCAGGATAACTGCAATCCTAGGAGCTCTCAGTGTTGAATCTGGGAGGTGGAACAAAAAGTAGCCTCTTCCAAATCATAGAGGTAATGCGTAGAGAAGAGATATTCACTGATATGGTTCAGCTGTGTCCCCACCCCATGTTGTGGGAATGACCAGGTGGGAGATAACTTGAATCATGGGGGCGGTTTCCCCCATACTGTTCTCATAGTAGTGAATAAGTCTCCTGAGATCTGATGGTTTTATCAGGGGTTTCTGCTTTTGCATCCTTTCATTTTCTCTTGCTGCTGCCATGTAAGAAGTGCCAGCCAGGCGCAGTGGCTCACGCCTGTAATCCCAGCACTCTGGGAGGCTGAGGTGGGTGGATCACGAGGTCAGGAGTTCAAGACCAGCCTGGCCAACATAGTGAAACCCCATCTCTACTAAAAATATGAAAAATTAGCCAGGCATGGTAGCGGGTGCCTGTAACTCCAGCTACTCAGGAAGCTGAGGCAGGAGAATCACTTGATCCCAGCGGGTGGAGGTTGCAGTGGGCCGAGATCTGTTGGGAGCAGGCCCCCCAAAATCTGGCCATAAACTGGCCCGAAAACTAGCCATAAACAAAATCTCTGCAGCACTGTGACATGTTTATGATGGCCATAAAGCCCATGCTGGAAGGCTGTGGGTTTACCGGAATGAGGGCAAGGAACACCTGGCCCAACCAGGGTGGAAAACTGCTTAAAGGCATTCTTAAACCACAAACGATAGCATGAGCGATCTGTGCCTTAAGGACATGCTCCTGCTGCAGTTAACTAGCCCAACCTACTCCTTTAATTCAGCCCTTCCCTTCATTTCCCATAAGGGATACTTTTAGTTAATTTAATATCTATAGAAACAATGCTAATGACTGGCTTGCTGTTAATAAATACATGAGTAAATCTCTGTTCAGGGCTCTCAGCTCTAAAGGCTGTGAGAGCTCTGATTTCCCACTTCACACCTCTATATTTCTGTGTGTATGTCTTTAATTCCTCTAGCGCTGCCGGGTTAGGGTGTCCCCGACCGAGCTGGTCTTGGCAAGTGGTGCCCAATGTGGAGCGGCCCAGGTGTTCCTTGCCCTCATTCCGGTAAACCCACAACCTTCCAGCATGGGCTTTATGGCCATCATAAACATGTCACAGTGCTGCAGAGATTTTGTTTATGGCCAGTTTTGGGGCCAGTTTATGGCCAGATTTTGGGGGGCCTGCTCCCAACAAGATCACACCACTGCACTCCACTTTGGGTGACAGTGCAAGATTCTGTCACAAAAAAAAAAAAAAAAGAAGTGCCTTTTGCCTCCCGCCATGATTGTGAGGCCTCCTCAGCCATGTGGACCTGTAAGTCCAATTAAACCTCTTTTTCTTCCCAGTCTCGGGTATGTCTTTATCAGCAGCATGAAAACGGACTAATACAGTAAATTGGTACCAGTAGAGTGGGGTGTTGCTGAAAAGATACCCAAAAACATAGAAGCAACTTTGGAATTAGGTAACAGGCAGAGATGGGAGCAGTTTGGAGGGCTCAGAAGATAGGAAAATGTGGGAAAGTTTGGAACTTCCTAGAGATGGGTTGAATGGCTTTGACCAGAGAGGCCTGATGGTGATATGGACAATAAGGTCCAGGCTGAGGTGGTCTCAGATGGAGATGAGGAACTTGTTGGGAACTGGAGCAAAGGTGACTCTTGCTACATTTTAGCAAAGAGACTGGTGGCATTTTACCCTTGCCCTAGAGATCTGTGGAACTTTGAACTTGAGAGAGATGATTTAGGGTATCTGGCAGACGAAATTTCTAAGCAGCAAAGCATTCAAGAGGTGACTTGAATGCTGTTAAAGGCATTCAGTTTTATAAGGGAAGCCAAGCATAAAAGTTTGGAAAATTTGTAGCCTGTCCATGTGATAGAAAAGAAAAACCCATTTTCTGAGGAGAAATACAAGCTGGCTGCAGAAATTTGCATAAGGAACCAGGAGTGAATGTTAATCTCCAAGACAATGGGGAAAATGTCTCCAGGGCATGTCAGAGGTCTTCATAGCAGCCCCTCCCATCACAGGCCCAGAGGCCTAGGAGAAAAATAATTTTGTGGGCTGGGCCCAGGGTCCCCAGGCTGTGTGCGGCCTAGGGACTTGGTGCCCTGCATCCCAGCCACTCCATCTGTGGCTGAGAGGGGCCAATGTAGAGCTCGGGCCAAGGCTTCAGAGGGTGCAAGCTCCAAGCCTTGGCAGCTTCCATGTGGTATTGAGCCTGCGAGGGCACAGAAGTCAAGAATTGGGGTTTGGGAACCTCTGCCTAGATTTAAGAAGATGTAAGGAAATGCCGGGATGCCCAGGCAGAAGTTTGCTGTGGGGCAGGATGCTTATGGAGAACCTCTGCTAGGGCAGTGTAGAGGGGAAATGTGGGGTTGGAGCCCTCAGACAGAGTCCCCACTGGGGCAATGCCTAGTGGAGCTGTGAGAAGGGGGCCACCATCCTCCAGACCCCAGAATGGTAGATCTACCGACCAGTTGCATTGTTCGCTTGGAAAAGACACAGACACACGATGCCAGCCTGTGAAAGCAGCTGGGAAGAAGGCTGTACACTGCAAAGCCACAAGGGTGGAGCTGCCCAAGACCACGGGAACCCACCTATTGCATCAGTGTGACCTGGACATGAGACCTGGAGTCAAAGGAGATCATTTTGGACCTTTAAAATTTGACTGCCCTGCTGGATTTCAGACTTGCATGGGCCCTATATAACCCCTTTGTTCTGGTCAATTTTTCCCATTTGGAACAGCTGTATTTACCCAATACCTGTACCCCCATTGTATCTAGGAAATAACTAGCTTGCTTTTGATTTTACAGGCTCATAGGCGGAAGGGACTTACCTCATCTCAGATGAGACTTTGGACTGTGGACTTTTGGGTTAATGCTGAAATGAGTTAAGACTTTGGGGGACTGTTGGGAAGGCATGATTGGTTTTGAAATGTGAGGACATGAGATTTGGAGGGGCCAGGGGTGGAATGACAAGGTTTAGCTGTGTCTCCACCCAAATCTCATCTTGAATTGTACTCCCATGATTCCCATGTGTTGTGGGAGGGACCTGGTGGGAGATAATTTGAATCATGGAGGCAGTTTCCCCCATACTGTTCTTGTGGTAGAGAATAAGTCTCACGAGATCTAGTGGTTTTATCAGGGGTTTCCGCTTTTGCATCTTTTCATTTTCTCTTGCTGCTGCCATGTAAGAATTGCCTTTCGCCTCCTGCCATGATTCTGAGGCCTCCCCAGCCATATGGAACTGTGAGTCCAATTAAACCTCTTTTTCTTCCCAGTCTCAGGTACGTCTTTATCAGCAGTGTAAAAACGGACTAATACATCCAAATTTCAAGAATAGAGAAAGTGGCTTAATAAAAGAAACAGGACTACCCACTCTAGGAGACTACATAGAGACACATTTACACACCAGGAGTGGTGGCACGCCTATAGTCCCAGCTACGCAGGAGGCTGAGGCAGGAGGGTTTCTTGAGGCCAGGAGTTTCAGACCTCAGTGTGCCATGGTCACACCTGTGAATAACCACTGCTCTTCAGCCTTTGGGCAATATAGTGAGACTCTATCTTTTCCAAGTTCTGAGTTCAGAATTTTGTTTTTGAGATGAATGTAAAAGCACCTAAAGGTTATGAAAAAAATTCTTTTTGTGTTAAAGAACCTCGCCCAATCCTGTAGATATACTTGGCCTCCCATGGGTCAGCGGCCCCCACCCCTCTCCTCCCCAGAGGCCAGTTTGCGGCAGCACACCTCACGCCGCCATCTTTGCTCCTCAAGGGAAAGATTTAATAGCAAGAAGCAAAAGAAGATAAGAAGCTTGGTATAGAACTATAGCTAGACTCTGAGGACTGCGAGACAGCTCTTTGCATGTTGATATATAGCTCATTTGGAATTAGCCAGAGGAGCAGCTCTGCACTGGGAGGAAGGTGGGTGGCTCTTATCATAGGAGAAGAGAAAAATGCAGCCAGATGGATGGTTTACACTGTCCCCACTCCCTGGGCTCCTCTTTTCTCCAATGACAACGAGATGCTACACTCTGCCAATTTTCTACTTTGTCACTTACAGATTTCACTTTGGAAAATCTATAACAGTTCTAGAAATTGAAATAAAAACAATTTTGTCAAAGCTTAGTTTTAATCATTTTAAACATTAAAAATTGCAGTCTTCAGCCTCTCTTGATAACATCAAGATCTGCTCTCCCTCCTACCAGGTCTCAGGGACCTCGTCAGCCTGGTGAATGTCTGCATCCATGTTAACGGGGAACTGCCCATACATTTATCTGTCTCCCTGGATTTCCACCTAGTGAGGCCACTTCTGAAGTCTTTCCTTCCTACGTCTCACTCCACCAAATTTACCCAAAGCTGAGCTATTTGCCTCTGATTCTCAAGAACTGGTCTCTTCCTAATCCTTCTGAGATAGTCACTGTTGGTTGACTTACATATATGTCTTCCCCCAGAAACCCTTTGAAGGATCTGTTCATAGAATACTTTGACAGAGGCCTAGTGTGGATATAAATGTATGATTATCCATAAGTAACTATCAGGAGATACTTGTGAAGCACTTACACTTTGATTACTTGGATTTTTTTTCCTTAATTCAGAGATGGGGTCCCATTGTGTTGCCCAGGCTGGACTTAAACTCCTGGGCTCAAGCAATCCTTCTGCCTCAGCCTCCCAAGTGGCCGGGACTACAGGTGCATGCCACCAAGTTAGTACTCAGATATTTTAATCTAAAAACACTAAGAAAGATTCTTAAGAATGGATCCTATTTAATGAAGTCAATCCAATGATTATAATTATTAGAAATGTATCCCAAAGCTTCTCTGAGCAAGTTCCATCAGTCCAAAATGAAGACAGGTTTCCACCTTGTATATACATCCATATAGCCACCAAGCTACTAGTATCTGCTTCCATCTCCCTGGCCCTACAGACACTACAACTCAAAGCTGTCCTCTATTTTACCTCCCCATTCCCCCATCACCTATTTTTTCTTCAAATTTAACTTGCTTTCCATGTTTCTTTTATTTCTTCCACAAGGCACAAGAGCCTTTCCCTTTATATCGCAAACAGAAAACCCTTTGTAGTCTCTAATTGTTGCCTCCACACCTATTCTCATTTTCTTCACCAGTTTCCTTGATTCAAGTTATGATGCAAACAATTTTTCCTGCCCATTGTTCTATAACTGAAAAGTGTTTCATTTCTTCCCACAAAGCTTTTTTTGTGGTAAAATATACATAATATACAATTTACCATTTTAGCAATTTTTAAGTGTACAGTTCCATGGCATGGAATACATTCACATTGTTGTACTGTAATCGGCACCATCCATCTTCAAATCTTGTCATCCAATACTGAAACACTGTAAGTCAAGTTTTACTAGAATGCAGCCATATTTATGTAAGTATTGTCTGTGGCTGCTTCTGTGCTACAACAGCAGAGCTGAGTAGTTGCAAAAAGCTGTGAGGCCCACAATGCCTGAAATATTTACCATCTAAGCCTTTCCAGAATAAGCCTCTCTACTTCTTGTATAGTTACCATAGCAACCGTCTAACTGGTCTCACTGCCTCCAGTTTCATTCCTTTTCAGTCTACCTGTCCCAAGAGTGACTTTTAAAAGATATAATTCTGATCAATTAACTTCCTTGGTTAAAATCCATTAGTGGCATCCTGTAGACTAATGTGTTCCTGAATGTGTTCCTGGGGGCCACCATTTCCTCATTTGAGGGTTAAATGAGCTGATACATATGAAGTAGGTTTTAATAATACTTCCAATAATTGTTGTTAATATGGACCACTAACTACCTGCTAGACACAGTTCTAATAGCTTTATATATAATTCTTTTGATGCTTCCAACAACCCTCTGAGGTAGTTATTGTTCTTATCCCATATCACTGATGAGAAAACTGAGGCATAAAGAGGTTAATTAAGTAACTTGCTCTACGTCCCACAGTGGGATTCAAACCCAAGCTGTGTGGCCCCAAGGTCTGTGTTCTTAACAACTTCACCACACTACTTCTTGTGATCAGCACTCTTTCCCCTTCCCTGCATCCCTTCTAAGATCCCTTCCAGCCCTATGAGATCATAACACTTAACTAATGAGCTCTCCTGGAATCTGACAGACTAAGCAAAGTTGGTTTCTCTGACAGGATTACCAAGATTCAAAATACATAGAGGCTTAAATCAGAAGGAATAATATCCTGACTCAAAATCTATCATCAAATAATTATGTGTTGAATAAAGTAATGAAAATGCAACACACACAGGCTAGACAAAGGTTCATAACTATTCAGTTGACCCTTAACACAACAATGACCAAGAATTTATCCATTCAATGAGAACGTCTTGAGTGTCTACTACGTTCCAGGCACTGGAAAGCTTAGAATTTAAACCTGGTATCAGAATACACTCTCTTAAGTCATTATCTGTCTGTCATGTTGGAAAATAGATTCCTGTGTTGGACAGGAAGAAAGGTGCATTAAAATTTTAAAGTTTTTTTGTTTTCACTCAGTGGAAGTCTTTTTCAAATCATATCTTACATGAAATGTCCATATATAATATTGACAAAAGTATTTCTGCTCTGGTTGAAGCAGGAATGAGCCTCAAGTCCACCTCATTCCTCTCCTGCAGAGTATAAGGATGGCTCTAAACTATTATACAAAATAACAATTGGCTCGCTTTCAACTCCAGAATTCAATGGCAATTCTTTCAACAATATAGATCTGGAGTTAATTACTAATAAAGTTCTCTTGAAATAGACATGCCAAAATACACAGAAGTAAAGAAGATACATCAAAGTCGTTATGGGCCTGTCTGCAAAGCAGGCGTAATACCTATGAACGTTATAATAATATATACAGGCACTCTATAAACATTACATTTAATCTTCATAACAACCTAATCAGGCAGGTATTGACAGCTTCATTTTACAAGTGAGGAAAGAAAGTGAGACTCAAACTCAAAGAAAATACAGGAATTCCCAGGATCACACTGGGAGCAGCCTCTCTGCAAAGTCCACATGGTTTCCCTGTACCATGACATCTTTGACAATGACTAAGATTAAGTTCTTTCCTACTCCAAAGAAGCTCTGAAAACAAGATGAAGACTTCTAATGACAAGAAGAGAACACCTGACAACTCAGGGAACACTCAGGTTGCTTCAATGACCAAAAAGGATTACTGTGAAACTGGGTTAAACAATAGGGCATTAAAGCAATATCGAACTCCAAATCAAAAGCTGTGAGGCCACCCAGCCTTCAGTGTGGCTAAGAGGTCTGGATACAGGCATCACGAAGGCCACGTCAGGCTTGTGTGCTTTTTGCTCTTCATTTGCTGAATCAATCACTAACAGGCAGAAGAGCAGACCCACTAAATGGTTACTGGAGGATATCCTACTGACCAAATTCAGAAGCATCACTCACACTTCTATGAAGTTTTACAAGGGAAGAGAAGATGGGTTACCCAAGTAGCTGTAGTGGTGCTCAAATAAGGTGACTGCAAGCAGAAGAGGCAAAAACGATGGGGAGGCCTGAGGTACAGCTTCAACCATGGGGGTGATAAAATCATCTCACAGGGTACTGTGAGGATCAGATGAGAGAATGTTTGTCAAAAGCTTACAAAGTGGTATACAACTATAAATATAAAAATACACAGTAGCCAGGCTATGAATGGCAGCAACAATCCAGTGTGGCCAGCCATGATTAAAAATAGAGTGGAACTTTCCTGAACAAGATTTCAGACTTGTTAGGATCTTAGGAGATTGAGCTGACAGAGTGACAAACTGCAAACAGTTGCTGAGGCTACAAATTAATGTAACCTCATATTTGTATAGCACTTTCACACTTACAGAGCATTTCCTTATCCTTTACTTCAATTCATCCTTACTTGGAGTTCAAAGGAGCAAATATTACTAGATCCAGCTTCATAGAAAAGGTGTTTGGGGTTAAGGAGGTTCCCTTGTATCAAACAGCCAGTGACACAGGCACAAAATATTAAGTGGCCCCCTGTCCATTTTCTAAGAAGAGATAATTCCTTTCTTGTTTCAATTAGCTATTTTCCTTATGCCGAAAAGAACAATAGGTAGGAAGAGAAAGTGGAAAACTCTCCAAATAATGATAATGATGGCGACGATTAAAAGGCCAGGAAGGAGCAGTCTAGGAATGTGGCTGATGCTGCAGAGCATGGTGCAGGAGAAAGAAAAAAAGCAGATAGGACAACCAGTATACAATGTGGGCAAAAAGTACTTTTTAGGAAGTCTAGTAGTAGAATGTCCAATGCATCTTCTTTTCAACAGTTCTCCAGTAAAGATCTGCATTGTTCTTTAAGTCTCTTGGAATTGAATTTGAGTGTGTGTGTGTGTGTGTGTGTGTGTGTGTGTGTGTGGTTTCTGTTGTTCTTGTGACTGTTGTGTTTTGTTTTTACAGTACCTTAAGACAAAAGCAGGGTAGCTTATGAAGTCGTAGTTACATCTGAGTTACACTGCCAGTGGGAGGGTGTGGGCTGGAATTCAGTGTTTCTGCTCTCCGCCCCAGTGATTTTCTGTAACACACTGCCTTTCCGCACAGTGGACAAGATGTGGGACATGCGTTGGTCTTTTCAGAAGCATCTATAAACAATGTCAACAATGCCTACAGGAGACACTATCTCCAAATACAAGCAAGGCAACATACATCCCAATTTTGTTAACAACGCTTTCACAACTACTGTCCAACTGGAATCTCCTAACCACCATATGACAAGATCACAAAGGTTAAGTAACTTGCTCAGGGTCAGAAAGATAGTAAGTAGCAGAGCTAGGACTTAGACTCAGGAGTTGACTCTTCATTCTGTGTGCTTTTTCTGTACAGTATGGTATTTCTCATTCAAGAAAAAAATGTTAAAATGGGACAAGCACAGTGGTAGTAAGATAAGAATATACAGTCCTTCCTTGGTATCCATTGGGGATTGGTTCCAAGATACACACACTCCCACTACCCCTTTAGATAGCAAAATCCCCAGATGCTCAAGTCTCTTATGTAAAATGGTGTAGTATTTGCATGTAACCTATGCACAGCCTCCTGTATACTTTAAATAATCTCTAGATTCCTTATAATACCTAATATGATGTAAATGCTATGTAAGTAGTTGTTATACTGTATTTTTAAATTGTTACTGTTATGTTTACTGTTTTTTCTGTCAAATATTTTTGATCTGCAGCTGGTTGAATCTATGGATGGAGAAACTACATATATGGAGGGCCAACTGCATTTCCAATCTCACTTGTATTGTATTAACAAAACTTACTCTTACACCTTTCACTGAGATGTTCAAAGTTATCTCTCTCATCTACTCAGAGAAGACTTGACTAGCAAAAGATCCTATAGGAAAAATTAAAGCAGAAGATTGTTCATAATTGCTATGGTACCTTAACTATTGTTAACCACTTCATTAATAACACATGATTTCACTAATCCTCAAAGTTGGCCCAACCCATTCAACCTCAAGGATGGTACAGTAACCTTGGCTGGTGGATGAATCAGAAACGGATAGGAAATCTGGGTTTGACAGCCATGGCTCCTTTCTCCTCAGAAACATCAGACTCTCCACACTGCTTGTTGAATAAAGTCCCAAATCCTTAAACGAGCACTCAGGACTCTTTTCAACCTATTAATAGACATTCTCTGCTTGTGTCTAATGCCTCACAAAAACATTCCTCACTCCTACTGTACTTTTCCACTCCTCCACTTTGGCTGTGCCATTCCTATTGATTAGAATGCTATCTTACCTATCGCTGCTTGGGACAGTTGTTCTTATTCCCCCGGTCAAAAAAATCTCTACCTCCCTCCTGGTATTTTAGATCACTTCTAAAAGACTACTTTAAAGTACAGGCATACCTCAGGCTTATTGTGGGTTCAGTTGCAGACTACCACAATAAAGCAAGTATCACAGTAAAGTCAGTAACAAATTTTTTTGGTTTCTCAGTGCATAAAAAAGTTATGTTTATGCTATGCTGTAGTCTATTAAGTGTAGGAAAGCACTGTCTAAAAACAAAAAAAACAAAAAACAAAAAAACAGGCCAGGCACATGTGCTCATACCCATAATCCCAGCACTTTGTGAGGTCAAGGCAGGAGGCTAACTTGAGGCCAATAGTTCAAGACAAGCCTGGGCAACACAGTGAGATCCTGTGTTTAAAAAAAAAAAAAAACTTTAAAAAAATTAGCAGAGTGTGGTGGTGCACACCCATAGTCCCAGCTACTCAGGAAGCTGAGGTGGGAGAATCACTTGAGCCCAGGAGGTTCAGGCTGCAGTGAGCCATGATTGGGCCACTGCATTCTAGCCTGCCAGCCTGCTAGCAACAAACTGAGACCCCATCTCAAAAAAATAAAATAAAAAGCATATACCTTAATTCAAAAAATACTTTATTGCTAAAAAAAAAAAAAAAAAAAACTAATGATCACCTGAGCCTTTAGCTAGTCGTCATCTTTCTGCTAGTGGAGGGTCAGCCTTAATGTTGATAGCTACTGACTGATCAGGGTGGTGGCTGCTGAAGAATGGGGTGGCTGTGGCAATTTCTTAAAATAAGACAACAATGAAGTTTCCTGTATTGATCAATTCTTCCTTTCATAAAAGATTTCTCTCTAGCATACAATGGTATTTGACAGCATTTTATCCACAGCAGAGCATCTTTCACAATTTGAGTCACACTGTGGCACACAGCCATGGTCCCACCTACTTGGCAGGCTGAGGTGAGAGGATCACTTGAGTCAGGGAGTTCAAGGCTACAGTGAGCTATGATCACACCACTGCACTCTAGCCTGGGTGGCAGAGCAAGACCCTGTCTCTTAAAAAAATCAAAAACGACAAAACAAAATTGGAGTCAGTCCTCTCAAACCTTGCTGCTACTTTATCAACTAAGTTTAGGGGATATTCTAAATCTATTGTTGTCATTTCAACAATCTTCACAGTATCTTCACCAGGAGTAGATTCCATCTCAGGAAACCACTTTCAGCCCAGCACGCTGTAATCCCAGCACTTTGGGAGACCGAGGCAGGAAGAATGCTTGAGCCCAGGAGTTCAAGACCAGCCTGGGCAACAAGGTGAACCTTGTCTCTACAAAAAAATACAAAAATTAGCCGGGTGTGGTGGCTCAAGCCTGTAGTCCCAGCTACACTGTAGGCTGGATGGGAGGATCACTCGAGCCCAGAGGTCAAGGCTGCAGTGAGCCATAATTGCACCACTGCACTCAAGCCTGAGCGATAAAGTGAGACCCTGTCTCAAAAAAGAAAAAAAAATTTTTTCTTTGCTCATCCATAAAAAGCAACCCCTCATCTGTCCAAGTTTTATCATGAGATTGCAGCCATTCAGTCACATCTCTAGGCTCCACTTCTAATTCTAGTTCTCTTGCTATTTTCACCACATCTGCAGTCCCCTCCCCCATGAACATCCTGAACTCCTCAAAGTCATTCATGAGGGTTAGAATAACTCCTTCCGGCCAGGTGCAGTGGCTCATGCCTATAATCACAGCACTTTGGGAGGCTGAGGAGGGTGGATCATGAAGTCAAGAGATCGAGACCATCCTGGCCGACATGGTGAAACCCTGTCTCTACTAAAAATATAAAAATTAGTTGGGCGTGGTGGCATGAGCCTGTAGTCCCAGCTACTCAGAAGGCTGAGGCAGCAGAATCGCTAGAACCCGGGAGGCGGAGGTTGCAGTGAGCCAAGATCACGCCACTATACTCCAGCCTGACAACAGAGCAAGACTCCGTCTCAAAAAAAAAAAAAAAAAAAAAGGAATAACTCCTTCCAAACTCCTGTTGACGTTGACATTTTGACCTCCTCTCATAGATGACAGATATTCTTAATGGCTTGTAGAATGGTGAATCTTTTCCAGAAGGTGTTCAGTTTACTTTTCCCAAATCCATCAGATAAATCACTATTTATGGCAGCTATAGCTTTACAAAATTTATTTTTAAAATAATGACTTGAAAGTCGAAATTAGTCCTTGCTCCATGGACCACAAAATGGATGTTGTGTTAGCAGGCATGAATACAACATTAATCTCCTTGCATATCTCCATCAGAGCTCTTGGGTGACCAAGTATAGTGTCAATGAGTATTAATATGTTGAAAGGGATCTTTTTTTTCTGAGCAGTAGGTCTCAACAGTGGGCTTAAAATATCTAGTAAACCATCCTGTTATCTAGGCCTTGTTGTTCCATTTATAGGGCACAGGTAGAGTAGATCTAGTATAATTCTTAAGAGGCCATTAATTACCATTTTCAGAATGGTAAATGAGCACTGGCTTCCACTTAAAGTCACCAGCTGCATTAGCTCCTAACAGGAGAGTCAGCCTGTCCTTTGAAACTCTGAAGCCAGGAATTGACTTCTCCTCTCTAGCTATGAAAGTCCTGGATGGCATCTTCTTCCAAGAGAAGGTTGTTTCTCTACACTCAAAATCCATTGTTTAGTATGGTCACCTTCATCAACTAATGATCTTAGCTAGATCTTCTGGATAACTTACTGTAGCTTCTCCATCAGTGCCTGCTCCTTCATCTTATACTGTCATGTTCTGGAGATGACTTCTTTGCTTAAATCTCTAGAACCAACCTGTGCTAGCTTCCAATTTTTCTCCTGTAGCTTCCTCACCTCCCTCAGCCTTCACAGAATTGGAGAGAATTAGGGCCTTGCTCTGGATTGGGCCTTGGCTTAAGGAAATGTTGTGGCTAGTATGATCTTCTATCCAGACCATTCGAACTTTCTCCACATCAGCATTAAGGCTGTTCCACTTTCTTATTATTTGTGTGTTCACTAGAGTGGCACTTTTAATTTCCTTCAAGAACTGTTCCTTTGCATTAGTAACTTGGTTAATTGGCACAAGTGGCCTAGCTTTTGGCCTAAGTTGGCTTTTGATATGCCTTCCTCACTAAGTTTAATCATTTCTAGCCTTTAAGGTGACAGATGTGCAACTCTTCCTTTTACTTGAACACTAAGAGGCCATGTAAGACTATTGGTTGGCCTAATTTCAATATTGTTGTGTCTCAGGGAATAGGGAAGCCTGAGGAGAGGGAGAGAGATGGGGGAACAGCTGGTCAGTGGAGCAGTCAGCACACACATAACATTTATTAAGTTCCCTGTCATATGAGTGTGGTTCATGGCACCCCAGAACAATTACAATAGTAATAACAAAGATCACTGATCGCCATAACAGATGTAATAATGAAAAAAATGGAAATATTGCAAAAATTACCAAAATGGGACACAGAGACACAAAGTGAGCACATGCTTCTGGAAAAAATGGTCCCCACAGACTTGCTCAATCAATGCAGGTTTGGCACAAACTTACAATTTGTAAAAAATGCAGTATCTGCAAATTACAATAAAGCAAAGCCCAATAAAATAAGGTATGCCTGTATCATTTCATATTTATGTATTTCATTTTCCTTACTTGGTTATACGTGCCTTAAGGCAAAAAGTATGCTTATTAATCATCACATCCTCCACAACGCCTTGCATTGCATCATGCTTTGCCCTGAAAGAGGAACACAGTAGGCCACTGGATAGTTGTTTGTGGCATAAATGAAAGAATGGTATTCAGCTATTGTCTTAAGTAAGACAATGTTGAAACTGGGAAGCCAATTGATTTTAATATCTCTTAAATAACAGACCCAGCAGTTTCGAGGTCTTCAATATCCAAGGAAACCAGGGCTCATGCCAAATAAACTATATAAGTAAATTTCTGTTCTCCACCTTTCTACACACCCATAGTTTAGGATCTCTGCAATAAAAGTTAAATGATGATTTGGGAGTATGACATTTGTTGTCAATAAAATGGAGCAGCCCTTCTTGGGCTAAAGTTGCCATGCCTTCCTTCAGATTACTAGGTAGAAGATGGTGATGGGCCAACAGGCTGACTTACTCCAGATACAAACAGGGACACAATGAGTTGAGGCATTCTATAAAGACTGTGTTATTAAAAAACAAATACTCGGCCAGGCACTGTGGTTCACGTGTGTAATCCCAGCACTTTGGGAGGCCGAGGCGGGCGGATCACGAGGTCAGGAGATCGAGACCACCCCAACTAACACGGTGAAACCCCGTCTCTACTAAAAATAGAAAAAAACTTAGCCAGGCGTGGTGGCGGGTGCCTGTAGTCCCACCTACTTGGGAGGCTGAGGCAGGAGAATGGAGTGAACCTAGGAGGCAGAGCTTGCAGTGAGCCCAGATCGCACCACTGCACTGCAGCCTGGGCGACAGAGCAAGACTCCATCTCAAAACAAATAAAAACAAAAACTCTAGGTGTAGTAGTTATCTTTGGGGAAAGGCAGTGATTATGAGAAGTTGGGGGGGCTTCTGGGTTGCTGTGTGCTGAAAATTTATGAAGCTATACAGTCATTGCATTTTTTATACGTATGTTAAAAAATGAATACTGATAAAACATATCTAATATTAAGAAATCATATCATTTAAGGCAAGATTTAAAAACAACACTTAAAATCAGATAAAATGAAGGAGGAACCACCTTAAACTTTTTAAATATTATTTATCTCTATCTTGGGTGTACTTTCTTTATTTCCCCACTTTCTCATTCATTATTTCTAGTAAGGCACCGGCATCTAAAGCTCTGGCTTTTCACTTTTCCACTTAAGAGTTCCAGAGAGAATTACTCACATCTTATTACTCAGCCTAATTACCATTCTTTTATCTATGAGTGAAAAACCTAGTTTAAAGTTTCCCATCAAATGGCTGAGTTTCCAGAATGTCCCCTTCAGTTGTGACCTTTTGTTCATTCATTCACTCATTCAAGAATTATTTACTAGTGCCTTCTATGTGTCAGACATTGTGCTAGGTACTCGCACTGATTCAATGATGAACAAAATACCTACATCTCATCCTTGTGGAGCTTAAACTCTAGCAGAGATAGATGGATTACCAGCCAATTACAATAGAGTGACACAACAGCATTAAGGATAAGGTACTAGAGGTTCATATAACCCAGCATTAGGGGCAAGTGTGTTGTAGAGAGGGAAGGGGTAGTTTTCTATAAAAGTGATACCCAAGCTGAGAAGAAACAGAAATCTGTTCTACAAACAGTAAGATGTATGAAGTCCTAGGAATAAGACAAACAAAAAATAACAACAAATCAAAATTGTTTATTTCTCTGCAGTTTGATCCAGTCTGTCTCTAGCCCCATGAGAATTTCTTCTGACTAGGAAATGGTTAACTTGTAGACTATTCTGTCAGTGTCATCACATGATTTTACGTAATATTAAATAACATTCTTTGGCTTTAAAAATTCTAACAGCTGCTAGGTGTGGTGGCTCACACCTGTAATCCTCGCCCTTTGGGAGGCCAAGGCAGGCAGATTATCTGAGGTCAGGGGTTCAAGACCAGCCTGGCCAACATGGTGAAACCCTGTCTCTACTAAAAAACACAAAAATTAGCCGGGCGTGGTAGCAGGCGCCTGTAATCCCAGCTACTTGGGAGGCTGAGGCAGGAGAATCGCTTGAACCCAGGAGGAGGAGGTTGCAGTGAGCTACGATCATGCCACTGAACTCCATCCTGGGTGACAGCAAGACTTAGTCTCAAAAATAATAATAACAATAATAATAATATATATTTCATTGTAGAAAATTTGAAAAATATAGAAAACTATAAAAAATAAAAACCATCTATGAGCCTAATACTTACAGAACCACTATTAAATCCATCCATGTTCTTTTCTTTGCCAATAATATTCAAAAGTTGTAGATCATATTCCATATACATTTTGAATCCTTTTTATTACAGTTGATTTGTTTTATGAAATATTTCAGGCATTACAGAAACACAGATAGCAATGGAACTTTGCAGACACAATGGACGACCCTGTGTAATTCTTTTCCATACAATTCCTCTCTACCCTCCTCAAAAGCAACCACTATCCTGAATTAGGTGTCTCTCACTCTCTTGCAGGGTTATGTATTATTGCCATATAAACAGTGTATCCATATATAATAAGGATTGTTTTACATGTTCTGAAACTTTATATAAATGCAACATATTGATCGTATCCTGAAATTTGCATTTTTCTATTCCACATTATGTTTGACATTTATTTCTTTTGATACATTTTCCTCTAATTCATGCATTTTCCCATTGTAGTAGTTCATTGTTTGACTCTAAGATAATTTATCCACTCTCCTGTTATGAACCTTTGTTTCCAACAACTATGTGCTATCATCAACAATGTTACCATCATCATTCTTGTCCAGATTGCCATGTGCCCACATAAGTTTCTCTTGGGTAGATACCTAGGAGTATAATGAATGGGTTCTAGGATGTGTTTGATTTCAACACTTGACCTTAAAAGATTTCTTCTTGAATCTCAAATGTTTTAAATAATAAAACTGAATAGTTCTTAAATACAATTATACAGAGATATCTTCACCAAAGTATCTCTTCCCTAGACTGGGCCAGAGTATCATAATCAAATAAAATGCATATGATTACATCAACATGGAACACTAAGAGACAATGACCAGCAACCAGGACGTCTATAGAGAACAGATACATAGTGGTACAGAAACGATCCAACAGTGAGTACGCCCCAACTGCCTTCAAGTTTAATGTGCAACTGAGGAAGTGCTGAGGCATCCATAATGCTTACGCAGCAGGAGAACCTTTTTCAGACCACGTGCAGCAGGAGAGACTGAGCACCAAGGAGAGAAAGACATATTCTAGATTAAGAATTGGTGGAAGGAATTTCACAAAGCATAACTGGTGAAAGCAAACCTCCTCAGCCAAACAGTTGATGAAGATTCTTACTTAAAATGTGAACTTTGAGCAAACAGAAACTAAGAAATTGACATTTTTTAATGGCCATCCCAGTTTAAAACCATGTGGGAGAGAAAACACAGAACCTTGAAGATGCTAGAAGGGAATCTAGATAAGATATTATTTCCTTTGGTCCCTAACTTCAAAATATTTCTAATTGTTATGTGCAAATGTATATGTGTATATATGAGTATGCACACACATACCAGTGCTGGTAGATACACAGCAGTTTGAAAAAGCCTGTGGGGATTCTGATCCACCACTTCTCTCAGCTACCCTCCTCCCCTCCCCTCAGCACCCTTTCCCACAGCTTGGAAAACACTGCTGTAGTTTCTCTACACAGATGATCGATGCCATGTGTAACACAGAGCTTAACAAAGTACTTCACATATATTACCACATTTGAATCTCAAAATAACCCAGGGCAGGCAGGTGTTGTTATTATTCTTATTTTATAGATCAGAAATATAAAGCTCAGACAGGTAAAGCAATTTGCCCAAGGTCACAGTGAAGGGTGGGAAGGGGGGCTGTAAAAGCACGGAGGAAACAGAATAATGAATATAGGTCATGGAAGGCAGACTTCCTACAGGGAAGCTAGGCATGCTGCAAAGTGCCTTGGACAAAAAAGGCTTGTTCAAAAGCGCTGGGAAGAGGGGTTGACATGATGCCTCAGGCTTCAAATGTACTCATCATGAATTCTCTTGTTCATAAAAGAAAGATCCAAAGTAAATATTATATTATTCTCTGTAGTTTGCTGTATGCTTCTTATATTTCATATTAAAAATAAATTCTATGAGCAAATTTAGAGATATCACTACAGCGTGGTTCAGGTGTCAGCAAAAAGAACTGTTATGATACGACCCCAGGGTGTAGACAATGCTTGAAGACTAGGTAGAAAAGATTTTACCTCTCCAGGGATGAGAAGAGGTGAAAGGCACAATTATGTCTAAGACTGAGGTTAGACATAAGAGTACAGCCACAAGGGAGGGGAGTGTCACCAACACTAGAACTCAGAGGAGAACTAGGGAGGCCCCAAAGAAACCAGCAATGCCTTACACTGAGTCAAGCTGATTTCAGTAACCTGAGACTACATATCTAAGACTACTTATTCTATAAACTGTTGTTCTGAATTATTTCCCCCACAGCAGAAAAATCATTTGTGCTTTTAAAAACAGATTAATATACCCAAGCATAATGTAATGAGTACTGCGGGAAAGAAGCATTAAAGGTTTGAAAAAGAACAAAGACTAGGAATTCCAGAATTTCTTTTTTGGGAAGAAATTCTTCTTTATCAGTGGAGGCTATGGTAAGTTCCTTGAACAAGTGCTGGCAACAGAACCTGGCCAGCCAGGGAGACATGGGTTTGGGAGCCACAGGCTCTCTGAGAAAAGCATTTTTAAAAACTCTTCTGTTCTTATCTGTTTTACTGGTTTTACTTATTTCCCTGGATCCTCCTATATTAGACAGGGGAGTGGGGGGATGTATCTTGCTGAAGGTGCACAGCTGGGCCAAGAATAGAACTCTAGCATCCTGTCTCTCAGCTTACTTCTGGACTATGCTACCTCAGGAAGGAACATTTGAAAATAGTAATTCTCTCCCACCTTGCCACCAAGCTGTGCACAAGCACATGATCAATGAATGAAGCTGGCTAAGTGACTCAGCACTGGGCTGGCTCTCCTGTGAGTCAGGCCCAGAATCCTAAGTGCTTGGAAGTATGATCTCTTTAAATAAGACTTTGAAACAAGGGTCTTTACCAGTGGAGATCATCACAAGACTTCAGGGATATTTTATTTTGTTTGATGAAGGCTTAGGATCATCACCTCTAGCATCTTAGGCATGAACCAGCTTGAGTAATTCTATCATCCATAATTTTCACAGATGTTGCTTTCTTGCTACACTGGAGGCTGCTTCAAGTAGTGGTCTCAAAGTCCAGAGCCAGTTGAAGTACGCAGAGACAAAAGCACAGACAGGACAGTTGACAAGTGGCTGGACCACAAGAATAAATCAACAACTTAGAATCACATCTGCATCTTTTCCTCTTTAATGCAGAAAAAGACCTCCAAGTAAGGTTTTCTCTTGTTCCTCTGAAGGATAACAACTATGCATACTGCTTGGGGGGCATATTGGTAAGCTGCCCCAACCTGACCCTGTCAATAGCCATTGGTTTTGACCACCTGCTCCCAGCAGGGAGGAAGCCAGCCTCTGAGCAATGACCCCTGTGACAGATGGCACAGACAGAAAAGGGCCAGCCAAAAATACGCCCTCCCACAGAGGGAGGGAGCCTGGGTGTTGAAAGGAAGAAGTCAAAGAAACAAAGCAATGAAATTCACCAAGTGTATCTAAACCTTGCCCTCGGGATACCAACAGTCTTTTGAATGGCAGATGAATCAAAACCCTTGATGATGGGACCTCAGGACCCTGGGCACAGCAAGCTGCCATTAGCAAGGCTTTGTAACAAATTATTTTAGAGAAAAGTGTGACAATGAGATGCAGTGAAGGACTCCCAGAGCCATTAAAGAGAACCTGAACATATAAGGCAGTATTAGAACAAACTCAAATTTCCAAAGATTGACAAGTCTTGAAACAAACAGTTCAGAGAACATTGATTGGAAATTGTCAGTCCTAGAATGGACTTGAATTGGCAGGAAAAAAAAAATCCATTAGTCCCTGCTTGGGTTTGATTACTTATACTAGGAGGGAGATGTAAAAGAAGCAAAAGTGCAATGAACTGGCATAAAAATGGTGAGGAGAGGAAGTGTCACTTGTCATGAGCCAGTGCCCAGCACTCTACAAGGGGCCTTTCCGGACAGACACCAGAATGCTGTGGAAGAAGCAGCATTTTTAAAATCATTTTACAATGAAAATGAAACAAAATGCCACAGCAACAACATTCACAATAGCCAAAGATGGAAGTAACCTAAAGTGTCCATTCACAGATGAATGGAAACAAAATGTGGTATATGCACACAATGGAATATTATTCAGCCTCAAAAAGGAAGGAAATCATGACACATGCTACAACATTAATCACCCTTGAAGACATGCTAACTAAAATACGCCGGTTGAAAAAAGACAAATACTGTGTAATTCTTCTTATATGAGATCCCTAGAGTGGTCGATCCATAGAGACAGCAAGTAGAATGGCGGTTGTCAGAGGCTTGGGAGCAGGGAATGGGGAGTTCATGTTTAATAGCTAGAATTTAACTTATGGAAGATAAAAACCTTCTGGAAATGGATGGTGCTGATGGTTACATAACAATGTGAATGTACTTAATGCCGCTAAGCCATACACTTAAAAAATGGTAAAAATGGTAAATTTTATATTATGTATATTTTACCACAATTTTTTAAAACGAAAAAATCATGGCACAGTGAAGTTAAGAAACTTGGCCAGGTCAAAACTAGGAAATGGAGAAGATAAAATTGAAGACAAGATTAAACCTTATAATTTCCCCGGCACTCCCTCCTCCACCATAGAATTGCACAGGCTTTGGGAGAGAAGACGGATGAAGACAGCCATCAGGAAGAGAACCTCAGTGCTCTGCATGGCCATCACCTGATCTGGCTGCCATGACTAATTCACACCTCTCCTCTCTCCTCCTCTCCCTCACAGTAGTCATCCCAGGTGTCACCACTCAAACCTCATCTCAGCTTCTCCTTCCCACCTCTTAGCCCTCTCCCAAGAGCATGCCACAGAGAATATCCTGCAAATTCCAAGCTTATCACAGTATCACTCAAAGATTCTAAAAAACTTCCATCCCCAGAAAGTCTCCCTGAATTGGAAGGAAACAGAACACCACCACATCAATTATGTACGTCCTCTAAACCATTCTCACTTGCAAAAAAAAAAAAAAAAAAAAAACACTATGCTGCAGAATTCACTTGCAAAACAAAAACAAAAAAGTATAAATTACCAGAGTTGCAAGGTACCTGAATTTCACCTAGCCCAGCGGTTCTATACCTGTGTGACTTTGTCCTTCAGGGAACATCTGGCAATGTCTGGAGACATTTTTGATGTCACAACTTGGGGGCTGAGGGAACTACTGGCAAGTAGTGGTAGAGGCCAGGGATGGTACTAAACATCTTAAAATGCACAGAACAGCCCCACAAGAAAGAATTAGTAGTTCAAAATGCCAATAATGCCAAATGCCGAGATTGAGACACTCTGATAGCTCTACCACTGACTGATGCTTGTACTTCCTTCACAAATTACCAGGAAAAAATAGCCTCTGCCATATCAATAGCTATGACAGACAGAGAACAGTGACCTCCTAGGCAGCCCATTTCATCTGCTAACAAAGAAATCTATTTCTCAAGTACTGTTAGAATTTGCCTCTACGAGCTTTCACCCATCAATTACTTACTCTACTGCTAGTTTTTGAGGCCAAACAGTAGTCAAATCCCTGTTCTGCATGGCAGTTCTTCAAAGTCAGAAGATAGCTACTGCATCTTCCATTATAAACACACCAGACAGACATTCAGAAACTTGTCTACACACGCTTCTATGTTTACCTAGGTTTAAGAGCCCTGGACTGAAATTCTCAAGACCAGGTAATCATGTCTACATCATGTTGCCCAGCTCATCATAAAAATATTATCCAGACTGGCATTTAATAATATATAACCAGTACTTACTAATATATAACTAGATTGAAAGCGAACATGAAACAGGTGGGTATCTGCCAACTTGCTATAATTCTTGAATAAGAAAGATATCTTTATTTCAGGGTAGAAGTACCAAATTGCTGGCCCACACAAACACCAGCCTGTTGACACCAATACTCAACTCTTCTTTCCACTTGAAACAGTCTATAAGTCACCTACAGCTGGGGCCAGCATGCAGTCACCACCACCCCTTTCCCCCCACCACTCCCAGATTGTGCGAATCTCTACAGAGTAAGAATCCTCTTCACCCTCCAAAAGGACAGTAACCCAAACTTTGGCACATCTCCATAAAGATTGCTAATTCTTGCCCTATCTGCTTAACCAGGCTACAAAACAGCCAAAAAACCTCTGACACTCTACATGGATTATATTATTAGTGACATCAGTGGCCTCAAAGATTTCTTCTGCAGAAGCCAGGGACCGTGTAAGCATTAAGTCTCAACCTTGAAGGGCCCGTCCACACAATCACAATGACTCACTTCTAAACAAAATTTGGAGGTCACTTGTCTATGATAAATGTAAAGTCGTCTTAAAAATTCACCAATTTGACCTTTACCAATTTGACCTTTACTGTCATTCCACCAGTCATTCATCTTCTAATGCCATTCTCATTCCTGCCTCTAATCCTCCACCTGGCATGCCCTTCTGTTTGCCAAACTAAACCTACAATGCCTTAAACGTCTGTGTCAGGATCTCCCTTGGACCTTCTATCAAGTCCTTTTTACCAACTCCATTCCATGATGATCTCTCCCAGTCTGTATACCAATTTCTCACTCACTGGCATAGATCCTGCTTTAGCATTAGTCTCCAAAGGCTTTATTTGGATGTTCTACACATTCAACAAGTATCAATGAATCAACAAATAGCTGATAAGCAACTATAATGTACTTTGCACTCTAGGAGATAGAAAATATGTATGTTCCCTAGTTACTGTCCTTGAAGTGCTGAGACTAACTCATTCAAAAATATTACTAAATACAAGAAAGCACGTGGCCGGGCGCGGTGGCTCACGCCTGTAATCCCAGCACTTTGGGAGGCCGAGGCGGGCGGATCACGAGGTCAGGAGATCGAGACCATCCTGGCTAACACAGTGAAACCCCGTCTCTACTAAAAATACAAAAAATTAGCCGGGCGAGGTGGCGGGCGCCTGTAGTCCCAGCTACTCGGAGAGGCTGAGGCAGGAGAATGGCGTGAACCCCGGGGGGCGGAGCCTGCAGTGAGCCGAGATCGCGCCACTGCACTCCAGCCCAGCCTGGGTGAAAGAGCGAGACTCCGTCTCAAAAAAAAAAAAAAAAAAGAAAGCACGTGATTACTAAATTATAGCTATAAATTATTAATACTAGACAATTCAGAAAAGAAGATCAAGGTCTCTCAGTGCTTATTTCTTGGAGTAAATGTCAGAAACAAAAGAAAAAAGAGGGCTGGGCACAATGGTTCATGCCTGTAATCCCAGCAATTTGGGAAGCCGAGGCGGGGTGGGATCACGAGGTCAGGAGATTGAGACCACCCTTGCCAACGCGGTGAAATCCCGTCTCTACTAAAAATACAAAAACTAGCTGGGTGTGGTGGTGCATGCCTGTAATTCCAGCTACTCAGGAGGCTGAGGCAGGGGAATCCCTTGAACCTGGGAGGCGGAGATTGCAGTGAGCCGAGATCGCGCCACTGTACTCCACCCTGGCAACAGAGCAAGACTCCGTCTCAAAGAGATACACTCATTCATTCCCTCAATATTTTCTGAGGCTTTTATGGTTAAGGCGTTATAACATATTTTACAATTGTATTGCACTTTAAGGCTGATATTTACTATCTCATTTCATGTTTAACAACAATATAAGATAGAACAAGTTGTAATCGTGAACCCTATTCTCTAAACAAGGAAACTGAGGATTTAGAAAGAGGAAGACATCTACCCAAAGTGTATATGTTAACGACAAAACCAACACTAGAATAAATCTCCTGACTCCTAGTCCTTAGTCTCTTAACTCTCCTCACAAGCTAATATTCCCCCACAGCACCTCATCTTCCCACTCCTTCAGCCACACATACATATAACTATGCTACTTCCCCCATTACTGCCTGTTAGAGGCAATAGTAAAAAGACAACTAAATGAAAACTTCTGAGTTTTTTTAAATATCTGCCCCAGATCCTTAAAAGAAAATCTGTCAATCACATGCTTTTGCTTATATGTTCATGAATGTGAAAACTGAAATCCATAATCCAAGCTAAAAAAATCTAAATAAATAAGTAAATCTAATTTACATATAATTAATAGAATATATAATTAATATCAATTAATAATTTAATATAAATAAATCTTTTTAAAAATCCAGAAAACAACTGGAGAGTGGAGGTGGGAGAGGGAAGAGAAAGAAAACACGGAGCAAAACGAGAGAATGTATTTTTGTCCTAAATACTAATGTTCATAAGGAAGAGAAACATACTCTATTTTGTTATAAATTTTCTATCTGTTTGATTAAAGCCCTGTAATCGTCAAAGACTAGCAAGTTCCCGGTGCATGGTAGATATTCAATAAATGTTTGCTTAATGAATGAATGAATGGTTTTTCATGATATATCATGAGCTCCTTGAGGACAAAGTCTTCATCTATAAATTTCTGTACCCATTTCAAAGTTGGCAGTCAATAATGCATTGAATTAAATAATTCAACTGGTGGGTACAGAGAGCTCTATGCAGGAAGGTCGTGTTGGGTATTCTGTGTTTTTGCTGATTCTGTATTTGTCTACCTGGCATCCATAGATCACAAGGCCAAACTAATGGCCAAAGTGTTTAAACCTCCCCTGAGAGCCAAAGTCTATTCTCTAAACCACCTCCTTTATCTAACTCTCACACATCAAGCCAACATTTCACCTGCCCTAAATCAACCGAGGACCAGGTACCAGACAACTAAGGACAGCCCTAAAGCCCACTGGAATTATTCAAATTGGCCAATTCTAACCTGTTTCCCCTGCCCTGCCTTGCCTTTCCCAAGGAAAACACAGTAAGAGCTCTGGACCGTGCTTTCCCCTCGCTGCTTCTGCCTCCTGACTGAAACTGGTGCTTCCCTCTGCGGCCCTGTGTGGTGCAGAATGCCCTCTTGTCTTGGGAAATGTAAGTAATAAACTTTTCTTTCAATGACATTGATCACTCTGTGTAGTCACTGAGTCACCTTTATAAATTACATCACTAGCCACAAATCAACTGGATACTACCACTACTAATGCCATCAGACACAAGGAACTAGAACCCAACCCAACTTAATCCTAAATGGTGGCTGACATCACTGCTTACAAACTCTCACCTTCCGTATTAGATAGCAAACTCCTTTAAAAACTTTTACCACTCAACAAATTCAATGCTACGTATACAGCAGTTACTTGACAAGCTGAATTTTACATAGACAAGTAGATAATTAGTTGACATTTTTTGGCCTGAATCTTAGCGATTGTTTAATTATTCCCTCTGTCCAAAAAAACAAAAGGGGGAAGGGGTGATTAAACTCTAATACTGCACAGTTTGACAACTTCCTATAAGGTTAAATATAAACTTAAAATATGACCCAGCAATCACACACCTAGTTATTTATCCAAGTTAACTGAAAACCAGGTTCACATAAAAACCTGTACACAAATATTTATAGCAGCTTTGTGTATAAGCATCCAAAACTGGAAGCAACAACATCTTTTGACAGGTGACTGAATAAAGAAACTGGTATATCCATCGAATGGACGATAAGTCAACAACAAAAAGCAACAAGCCATTGATTCTTGCAACAATATGAGTGAATCTTAAATACATTTTGCTAGATGAAAGACTACAAATTATATTATTCCATTCACGTGACATTTTGGAAAAGGCAAAACTATAGGGATGCAAAACAGATTACTAGTTATCAGGGTTTGCAGTGGAAGGTGTTTGACTACAAGGGGATGCACAGGGAAATTTTTAGGATAACGGAATTATTCTATGTGTTACTAGGGTGGAATATATGTTACTCTATGCATTTGTTAAAATCCGTAGAACTGTACCTTACAAAGAGTGAACTTTAAGGTATGTACGTTTTTTCAAGAGTCAACCAGGATGTCAGGGAATCCTAGGATAGGATGTAGACTGTGACAAACGAACCTAACATATTATAAATCTATGACATAAACTCATTGAAGGGGGTAGAGGAAAAATAAAGCTGACCTATATAACCTTAGAAAATAGTGTTTTGAACAAGAAATGGGGAAAGGATTCCCTATTTAATAAACAGTGCTGGGAAAACTGGCTAGCCATATGTAGAAAGCTGAAACTGGATCCCTTCCTTACACCTTATACAAAAATTAATTCAAGATGGATTAAAGACTTAAATGTTAGACCTAAAACCATAAAAACCATAGAAGAAAACCTAGGCAATAGCATTCAGGACAGAGGCATGGGCAAGGACTTCACGTCTAAAACACCAAAAGCAATGGCAACAAAAGCCAAAATTGACAAATGCAAATGGGATCTAATTAAACTAAAGAGCTTCTGCACAGCAAAAGAAACTACCATCAGAGTGAGCAGGCAACCTACAGAATGGGAGAAAATTTTTGCAATCTACTCATCTGACAAAGGGCTAATATCCAGAATCTACAATGAACTCAAACAAATTTATAAGAAAAAAACAAACAACCCCATCAACAAGTGGGTGAAGGATATGAACAGACACTTCTCAAAAGAAGACATTTATGCAGCCAAAAGACATGAAAAAATGCTCATCATCACTGGCCATCAGAGAAATGCAAATCAAAACCACAATGAGATACCATCTCACACCAGTTAGAATGGCAATCATTAAAAAGTCAGGAAACAACAGGTGCTGGAGAGGATGTGGAGAAATAGGAACACTTTTACACTGTTGGTGGGACTGTAAACTAGTTCAACCATTGTGGAAGTCAGTGTGGCAATTCCTCAGGGATCTTGAACTAGAAATACCATTTGACCCAGCAATCCCATTACTGGGTATATACCCAAAGGATTATAAATCATGCTGCTATAAAGACACATGCACACGTATGTTTATTGTGGCACTATTCACAATAGCAAAGACTTGGAACCAACCCAAATGTCCAACAATGATAGACTGGATTAAGTAAATGTGGCACATATACACCATGGAATACCATGCAGCCATAAAAAAGGATGAGTTCATGTCCTTTGTAGGGACATGGATGAAGCTGGAAACCATCATTCTCAGTAAACTATCGCAGGGACCAAAAACCAAACACCGCATGTTCTCACTGATAGCTGGGAATTGAACAATGAGAACTCATGGACACAGGAAGGGGAACATCACACACCGGGGCCTGTTGTGGGGTGGGGGGAGGAGGGAGGGATAGCATTAGGAGATATACCTAATGTTAAATGATGAGTTAATGGGTGCAGCACACCAACATGGCACATGTATACACATGTAACTAACCTGCACGTTGTGCACATGTACCCTAAAACTTAAAGTATAATAAAAAAAAGAAAATAGTGTTTTGACTGACAACTATAGGCTAATGACAAAATAATCTGTACATAAACATGGAACTCTAGTTGGTAAATCTGTAGCTCATAGGAGTATGAGTTAACAAATCTGAACGTGCTTTACGTGTGTAAGAGTTTGAACAAATAAGTAAACTCTCCATCTACCATGGTGGATGATGAGAGGCAGGTTTCTCATTGCCAGAGAGGGAAATGCAGATCAGCAAGGGGGAAAGGCTAGAATGAACTCTGCAGTACTGAGCTGGAGTCAAAGATACCAGTGCAAATCCACATTTAGCTTAGTATATAAACAGACTGATAGATACAGAAATAATTAGAAATATGTATATATACATGGGTTAGCATGCATACTTTTATTTCCTAGCTCTATTCACTGAGAGGGCCTACTAAGCAGCATGCAACCCAATGCTCAGAACTTGGTTTATCCAATAAAAAGAACTAGGGCTCTTTAGAAAAAGCTGATTCTAGAGCTGGGGCAAGGAAAATACAAGATGAACCTGGAACATCTTCTAGTTCTAAAAAGTAGGGAGGTGCTCAAGTAGCAAAAGGATGAGGGCATGTCAAAGTGACACAGAAGTTAACCTGGAAGAGGCCCTAGTAGCCAAAGCTAGAACAATTTCAGGAAGAAAATAAATAGCATGGTATTGTATTATAACCCAAGGTATAAAATAAATACAAGTCCACAGAGATACAAATTAATGACTCAATAAATAAACAAATAGGTAGAAGGGGCAAATCTTCCTTTGCAGAAGAATTCCAGATAATGTAAGTAGATAATACCCTCTGTAGGAGGTAAAGCTTAATCCTCACTCCTCCTCCACCAAGCGTGGGCTGGACTTGGTGACCCATTGCCAAAGAATGCAGTATAGAAAGAGAAAAAAAAAAAAGAGTAACTTTATAGTGAGAAACCTAGCAAACACTAACACAACCAAATGATCAAAATTAACATTATCTGTAATAAGTCATGTTAGTATCATATTCTTCCAATATGATATGATGAGGAAGGCACTTCACCTCTGTAGTAGTCTTCCCAAAAATCCATAACCCCAGTCTAATCATGAGAAAAACATCACACAAACCTAAATTGAGGGGTGTTCTACAAAATACCTCATCAGTATCCTCAAACTTATCAAGGTCATTAAAAAACAAGGGAAGTCCGAGAAACTGTCACACACCAGAAGAGACTAAGGAGACATAATGACAATGCAATGTAGTACTCTCGACTGAATCCTGGAACAGAAAAAGGACATCAGTGTGAAAAGTGGTAAAATCCAAATAAGGTGTGGAATTTAGTTAAAAGTAATGTACCAACACTGGTTTCTTAGTTCTGACAAATAAACCATGGCGATATATTAACATTATGGGAAACCAGGTGAGGCATATACAGGAATTCTCCGTATTCCCCTTGCAACTTTGCTGTAAACCTAAAATTATTCCAAAATAAAAAGTTGATTTTAAAAAATCTAATGCTGGTTTAAGGTCAAGTTAGTGAGAAAAATTAGCTGTTTATTAAAAATTTATTTGCAACATTTCTATGTGACAGAAGTATATGATCATGTTATTGGGTACCTCTTTCTACAGAGAACAAAGTGCACTTGACATACTGTCTTGTGAACTGAGTCCCCTGTAATGATACTTCTATTAACGAAGAGAAAGCTTCTATTAACGAAGAGAAAGCACATTCACTGTCAGATGCTTCCTTACCAGAGGCAGACAGAATCCTGAAAACACAGGCGTACACATTCTTTCTTTGATGTGGACTCCTTTCTTCCCTTCCAAATCTCCGGATGAGATAAACTGAGTCTCTCTGGCCATTCTGCCTACGTCGCAGAACTCAGGCCTCTGTTAGGATGTTCATTGTGTCTGGTCTGGACCCTAGACTGCCTGTAAGAGGCCTGTAACTGTGGCTGACACTCTGCCCCTTCCTTCTTACTCACTACTGCTCTGACACAGAATTAAAGAAATCTGTACTGCCCTAGTCTCTCCACATCCAGAGGAAGTTATTCCAAGAATCATCATCATATACATGAATAGATAATATACTAGCAATGTCCTAGTCTGTGGCCAAATAACTGCATAGGCTCTGCCTAAGACATCAGAACTAATGGGCAACATCTGATACCCATCCCACTATCTAAAAGTGATAGTGATGCACTTTGTATTTCTAAATGCAAATTAGCATGTTTTAGAGTGACGATTTAAAACTCTAAGAATTCATTGGCTATCCTGTGGGAAAGACGTACATTGACCACATAAACTCTGATCTCTAAATCAAATTCAGGAAATAGCATTCGAGAGGGAATTTCCAGACCCAAGTGACCTAAGTTTATAGTTGGCAAGAGCCACACTTGCTCAACTTGCTTTATATACTAAGCAGAGACAGACAAAAAATTTTATGAAGTTAAAAAGTAAACGATATAGCATCTAAGTAATACATTTCTTGACAGTCTTTCCTCTACTGCATTACTCTATAAAGCAGCTATCTGAGGAGAGACCAAGGATAAATACCTGAACATCTTCCAGGAAGCCAGCCCCACTCAAGCCATTATAAGAACCATCATATTTCTCCTTCATAGTCTGCTCCACAGTGGTTTCTGATCCTATGGAGCCCCACATTTTTTTGAGACAGGGTCTCACTCTGTCACCCAGGCTGGAATGCAGTGGTGTAACCATGGCTCACTACAGCCTCAACCTCCTGGGCTCAATCCATCCTCCCGCCTCAGCTTCCCGAGTAGCTGGGACCACAGGCGTGTGCTACCATACGTAATTTTTTTTTTTTCAATAGAGATGGTGTTTCACTATGTTGCCCAGACTGGTCTCGAACTCCTGAGCTCAAGCGATCCTCCTGCTTTGGCCCTCCAAAGTGCTGGGATTACAGGTGTGAATCACCACACATAGTTTTTTTGTGTGTTTTTTTAAGTCTGGCTGACATGGAACAAGTTCAGAAGGCAAAATTCAAAATAGAAATTCCAAGAATGTTTTATGCAATGATTGCTTCATTCTATTAAGTGCACAGCCTTCCAAGACAGCTGTTTTTCTTTCTTTTATATTTTCTACAGCATTGCATTTCTTTACAAACTAATACGTGCTCATCCCAATTTCTCAAATATAGTTATATAAAGAAAAAATTAAAGCAAGATGACTATTTGAAGAGCTACCAAAACCTGTTTTATTACTTAAAAATCTATCCAAGTAGAGTCCTCCCATATAAAGAACATATCATTCACTTTAAAATAGTCTTTTTCAGATTAATTTTAAAGCTAATTTTATTCATGATTTATTGAAATTAATTGAAGTAGAAACCAATACAATCGTACCCAAGTAAACATGAAAAACTTTAAGCATCCACTGATCTGATTTTTGGTCACTAGTATATAACGTTAAAATGATTGTTATTGGGGTGGAGCCAAGATGGCCGAATAGGAACAGCTCCGGTCTCCAGCTCCCAGCCCCAGCGACACAGAAGACGGGTGATTTCTGCATTTCTGCTTGAGGTACCGGTTTCATCTCACTAGGGAGTGCCTAACAGTGGGTTCAGGACAGTCGGTGAAGCGCACTGTGCGCGAGCCGAAGCAGGGCGAGGCATTGCCTCACTCGGGAAGCGCAAGGGGTCAGGGAGTTCCCTTTCCTAGTCAAAGAAAGGGGAAACAGACGGCACCTGGAATATCGGGTCAGTCCCGTCCTAATACTGCGCTTTTCCAACGGGCCTGGAAAACGGCACACTAGGAGATTGTGTCCCGCACCTGGCTCGGAGGGTCCTATGCCCACAGAGTCTTGCTGATTGCTAGCACAGCAGTCTGAGATCAAGCTGCAAGGCGGCAACGAGGCTGGGGGAGGGGCGCCCGCCATTGCCCAGGCTTGCTTAGGTAAACAAAGCAGCCAGGAAGCTCGAACTGGGTGGAGCCCACCACAGCTCAAGGAGGCCTGCCTGCCTCTGTAGGCTCCACCTCTGGGGGCAGGGCACAGACAACCAAAAACTCAGCGAGAACCTCCACAGCCTTAAATGTCCCTGTCTGACTGACAGCTTTGAAGAGAGTAGTGGTTCTCCCAGCACGCAGCTGGAGATCTGAGAACGGACAGACTGCCTCCTAAAGTGGGTCCCTCACCCCTGAGCAGCCTAACTGGGAGGCACCCCCCCAGTAGGGACAGACTGACACCTCATTCAACCGGGTACTCCTCTGAGACAAAACTTTCAGAGGAACTATCAGACAGCTGAATTTGTGGTCTCACGAAAATCCACTGTTCTGCAGCCACCGGTGCTGACACCCAGCCAAACAGGGTCTGGAGTGGACCTCTAGTAAACTCCAACAGACCTGCAGCTGAGGGTCTTGTTTGGTAGAAGGAAAATTAACAAACAGAAAGGACATCCACACCAAAAACCCATCTGTACATCACCATCATCGAAGACAAAAAGTAGACAAAACCACAAAGATGGGGAAAAAACAGACCAAAAAAACTGGAAACTCTAAAAAACAGAGCACCTCTCCTCCTCCAAAGGAACGCAGTTCCTCACCAGCAACGGAACAAAGCTGGATGGAGGATGACTTTGATGAGTTGAGAGAAGAAGGCTTCAGACGATCAAACTACTCTGAGCTACGAGAGGAAATTCAAAACAATAGCAAAGAAGTTAAAAACTTTGAAAAAAAATTAGAAGAATGGATAACTAGAATAACCAATGGAGAGAAGGGCTTCAAGGAGATGATGGAGCTGAAAGCCAAGTTTCGAGAACTACGCGAAGAATGCAGAAGCCTCAGTAGCAGATGTGATCAACTGGAAGAAAGGTTATCGCTGATAGAAGATGAAATGAATGAAATGAAGAGAGAAGGGAAGTTTAGAGAAAAAAGAATAAAAAGAAATGAACAAAGCCTCCAAGAAATTTGGGACTATGTGAAAAGACCAAACCTACGTCTGATTGGTGTACCTGAAAATGATGGGGAGAATGGAACCAAGTTGGAAAACACTCTGCAAGATATTATCCAGGAGAACTTCCCCAATCTAGCAAGGCAGGCCAGCATTCAGATTCAGGAAATACAGAGAACGCCACAAAGATACTCCTCGAGAAGGGCAACTCCAAGACACATAATTGTCAGATTCACCAAAGTTGAAATGAAGGAAAAAATGTTAAGGGCAGCCAGAGAGAAAGGTTGGGTTACCCACAAAGGGAAGCCCATCAGACTAACAGCTGATCTCTCAGCAGAAACTCTACAAGCCAGAAGAGAGTGGGGGCCGATATCAACATTCTTAAAGAAAAGAATTTTCAGCCCAGAATTTCCTATCCCGCCAAACTAAGCTTCATAAGTGAAGGAGAAATAAAATACTTTACAGACAAGCAAACGCTGAGTGATTTTGTCACCACCAGGCCTGCCCTAAAAGAGCTCCTGAAGGAAGCACTAAACATGGAAAGGAACAACCGGTACCAGCCCCTGCAAAAACATGCCAAATTGTAAAGACCATCGAGGCTAGGAAGAAACTATAGCAACTAACGAGCAAAATAACCAACTAACATCATAATGACAGGATCAGATTCACACATAACAATATTCACGTTAAATGTCAATGGGCTAAATGCTCCAATCAAAAGACACAGACTGGCAAACTGGATAAGGAGTCAGGACCCATCAGTGTGCTGTATTCAGGAAACCCATCTCACGTGCAGAGACACACATAGACTCAAAATAAAGGGATGGAGGAAGATCTATCAAGCAACTGGAAAACAAAAAAAGGCAGGGGTTGCAATCCTAGTCTCTGATAAAATAGACTTTAAACCAACAAAGATCAAAAGAGACAAAGAAGGCCATTACATAATGGTAAAGGGATCAATTCAACAAGAAGAGCTAACTATCCTAAATATATATGCACCCAACACAGGAGCACCCAGATTCATAAAGCAAGTCCTCAGTGACCTACAAAGGGACTTAAACTCCCACACAATAATAATGGGAGATTTTAACACCCCACTGTCAGCATTAGACAGATCAACGAGACAGAGAGTTAACAAGGATATCCAGGAATTGAACTCAGCTCTACATAAAGTGGACCTAATAGACATCTACAGAACTCTCCACCCCAAATCAACAGAATATACATTTTTTTCAGCACCACACCGCACCTATTCCAAAATTGACCACATAGTTGGAAGTAAAGCTCTTCTCAGCAAATGTAAAAGAACAGAGATTATAACAAACTGTCTCTCAGACCACAGTGCAATCAAACTAGAACTCAGGATTAAGAAACTCAGTCAAAACCGCTCAACTACATGGAAACTGAACAACCTGCTCCTGAATGACTATTGGGTACATAATGAAATGAAGGCAGAAATAAAGATGTTCTTTGAAACCAACGAGAACAAAGACACAACATACCAGAATCTCTGGGACACGTTCAAAGCAGTGTGTAGAGGGAAATTTATAGCACTAAATGCGCACAAGAGAAAGCAGGAAAGATCCAAAATTGACACCCTAACATCACAATTAAAAGAACTAGAAAAGCAAGAGCAAACACATTCAAAAGCTAGCAGAAGGCTAGAAATAACTAAAATCAGAGCAGAACTGAAGGAAATAGAGACACAAAAAACCCTTCAAAAAATTAATGAATCCAGGAGCTGGTTTTTTGAAAAGATCAACAAAATTGATGGACCGCTAGCAAGACTAATAAAGAAGAAAAGAGAGAAGAATCAAATAGATGCAATAAAAAACGAAAAAGGGGATATCACCACCGATCCCACAGAAATACAATCTACCATCAGAGAATACTACAAACACCTCTATGCAAATAAACTAGAAAATCTAGAAGAAATGGATAAATTCCTTGACAAATACACCCTCCCAAGACTAAACCAGGAAGAAGTTGAATCTCTGAATAGACCAATAACAGGTTCTGAAATTGTGGCAATAATCAATAGCTTACCAACCAAAAAGAGTCCAGGACCTGATGGATTCACAGCTGAATTCTACCAGAGGTACAAGGAGGAACTGGTACCATTCCTTCTGAAACTATTCCAATCGATAGAAAAAGAGGGAATCCTCCCTAACACGTTTTACGAAGCCAGCATCGTCCTGATACCAAAACCTGGCAGAGACTTAACCAAAAAAGAGAATTTCAGACCAATATCCTTGATGAACATTGATGCAAAAATCCTCAATAAAATACTGGCAAACCGAATCCAGCAGCACATCAAAAAGCTTATCCACCATGATCAAGTGGGCTTCATCCCTGGGATGCAAGGCTGGTTCAACATATGCAAATCAATAAATGTAATCCAGCATATAAACAGAACCAAAGACAAAAACCACATGATTATCTCAATAGATGCAGAAAAGGCCTTTGACAAAATTCAACAACCCTTCATGCTAAAAACTCTCAATAAATTAGGTATTGATGGGACGTATCTCAAAATAATAAGAGCTATCTACGACAAACCCACAGCCAATATCATACTGAATGGGCAAAAACTGGAAGCATTCCCTCTGAAAACTGGCACAAGACAGGGATGCCCTCTCTCACCACTCCTATTCAACATAGTGCTGGAAGTTCTGGCCAGAGCAATCAGGCAGGAGAAGGAAATAAAGGGTATTCAATTAGGAAAAGAGGAAGTCAAATTGTCCCTGTTTGCAGATGACATGATTGTATATCTAGAAAACCCCATTGTCTCAGCCCAAAATCTCCTTAAGCTGATTAGCAACTTCAGCAAAGTCTCAGGATACAAAATTAATGTACAAAAATCACAAGCATTCTTGTACACCAATAACAGACAAACAGAGAGCCAAATCATGAGTGAACTCCCATTCACAATTGCTTCAAAGAGAATAAAATACCTAGGAATCCAACTTACAAGGGATGTGAAGGACCTCTTCAAGGGGAACTACAAACCACTGCTCAATGAAATAAAAGAGGATACAAACAAATGGAAGAACATTCCATGCTCATGGGTTGGAAGAATCAATATCGTGAAAATGGCCATACTGCCCAAGGTAATTTATAGATTCAATGCCATCCCCATCAAGCTACCAATGACTTTCTTCACAGAATTGGAAAAAACTACTTTAAAGTTCATATGGAACCAAAAAAGAGCCCGCATCGCCAAGTCAATCCTAAGCCAAAAGAACAAAGCTGGAGGCATCACGCTACCTGACTTTAAACTATACTACAAGGCTACAGTAACCAAAACAGCATGGTACTGGTACCACAACAGAGACATAGATCAATGGAACAGAACAGAGCCCTCAGAAATGATGCCGCGTAGCTACAACTATCTGATCTTTGACAAACCTGACAAAAACAAGAAATGGGGAAAGGATTCCCTATTTAATAAATGGTGCTGGGAAAACTGGCTAGCCATATGTAGAAAGCTGCAACTGGATCCCTTCCTTACACCTTATACAAAAATTAATTCAAGATGGATTAAAGATTTATATGTTAGACCTAAAACCATTAAAATCCTACAAGAAAACCTAGGCAATACCATTCAGGTCATAGGCGTGGGCAAGGACTTCATGTCTAAAACACCAAAAGCAATGGCAACAAAAGCCAAAATCGACAAATGGGATCTCATTAAACTAAAGAGCTTCTGCACAGCAAAAGAAACTATCATCAGAGTGAACAGGCAACCTACAGAATGGGAGAAAATTTTTGCAACCTACTCATCTGACAAAGGGCTAATATCCAGAATCTACAATGAACTCAAACAAATTTACAAGAAAAAAACAAACAACCCCATCAAAAAGTGGGCAGAGGACATGAACAGACACTTCTCAAAAGAAGACATTTATGCAGCCAAAAAACACATGAAGAAATGCTCCTCATCACTGGCCATCAGAGAAATGCAAATCAAAACCACAGTGAGATACCATCTCACACCAGTTAGAATGGCCATCATTAAAAAATCAGGAAACAACAGGTGCTGGAGAGGATGTGGAGAAATAGGAACACTTTTACACTGTTGGTGGGACTGTAAACTAGTTCAACCATTGTGGAAGACAGTGTGGCGATTCCTCAGGGATCTAGAACTAGAAATACCATTTGACCCAGCCATCCCATTACTGGGTATATACCCAAAGGACTATAAATCATGCTGCTATAAAGACACATGCACACGTATGTTTATTGCAGCACTATTCACAATAGCAAAGAGTTGGAACCAACCCAAATGTCCAACAACGATAGACTGGATTAAGAAAATGTGGCACATATACACCATGGAATACTATGCAGCCATAAAAAATGATGAGTTCGTGTCCTTTGTAGGGACATGGATGAAACTGGAAAACATCATTCTCAGTAAACTATCGCAAGGACAAAAAACCAAACACCGCATGTTCTCACTCATAGGTGGGAATTGAACAATGAGAACTCATGGACACAGGAAGGGGAACATCACACTCCGGGGACTGTTGTGGGGTGGGGGGAGGGGGGAGGGACAGCATTAGGAGATACACCTAATGCTAAATGACGAGTTAATGGGTGCAGGAAATCAACATGGCACATGGATACATATGTAACAAAACTGCACATTGTGCACATGTACCCTAAAACCCTAAAGTATAATAAAAAAAAAAAAAAATTAAAAAAAAAAAAAAAAGATTATTAAGAAAATGCTCCATTGTATTGAAAAACCTGCATCTCAGATTTTCCAAGAAAGCTTTGATTTAAAATAATCACCACAATCCATCAAAAAAACCATAAATGACAACTCTTAGGTCTCCATAATATTAAATACTTCTCTAAGACTGCTTCTTGCACAAAATTTTTTCACACTGAATGTCTTGATCTAGGGACCAGGAAAAAAATGATTATCACTTTTGCAGGTCTTCTATTCCACCATCAGTACATCAGTACAGTAAATAACAACTTCCACCTGCCCTCTCTACTAATACAGACATGCTTGTGTAGGTGAGAACACGTGATAGACAAAATGTTCTTAGAAGAAAAGCTTTAATCCGACCAACATTTGAGGACTGGGAACTGACTGTCCAATCAATTGGTCATCTAAATCCTCTTGACTGTTATATCTTTCCCTTTTGTTTGTTTACTATTTAGTCACTTTACGATACTCTTTTCACAGCTTGTTGACACATCTCTTACTAGAATTAGAAGCGTAAGGAAAGAAGGAAAATGTCAGTTAATCCTTTTTATTTTTTTCCACATAATTTTGGTAAAAGACTTGGTAAAACCTGAGTTAAATGTTAACCTGAGTTTGAATGAAGATTTAAGATTATATAAAGGCTTCTATTACCTATTCTAATATTCCTTACCATATCAAGGCTTAAAAGTTGATGGATTATTTGTAGTTATATGAAATAAGTTAACAATATGCTATTAATAGTTTTAAATGTACTCACATCATTAGCCCAGCAATTCTAATCCCAGGTATTTATTCTATACAGCCTCGCATATGCAAAATATGTATACAAGGATATTGAATGCAACTTTCCCATAATAAGGAGTTTGAAATTAATGGAATAAATATTTCTTTATTTACTGAATATTCATTAATGAAATAAATGCCCATCAATAAAGGACTTATTAAATAAATGATAGTATATCCGTTTAATAGCATTCTGCATAGCTGCTAAAAAGAACAAGGCCTTCTATGGACACTGACATGGAAAGGTCTCCAGGACATATTAAGAGAAAAAGTAAGGTATATAACAGTGTGTACAGTACACTGCCATTTTTGTTAATATATGCACACTTATCCATATTCTAGTTTGGTAATAAGTACAAAGTCTCTGTAAAGACACGAGAAACTGGGAAGTGGTTGCCTCCAGGGAAAGGAACTGTGTGGCTAGGTGGTAGGTAACTGAGGGAGACTTACCTCTCTTACTTTGTTCACTTTATAGCTTTCCAATCTGGTGCTAAGTGCAGATATTATATATTTAAAAAAAACTTTTTACTTAAATTTAAAAATTAAAAAGGAGGAGGAGAGGGCATCCTGCACCAAAAATACTGGAGTCGTTCCTCAGGGTGTCTCCTCCCAGGACCTCGAGGCCTGTCAATCTAGTCACTTGATCTCTCAAGGTTGAGAACCTGCCTCAAAGCCACCACCTTTCTCACGCCTGCCAGCCTTGTTCCTCTCTCAAATAACCAAAGTTTCTCACTCCAGATAAGATGAAATAAGTCCACTCTACCCTGTATCTCCCACTGTATTCAACTAAAATCCTTGGACAGAGCTGCTCCATCCATTACTTAATGACTCTGAAAAATAACTGATAGCAGATAGTTTAGGAAAAGAAACCTACAATTCAAAGTATCACAAAACCAGCAGAGTTTTGCCTTTTTTTCTTTCTCTCTCTCTCTCTCTCTCTCTGTGTGTGTGTGTGTGTGTGTGTGTGTGTGTGTGTGTGTGTGTGTGTGTGTGTTGTTCTGGTATCTCTTGGCCTGGACTCAAAAAAGGCAGCCAAATCCAGAACTGTGCCCCAAGCACAGACAGAAAAAGCTGCAGAAGACCTCCATTTCTGGTCCGAGAAACAGAAAAGGAAGCCCCTAGACACGAAAGGGAGGGGAGAAAATCTGAATTGTGTGTGTGTTTCCTGCTCTCTCCTGCCCTACCTCACGGTAGTTAAGCAGCAGTGGCAGCCAATAGCAAAAGGTTTTCCCTGACCAGGGAAGCTGGGATCCCAAGAGCACAGGAAAGCCTCCCTTGCTTTTTGACTCTCTGTATCTTGCCATTTCGTTCTCAAGGGAGATGTGGTCATAGGAAGTAAAAGGCAGAACAGAGAAACTAAAAGTCCAAGACTTGCAATCCAGTTAGATTCAGGTTGCAAATTCCTTCCTGCCTTCCGGGGCTCATCTCCAAGCTGTGCATGCACGTATCTGGCCCTAAACAGCACACCAAAGGTTTTGACAACTAATCTCTAGAGTATACTGCTGCCCAGATCTGAAACTGGCCACTGGCTGGAATAAACAGAAATAGAATGGCAAATACTTTGAAAACTAAACTGATTTTGGACCCCAGCCCACAGAAGGCAGGAAGGAATTTGCAACCTGAATCTAACTGGATTGCCTGCTAAAACAAATAAGCAAGAAACATTCTCTATATGATTTAAACAAGACCCAAAGTCTTCTAACAATTTGAAAATGTTCAGGATACAAATTCAAACTAACATACAAAAAAACTTGAAAATCTCAACATCTCACAAGGAAAAAGACAATCAACAGATATCAATGCAAGATGTTAGAATTGGCAAAGGCTTTAATGCAGCTATTCTAAGTATGCTCGAAGAAGGAAAGGCAAACAGTCTTGAAATAAATGGAAAAATAAAAAGTCTCAATGAAGAAACAGAAGACTTTTTTAAAAAAGAACCAAATGGAAAATTTAAAATTAGAAAATACAATAACAGAAATTTTAAAATTCATTGGATGGGCTCAATAGTATAATAGAGATGACAGAATAGTTGATGAACCTGAAAATACACAAACAGAAATTATCCAAGCTGAACAAGAGAGAGAGAAAAGAAGGAAAAAAACCACAGAATCTCAATGACCCATGGGACAACACCAAAAGACTTAACATTTGTATCAGAGGCCCAACAGGTAAGGAGAAAGTATAGTGCACAAAAAGTATTTGAAAAAACAATGGCTAAAACTTCCCAAATTTAAGAAGACATAAACTTACAGATTTAAGAAACTCAGTGATAACCAAACAGGATAAACTCAAAGAAATCCCTGTGCAAAAACATCACGATCAAACCAGTGAAAACTAAAACAAAAAATCTTGAAAGCAGTAAGAGAAAAAGGATACATTACACATAGGGAAATAATAATTTGAATGACTGAAATTTCCCATCAGAAATCATAACAAAAGACAGCAAAGCTTTTTTTTTTTTTTTCTCTGTCGCCCAGGCTGGAGTGCAGTGGCATGATTACGGCTCACTGCAGCCTCAACTTCCCAGGCTCAAGTGATCCTTCCACCTCAGCCTCCCGAGTAGCTGGGACTACAGGTATGCACCACCATGCCTGGCTAATTTTTTATTATTTGTAGAGATGGGGGTCTCCCTATGTTGCCCAGCCTGTCTCAAACTCCTGGGCTCAGGCAATCCTCCCATGTCAGCCTCCCAAAGTGCAGAGATTACAAGCAGGAACCACCATGCCCAACCCAGTGAAACACTTTTCTTTTGTTTGTTTGGAGACAGTTTCACTCTGTCGCCCAGGCTGGGGTGCAGTGGTGCAATCTCTGCTCACTGTACCTCTGCCTCCCAGGTTCAAATGATTCTCCTGCCTCAACCTCCTGAGTAGCTGGGACTACAGGTGCCCACCACCATGTCTGGCTAATTTTTTTTTGTATTTTTAGTAGAGACAGGTTTCACCATGTTAGCCAGGCTGGTCTTGAACTCCTGACCTCAAGTGATCCGTGAGCCAGGCATGAGCCACCGCACCTGGCCTAGCCCAGTGAAACACTTTTAAGTGCTGGGGGAAAATGAAAAGAAACAAATGTCAACCAAGAATTGTATATCTAGTGAAAATATTTTTAAAAGATGATGATGAAATACAGAAATTCTCATATAAAGAAAACCAAAATAATTCATCACTAGCAGACTACTCTAAAAGAAATGCTAAAGGAAATTCTTTAGATGGAGGGAAAATAATATTACAGGGAAATTTAGAACTTCAGGAAACAAGGAAGAGCAATAGAAGTGGTAAATACCAAGGTAAATGTAATACCCATTTTATTCCTTTTTGGGTCTTTAAAATATAAATGACAAGGCCAACTGTGGTGGCTCACGCCTGTAGTCTCACCATTTTGGGAGGCCAAGATGAGAGGACTGCTGGAGTCCAGGAGTTTAAGACCAGCCTGGGCAACAGTCAGACCCTCATCTCTGCAAAAAAAAAATTTTTTCTTTAAATTAGCCAGGCATGACGGATGACATGCACCTATAGTCCTATCTACCCAGGAGGCTGAGGTGACAGGATCACTTAAGCCCAGAAGTTTGAGGCTGCAGTGAGCTACGATTGCACCACTGCACTCCAGCCTGGGTGACAGAGTAAGACCTTGTCTCCACAAAAAATAATTTTTAAAAATAATAATAAAATATAAATGATGGTTGAAAAGCACAAATTATAACATTATTGATGGGGTTTTCATGTATGTAGATGCAATATGTATGAAAATTACAACATAAAAGGGAGACAGTAAAGAGATCTACATGGTACTAACATTTTTTGTTTGTTTGTTTTTGTTTGAGACAGGGTTTTACCCTGCTGCCCTGGCTGGAAGACAATGGTGTGATCACAGCTCACTGCAGCCTCAAACTCCCAGGCTCAAGCAATCTTTCACCTCAGCCTCCAGAGAAGCTATGACCACAGGCATGAGCCACCACGCCCACTAATTTTTGTATTTTTTGTAGGGATAGGGTTTTACCATGTTGCTCAGGCTAGTCTCAAATTCCTGGGCTCAAGCGATCTGCCCACCTTGGCCTCCCAAGTGTTTGGATTATAGGTGTGCACCACTGCACCTGGTGGTACTAACATTTCTATATTCCACTTAAAGTGGTAATATATTAATTCTAAGTAGACTGAACACTTAAGTATGTATATTGTAATTCCTAGTGCTACACTAAAATAACTATATAATGAAAACAGTAAAAAAAAAGAATATTAAAAATAATCCAAAAGAAGAAAAAGGAAATAGAAAACAAATAAAATGACCGACCATCCAAACATATTAATAACTACATTAAATGAAAGTGGTCTAGCCGGGCGTGGTGGCTCAAGCCTGTAATCCCAGCACTTTGGGAGGCCGAGGCGGGCGGATCATGAGGTCAGGAGATCGAGACCATCCTGGCTAACACGGTGAAACCCTGTCTCTACTAAAAATACAAAAAATTAGCCGGGCGTGTTGGCGGGCGCCTGTAGTCCCAGCTCCTCCGGAGGCTGAGGCAGGAGAATGGCCTGAACCCGGGAGGTGGAGCTTGCAGTGAGCCGAGATCGCACCACTGCACTCCAGCCTGGGTGACACAGCAAGACTCCGTCTCAAAAAAAAAAAAAAAAAAAAAAAAAGAAAGTGGTCTAAACATACCAACTAAAAGAGATTGTCATTGGCAGTTACTAATCAATGGGCATAAACTTTCAGTTAAGTAAGATGAATAAATTCTGGAGATCTCCTGTACAACATTGAACATATAGTTAACAATACCGTATTGTACACTTAAAATTTGTTAAGAGGGTACATCTCATGTAAAATGTTCTTACCACAATATAATTTTTTCAAAAAGGAATAAGAAGAAGAGAGGTTGTCAGAATGGATTTAAAAAAAAAAAAAAAGAACATACAATATGCTATCTACCAGAAACCCACATTAAATACGATATATGTAAGTTAAAAATAGAATGTTAAATGCAATATGGTATCCTGGACCGGATCCTGGATCAGAAAAAAGGACATTAGTAGAAAATTTGGTGAAATCCAAATGAAGTCTGTAGCTTACCTAATAAAGTATTATACCAATGTAAATGTCTTAGTTTTAACAAATGTATCACTGTTATATAAGATGCTAACATTAGGGGAAGCTGGGTGAAGAAAATACAAGAACTCTCTTTACTATTTTTGCAACCCTTCTATAAATCTGAAATTATTTCAAGGGAAAAATGTCTTTTAAGTAAAAAGTGGAAAATAAATGCCATGAAAATATGAACCGACAGAAAGGGATGATTATATTAATATCAGATAAAGTAGACTTCAAAGCAAGGAAAATTACCAGGGATAGAGACACTAAATAATGATTTTAAAAAGTCAATTCACTAAAAGACATAACAATCCAAAATGTGTATGTAACTAACTAAAGAACCTTCAAATATACAAAATAAAAACTAACAAAACTAAGGATAAAATGGACAAATCCACAAGTATAGTCAATCTTCCTTTCTTAGTAATCAATAAAACAAGTCAGAAAATAATCAGGGATACAGAGAAACTAAACACCACCATCAACCAACTTGAATAGATACCAATATTCATAGAACATTCCACCTAACAACAGAATATACATTATCTTCAAGTACACATGGACAGTCACCAAGCTAGATCATATCTTGGTCATAAAACAAACCCTAACAAATTGTAAAATATTGAAATAATACAAAGTATATTCTCTAATCATAATGGAATAAACTAGAAATCAATAAAACAAAGACACTGACAAATCTCCCAACACTCCAAACAACATACTTCTAAATAATCCACAGGTCAAAGAGAAAGTCTCAGGGGAAACAAAAATCGACATTTCAAAATTTGTAAAATGCAGTGACAACAGTACCTAGAGGGAAATTTATAGCATTAGGAGATTACATTAGAAAAGAAGAAAGGTCTCAAATCAACAATCCAAGTTTCCACCTTAGAAAAACAGAAAAGGAACAGTAAATTAAAGAAAGCAGAAGAAAGAAAATAAAGAACAGAAATCAACTACATTGAAAACAGAAAAATAGAGGAAAATTAATACAGGAAAAGCTGGTTCTTTGAAAAGATGAATAACATTAATAAGCCTCTAGCCAAAGGGAAAAAAAAGAATGAATATGCAAATTATCAATATCAGGAGTAAAAGAAAGTATATCACCATAGACCTCATAGATGTTAAAAGAATAAGGAAATACTACAGACAAATCTATACACACAAATTTGACAACAAAAATTAAATGGACCAATTCCTTGAAAGCCACAAAGTACCAAAACTCACCCCAAAAGAAATGACAACCTGAATTGTTCTATATCTATTAGAGAAATCTAACCTATAGTTTAAAACCTTCACACAAAGAAAATCCTAGGCTCAGATGGTTTCCCTGGAGAATTCTACAAAATCTTTTTCCGAAAATATTTTTTTAATGTTAAAGGGAACATATCCCAACTTATTTTATAAGGTCAGTATTATCCTGATACCAAAACTAAACAAAGACAGGACAAGGAAAAAACAAAACCACAGACCAATATCCTAGTGAACATAGATAATGCAAAACTTCTCAACAAAAGATTAGCAAATCGGCTGGGCATGGTGGCTCACACTTATAATCCCAGCACTTTGGGAGGCGGGGCAGTTGGATCACGGGATGTCAGGAGTTCAAGACCAGTCTGGCCAATATGGTGAAACCCCATCTCTACTAAAAATACAAAAAATTACCTGGGTATGGTGGTGGGTGCCTGCAATCCCAGCAACTTGGGAGGCTGAGGCAGGAGAATCACTTGAACCCAGAAGGCGGAGGTTGCAGTGAGCTGAGATCGTACCATTGCACTCCAGCCTGGTCAACAAGAGTGAAACTCCATCTCAAAAAAAAAAGATTAGCAAATCAAATCCAACAATAGAGGAGAATACATCACCACCAACTGGCATTTACCCCAGAAATGCAAGGCAGGTTCAATATCTGAAAACCAATGTAATTCATTATATTAACAGACTAAACAAGAAAAAAATCATATGATCATATCAGTTCATACAGAAAAAGCATTTGACAAAATTCAACATTCATTCCTGATAAAATTCTCAGTAAACTAGGAATAGAAGGGAACTTACCCGACCTGATAAAATGAATGTACTAAAACTAGCAGCTAGGGCATGGTGGCTCATGCCTGTAATCCAGTACTTTGGTAGGCCAAGGTGAGTGGATCACTTGAGCTCAGGAATTCAAGACTAGCCTGGGCAAGATGGCAAAACCCTGTCTCCACAAAAAAATGTTAAAAATTAGCCAAGCGTGGTGGCATGTGCCTGTGATCCCAGCTACTTCGAAGGCTGAGGTGGGAAGATTGCTCAAGCCTGGGAGGTAGAGGTTGCAGTGAGCTGTGTTCGTGCCACTACACTCCAGCTTGGCTGTCATAGTAAAACCTTGTCTCAAAAACAAAACAAAACAAAACAAAAAAACAAGCAGGGAATATCATACTTAATAGTGAAAAACTGAATGTTTTTTCCCTAAAATCAGGATGAATGCATGGATGTCCAGTCTCACTACCCACATTTGATATCTTACTGGAAGTCTGTAAAAATGGGGAAAAAAAGAAACAAAGAAAAGGCATATAGATTAGACAGGAAGAAATAAAACTATTCATGGACTATGATTATCTATATAGCAAATCCCAAGAAACCTTTAATAAAGCTTCTAGAACAAGTGACTTTAACAAGGTTGTAAGATACAAGTTTACATACCAAAAAACCATCCTATCTCTATATACAAGAAATAAATTAGAAACTGAAATCTAAAATAGAAACATTTACATTAGGCCGGGTGCAGTGGCTGACATCGGTAATCCCAACACTTTGGGAGGCCAGGGTGGGTGGATCACCTGAGGTCAGGAAGTTCGAGACCAGCCTGACCAATGTGGTGAAACCTTGTCTCTACTAAAAATACAAAAATAAGCCAGGCATGGTGATGCATGTAATCCCAGCTACTCGGGAGGCTGAGGCAGGATAATCACCTGAACCCAGGAGGCAGAGGTTGCAGTGAGCCGAGATCGCACCACTGCACTCCAGACTGGGCAACAAGAGCGAAACTCCGTCTAAAAACAAACAAACAAACAAATAAATTATATTAGCTTAAGAAATACTTAGGTTTGGCTGGGCGCGGTGGCTCACACCTGTAATCCCAGCACTTTGTGAGGCCGAGGCGGGCGGATCACAAGGTCAGGAGATCGAGACCATCCTGGCTAACCCGGTGAAACCCCGTCTCTACTAAAAATACAAAAAAATTAGCCAGGCGTGGTGGTGGGCAACTGTAGTCCCAACTACTCGAGAGGCTGAGGCAGGAGAATGGCATGAACCTGGGAGGCAGAGCTTGCTCCAGTGTGGGTGACAGAGAGAGACTCTGTCTCAAAAAAAAAAAAAAAAAAAAAACTTAGGTATAAACCTAACAAAACATGCAGAATCTATAGGCTGAAAACTATAAAATGCTGATGAAAGGAATAAAATATTACCCAAATAAATGAAGAGATGTATCATGTTGATTAACTGGAATATTTGATATAGTTAAGATATAAATTCTCAAAGTGATTTATAGATTTAATGCAATTCCAATCAAAATGCCAGCAGTTTTTGCAGATACAAAAGCTGACTGTGAAATTTATATGCAAAGACAAAAGGACTAAAACGGCCAAAACAACTTTGAAAAAAGAACAAAGACGGAAAAGTCACACTATCCAATTTTAAGTCTTGCTATGAAGCTACAGTAACCAAGACAGTGTGGAAGACAAAGGAAAGAATCTTAACAGCTGTGAGACAGAAGCATTAGGTAACCTATAAAGGAAAACCTATCAGATTAACAGCAGATTTCTCATCAGAAACCCTACTAGCTAGAAGGGATTGGGACCCTATCTTCAGGCATCCTCAAACAAAACAATTATCAGCCAGGAATTTCATATCTAGTGAAACTAAGCATCATATATGAAGGAAAGATACAGTCTTTTTCAGACAAACAAATGCTGAGAGAATTCGCCACTACCAAGACACCAGTACAAGAACTGCTAAAAGGAGCTCTAAATCTTGAAACAAATCCTGGAAACACATTAAAAGAGAACCACTTTAAAGCATAAATCACACAGGACCTATAAAACAAAAATACAAGTTAAAAAGCAAAAACAAAAAACAAAAAAACCAAAGTACACAGGCAACAAATAGCACGATGAATGCAACGGTACCTCACATCTCAATACTAACATTGAATATAAATGGCCTAAATGCTCCACTTAACAGATACAAAACTGCAGAACTCACCAACCATCTGCTGCCTTCAGGAGACTCACCTAACACATTAAGGACTCACGTAAACTTCAGATAAAGGGGTGGAAAAAGGCATTTCATACAACCAGACACCAAAAGTGAGCAGGGATAGCCATTCCTTTTTCTTTTTTTTTTTTTTTTTTTTGAGACAGAGTTTTGCTCTGTCATCCAGGCTGGAGTGCCATGGTGTGATCTCGGCTCACTGCAACCTCTGCCTCCCGGGTTCAAGCAATTCTCCTGCCACAGCCTCCGGAGTAGCTGGGATTACAGGCGTGCACCACCATGCCTGGCTTATTTTTGTATTTTTAATTTTTTTTTTATTATACTTTAAGTTTTAGGGTACATGTGCACAACGTGCAGGTTTGTTACATATGTATACATGTGCCATGTTGGTGTGCTGCACCCCTTAACTCTTCATTTAATATTAGGTATATCTCCTAATGCTATCCCTCCCCGCTCCCCGCTCCCCACACCCCACAACAGGCCCCGGTGTGTGATGTTCCCCTTCCTGTGTCCATGTGTTCTCATTGTTCAATTCCCACCTGTGAGTATTTTTGTATTTTTAGTAGAGGCGGGGTTTTGCCATGTTGGCCAGGCTCATCTCAAACTCCTGACCTCAGGTGATCTGCCTGCCTCTGCCTCCCAAAGTGCTGGGATGACAGGCGTGAGCCACTGCCCCCAGCCTAGGGGTAGCTATTCTTATATCAGACAAAACAAACTTTAAAGCAACAGCATTTTAAAAGAGACAAAGAGGGATATTATACAATGGTAAAAGGCCTTGTCCAACAGGAAACTATCACAATCCTAAACATATATGCACCTAACCACTGGAGCTCCCAAATTTATAAAACAATTACTAATAGACCTAATAAATGAGATAGCAACACAATAATAGTGGGGGACTTCAATACTAACAGCACTGGACAGGTCATCAAGACACAAAGTCAACAAAGAAACAATGGATTTAACTACAAATCCATTTAACAAGGGATTTAAACTACAAATCCATTTAACAACAGATTTAAACTATACCTTGGAATAAATGGACTTAACAGATATATTCAGAACATTTCACCCAACAACCACAGAATACACGTTCTTTTCAACAATGCATAGAACTTCCTCCAAGAGAGACCACATGATGGGCCATAAAACGAGCCTCAATAAATTTAAGAAAACTGAAATTATATCAAGCACTCTCTCAGACCACAGTGGAATAAAACTAGAAATCAACTCCAAAAGAAACCTTCAAAACCATGCAAATACATGGAAGTTAAGTAACCTGCTTCTGAATCAGCATTGAGTCAAAAACAAAATCAAGATGGAAATTTAAAAATTCTTCAAACTGAACGACAGTAATGACACAAACTATCAAAACCTCTGGGATACAGCAAAGGTGGTGCTAAGAGGAAAGTTCATAGCCCTAAACGCCTACATCAAAAAGACTGAAAGCGCACAAACTGACATCTAAGGTCACACCTCAAGGAACTAGAGAAACAAGAATAAATCAAACCCAAATACAGCAGATGAAAGGAAATAACCAAGATCAGAGCAGAACTAAATGAAATTGAAACAAAAAAAATACAAAAGTGAAACAAAAAGCTGGTTATTTCAAAGGATAAATAAAATTGATAGACCTTTTAGCAAGATTAACCAAGAAGAAAAGAGAGAAAATCCAAATAACATCAATAAGAAACGAAACAGGAGATATTACAACTGATATCACTGAAATACAAAAGATCATTCAAAGCTACTACGAACACTTTTATGCACATAAACTAGAAAACTACGCACATAAAAGAGATGGATCAATTGCTGGAAAAATACAACCCTCCTAGCTTAAATCAGGACGAATTAGGATACCCTGAACAGACCAATAATAAGCAGCAAGATTGAAACAGTAATCTAAAAATTACCAATAAAAAAAAAGTCCAGGACCAGAAGGATTCACAGCAGAATTCTACCAGACATTGAAAGAAAAATTGGTACCAGACCGGGCACGGTGGCTCACGCCTGTAATCCCAGCACTTTGGGAGGCCGAGGCGGGCAGATCACGAGGTCAGGAAATCAAGACCACAGTGAAACCCCGTCTCTACTAAAAATACAAAAAAAATTAGCTGGGGGCGGTGGCGGGCGCCTGTAGTCCCAGCTACTCAGGAGGCTGAGGCAAGAGAATGGTGTGAACCCCAGAGGCGGAGCTTGCAGTGAGCCGAGATCGCACCACTGCACTCCAGCCTAGGCGACAGAGCAAGACTCCATCTCAAAAAAAAAAAAAAAAAAAAAGAAAAATTGGTACCAATCCTTTTGACACTATTCCTCAAGACACAGAAAGAAGGAACCCTCTCTAATTCATTCTATGAAGCCAGCATCACCCTAATACCAAAACCAGAAAAAGACATAACCAAAAAAGAAAACTACAGACTGATATCCTTGATGAACACAGATGCTAAAATCCTTCACAAAATATTAGCTAAACAAATCCAACAACATACCAAAAAGATAATCCACCATGATCAAGTGGGTTTCATATCAGGGATGCAGGGATGGTTTAACATATGGAAGTCAATAAATGTGATACAGCACATAAACAGAATTAAAAACAAAAATCACATGATCATCTCAACAGATGCAGAAAAAGCATTCAACAAAATGCAGCATTGCTTTATGATCCCTCTCAGCAAAATCGGCATACAAGGGACATACCTCAATGTAATAAAAGCCATCTATGACAAACTGACAGCCAACACAATACCGAATGGGGAAAAGTTGAAAGCATTCCCTCTGAGAACTGGAACAAGACAAGGATGCCTACTCTCACCACTCGTCTTCAACACAGTACTGGAAGTCCTAGCCACAGCAATCAGACAAGAGAAAGAAACAAAGGACATCCAAATCAGTAAACAGGAAGTGAAACTGTCACTATTTGCTGACGATATGATCATTTACCTTGAAAACCCTAAAGACTCCTCCAGAAAGCTCCAAGAAATGATAAAAGAATTCAACAAAGTTTCCAGATACAAGATTAATGTATGCAAATCAGTAACTCTTCTATACACCAACAGCAATCAAGCAGAGAATCAAATCAAGAACTCAACCCCGGCCAGGCACAGTGGCTCATGCCTGTAATCCCAGAACTTTGGGAGGCCAAGGTGGGTGGATTACCTGAGGTCAGGAGTTCAAGACCAGCCTGGCCAACATGGAGAAACCCCATCTCTACTGAAAATACAAAAATAGCCAGGTGTGGTGGCATACCCCTGTAATCCCAGCTACTTGGGAGGCTGAGGCAGGAGAATTGCTTGAGCCAGGGAGGCAGAGGTTGCAGTGAGCTGAGATCGTGCCACTGCACTCCAGCCTGGCCGGCAGAGCAAGACTCTGTCTCAAAAAACAAACAAATAAATATAAAAACTCAACTCCTTTTACAATAGCCACAAAATAAAATAAAATAAAATAAAATAAAATAAAATAAAATAAAATAAAATACTTAGGAATATACCTAACCAAGGAGTCAAAAGACCTCTACAAAGAAAACTACAAAACTGCTGAAAGAAATCATAGATGACACAAATAAATGGAAACACATTCTATGCTCATGGATGGGTAGAATCAATATTGTGAAAATGACCACACGGCCAAAAGCAATCTACAAATGCAATGCAATCCCCATCAAAATACCACCATCACTCTTCTCAGAATTAGAAAAAACAATTCTAAAATTCATATGGAACAAAAAAAGAGCCCACATAGCCAAAGCAAGACTAAGCAAAAAGAACAAATCTGGAGGCATCATACTACCTGATTTCAAACTATACTATAAGGCCATAGTCATCAAAACAATGTGGTACTGGTATAAAAATAGGCACATAGACCAATGGAACAGAATAGAGAACCCAGAAGTAAACTCAAATACTTACAGCCAACTGATCTTCGACAAAGGAAACAAAAACATAAAGTGGGGAACAGACACCCTTTTCAACAAATGGTGCTGGGATAATTGGCTAGCCACATGTAGGAGAATGAAATTGGATCCTCGTCTCTCACCTTATACAAAAATCAACTCAAGATGGATTAAGGACTTAAATCTAAAACCTGAAACTATAAAAATTCTAGAAGACAACAATGAAAAACCCTTCTCGACATTGGCTTAGGCGAGGATTTCATGGCCAAGAACCCAAAAGCAAATGCAATAAAAACAAAGATAATAGTTGGGACTTAATTAAACTAAAGAGCTTTTGCACGGCACAAGGAAGTCAGCAGAGTAAACAGACAACCCACAGAGGAGGAAATCTTGACAATCTATATATCTGAAAAAGGACTAATAACCAGCATCTACAATGAACTCAAACAAATCAGTAAGAAAACAAACAATCCCATCAAAAAGTGGGCTAAGGACATGAATAGACAATTCTCAAAAGAAGATATACAAATGGCCAACAAATACATGAAAAAATGCTCAACACCACTAATGATCAGGGAAATGCAAACCAAAACCACGATGTGATACCACCTTACTCCTGAAAGAATGGCCATAATCAAAAAATCAAAAAACAGTAGATGTTGGCATGGATGCAGTGAACAGGGAACACTTCTACACTGCTGGTGGGAATGTAAACTAGTACAGCCGCTATGGAAAAGTGTGGAGATTCCTTAAAAAACTAAAAGTAGAACTACCATTTGGTCCAGCAATCCCACTACTGGGTATCTACACAGAGGAAAAGAAGTCATTATATGAAAAAGATACTTGCACACGCATGTTTATAGCAGCACAATTCACAACTGCAAAATTGTGGAACCCAAATGCCCATCAATCACCAAGTGGATAAAGAAACTGTGGTATATATATGATGGACTACTCAGCCATAAAGAGGAATGAATTAACAGCATTTGCAATGACCTAGATGAGATTGGAGACTATTATTCTAAGTGAAGTAACTCAGGAATGGAAAACCAAACATCATGTGTTCTCACTGATATGTGGGAGCTAAGCTATGAGGATGAAAAGGCCGAAGAATGATACGGTGGACTTTGGGGAAGAAGGCGGGGGATAAAAGACTACAAATATGGTGCAGTGTGTACTGCTCAGGTGATGGGTACACCAAAATCTCACATATCACCACTAAAGAACTTACTCATGTAACCAAATACCACCTGTACCCCAATAACTTATGGGGAAAAAAAAGAAAGCTATGACAACAGAATAGCTAAATTAGGAACATGAAAAACTCGTATTTAAAACTCTGAGTACATATGGACACGAAGCGGGGAACAAAAGACACCTGGGCCTACTTGAGGGTGGAAGTTAGGAGGAGGGTGAGGATCAAAAAAAACACCCATCAGGTCCTATGCTTATAACCTGGGTGACAAAATAATCTGTATGCTAAACCCCGGTGATACCTAATTTATCTATACGACAAACCTGCACATGTACCCCCAAACCTAAAATAAAAGCTAAAAAAAAAAAAAAAAAACTGGAGCAGTGGCTCATACCTGTAATCCCAGCACTTTGGGAGGCCAAGGCAGCGGATCACCTGAGGTCGGGAGTTCAA